>NC_069385.1:120403333-120709166 GCF_027475565.1 Acinonyx jubatus | reverse complement strand
CACACACACACACACACACACACACACACACGGACTCTTTATATAGTTGGACTTTTGTTGATAGTGCTGCTATAAACATCGGGGTGCATGTTCCCTTTTGAATCTATGTTTTTATATCCTTTGGGTAAATACCGAATGGTGCAATTGCTGGATCACAGTGTAGTTCTATTTTTAACTTTTTGAGGAACCTTCCAGAGTGCCAAGCACCATTTGTTTAAAAAGCTGCTTTTCCTCGCATCGAATCATCTTGGCATCCTTGTTGAAAATTGACCATAAACACATGGGTTTATTTCTGGGCTCTATTCATTCCAATGGTCTCTCTCTCTGTCCATCTTTAGGCCTCTTCCATTACCATTTTGATTACCATACCTTGTAGAAAGTTTTGAAATCAGGAAGTGTGAATCCTCCAAGATTGTCTTGGCTATTTGAGGTCTTTTATAATTCCATATCAACTTTTAGGATCAGCTTATCAGGGTTTGAGTTTTTGACTAATTCTGTCAACAAGGACAGGAAGGCTGGCTTTTTGTTCCTCCCACTATGTTTTTTTTAGGACAAGTTCTATCCCCAGGTAGTGCTGAATGGCTGAATGGACAACTATATTTCACTTGTTTCATCTTATAGGTCAACAACTTTGTGATCTTCGAAGGCTTCTTTGCCCATCAGCACCGTAAGTTTTCTCAATTTGTGTGTGTTGGCCAAGTAGTTGGGGTGAGGGGAAGGAAAGAGGTGGATTCTTGATCCCATTGGCCCCCTCACTGAGGGGCACCACCACTTCCTTCCTCACAGGGCCCCCTGCTCCCTCCCTGAGAGCATCTCGACATTCTCGTGCTGCTGTGGTTGATCCTACACCTGCTGGTAAAGCTGCAGTGAATGGGTAGAACTGTAGGGCCATAGTGGCTAATTCCTCTGGAGGCCACGGGGAGCATAGTGCAATCATGGGCAATTTGGGAGAATTCTAAAGCAGCCGAAGTCTCTGGCAATTGTTACCCATTTGCCATTGCCATTGTGAGCTTAGTGCATCTTAGGTTTGTTAGAACTTTAACCAAGTGAGTTCACTGGGAGCCTGTTTGAGGATTGGTATTGATGGGGTCTCTTGCCCCTTCAGGTCCGTCAAAATAGGCCAGAGTCACATTCCTTTGCAAACCCCTCAGGTTTCTGTCAGTCAGTGAGGGACAGACAAGTGTAGTCAGCCCTTCCATTTCCAATCATAGAATAGTGACACAAATGGTCCAAAGTTTAAATATATATTAGTTTTAAAAAACAATGCTCAGAATTTAGTATTTCCAACCAAATAATGAAATTGATCTGGAGAAACCAAACCTAGGAGGTACTGAAATGCTGCCCAGCTTCCCCATTCCATCATACACACATGTTCCTTGCCAGTTTGGGCCCCACTCCTCCCTCTTCCTCACTGCCTCCCACAGGTAGAGAAGCACAGCTTACACAGAAGTGCTCCCTTGTTGATCTGGTTTTGTGGCTAGCTCTCACCTCGTCCATGGCCAGGAAAGGGAGTAGCAGCCACCCAAAGAACAGTCTGTTACCAGTTATTAGTTTCGACCAGCGTCAGGCACTGGGAGGCAATTCATATCCATGACTCGCTTTGCTTGCCAAGGCTTCTTCCATCTAGCTCCTGCTGACTTAAAGGCTGTAAGAGGGAGTGAGAGCCAACAAGGACAGTGAGGACCAAGATCCACAGGGGAGGAGAGCACAGATAAAGCCTAAGTGGATTTGTTGAGAAGTCTCTCATTTACCACACATGATAGAGAACCTCTGGAAAGGGAAAGGGAGGGAGCAAATAGGAAAGTAAGGGGATGGAAAGTAGAGCTCTGGATAATATGTTAGCCTCCCATTTACTCTGCTAACTCCAGATGTCTTTGTTTTCTCCTCAAACTTTTGTTTTTCCTAAAAAAAGCTTAAGTTTTGTCCTATTTTTGCGCCAGAAGGAGAGGTTCTGCCCCACCCCAACCTCTCCAAAGCAATCCTCATTAACCAAGGGCTTTGTCCGTCTCATCTAGAGGGACCTGGGGTCCTCGTTGGCCCAGCTGGGACCATTCCACTGCCCCAGAATCCCAGGGGGGCCTGACAGCACCCACTGACAGTAAGAGCTCGCCTCCCTTAGCCATCCTTCTCCTGCATCACCCAGGCCCCAGAGTCTCCCCCTGGAACTTTTCCCCCAACTCTGCATTTGACCTACTCCTTCTGGCTCCCCTCAAAAATGCTCCAACATTTTCCTTGAATTCCCTCTTGGTGTGAAGGCATTGCCACAGAGCTGCTTCTGTGATGGAGCTGAACTCTCCTTCCCTGGGAAGAACTGTGGTGTCAGGGAGTAGAGGTTTGGGGTCATGGGGGTAGTGGCTGGGAGGAGGGGTGCAGGGTATGTCTCCTAATGCTTGCTTTGCCTGTGTTTTCTTCACTGACAGCTCCAGCAAGAAAGCTGCCACCCAAGAGAGCAGAGGGAGACATTAAGCCATATTCCTCTAGTGACCGAGAATGTAAGACTGGGGTAGGGTGGCTGGCTTGGGGACCTTAAGCCAGGGGAAGGATTAGTTCTCTCTAAAGGCTCTGATTTCTCTTTTTTCTACCCAAATCTTTGCTGTCATCACTCTCTTCCCTCTTTTTTTTCTTCTTTCTCTGTTGTGGTCTGTATTTTCCCTCTTGCCAGTTCTGAAGGTAGCTGTGGAGCCTCCTTGGCCCCTAAACAGGGCCCCTCGCCGTGCTACACCTCCAGTTCACCCACCCCCCCGCTCCAGCAGCCTGGGAAACTCACCAGAACGGGGTCCCCTCCGCCCCTTTGTGCCAGAGCAGGAGCTGCTGCGTTCCCTGCGCCTCTGCCCTCCACACCCTACTGCCCGCCTTCTGCTTGCTACTGACCCTGGGGGCAGTCCAGCCCAGCGTCGCCGCACCAGGTAATAGGAGTTAGGGAGGGTTAGGGAGCCTCAAAACTGTCAGAGAGGTTGTTAGAAATGGCAAAGGGCAGTTTGAATCCACCAGAGATGTGAAGCAATAGGACATGTGGATTGGAGAGGCCTGAAACCTTTTGATAAGAATATATTGGAACAGAGTGGTATGGAGTGGTATAGAAATAAACGAAGGAGCAGAATAGTATTTTATACGGAATCGAGTGTTTTAAAGTGAGAGACAGGAGGAAGGAAGAACACAGATCCATTCGATGGGGAAATGGAGTCAAATTGGGGAAATCTTGGTTTAATACTTACTGGGAAGATGCAGTGTCTCTGACATTTTGGGGAGCCACTGGCCCCATGTTAGTGCTTTGTATGGCAGCAGCCCATCTTAACAGGTGGAGTGGGCATCTCATTGATTTCTCTCCCTAGCTTTCTCTTCACTTCTGACTTTGCTTTCTGTTTTTCTCTCTCCCCCATTTTCCCTTTCCCTTTCTCCTGTCCATAACACCCTTCCTCAGCTCCCTTCCCCGCTCTGATGAGAGTCGATACTGACAGACAGCTACCCCTTCCCCTCCCGTGGAGACCCGGGATGGGCAGAGCCCCCTCTCCCTGAGAACCCCAGACCCACTCTTCCATTGTAGTCCCAGGTTTCAGTGGAACCTGACAGAGCTCATAGGATTCCCTCTTCCACTTTCTTGGGCAACAGTGTTGTCAGGGTCCTACATGGCCAAATACTTTGTAGCTTTTCTGCCTTCTTCCTAAGTGGGCTGCGAACACTCCCACAGACAGCCTGATTTGCTGCCAGATCCATTGATTGGGTGGCTCATACTGATTATCCAGAGAAGCACACTTTTGCTTGCTGTGTTAGACCCTAGAACACCAAGGAAGGTCCAAGGGCCTCCTCTGCCAGGGAAACTTTTAAGGAGTCTTGTCCATGGAATAAATCCCATAGTCCTTCCACAGTGTTACTGGTGGCTCTAATACTGCTTTGTGCTGCCTACTACATTTATCTTCTCAGCCTGCTGAAGCCAACCAATGAGCTTTGCTTCAGAGCAGCTCAGTGATCTAGGACAGGGTCTTACCAGCTCCCCAAAGGGATCCACTCAACATTGCCAAACTCTAAATCTCCCCATGTTTTGTGTATGTATTGGGAACCCCCAAGCTGATGTCTGCTTTGAGGCTCTAGATTCCCCACACTTCTGAAGATACCATCACTTCCCCCAGATCCAGATACTGTGAGGGAGTTTGTTTCTTGGCAGCAGATCCTGTTGAGCACCCTGTGATCACTCTTAGCCATGTTTCAGAAGATAGGCCCTGAGTCTCAAGTATCTGTTAGCTCCTGGGATCCCCTCTTGTATACATCCCTCCCCAGTAGCTAGATGCTGATAAATGCCTGTCTGGTGAGGTTGTCTTGAGATGATGGAGGAACTCTTCCTCTGGCCTTCCTTTCTTTCTTCCATAGCAAGATCCTTCCCTGCTCCATACCCAGGGTATGGAACATCCTTCCCCCTCCCTACCTTCTGAATGTGTGGTAGATCAGGTTACTCCCAGTGTGTTCCCCCATCCCAGTACTTGGGAGCAGGATCTCCCTCTCTCCCAACTCACTCCTTTTCCTTCCCCTTCTCACTGTTGTTTGAATAAACTGCATTCTTTTGTGTTTTTTAAATGGACATTTTCAATGAAAGAAAAATCAAAAAAAAAAATACAAAAACAAAAACAAAAAAACCCCCAAACTTCAGGTCTCAGCCTCGTTTGTGTGTCACCTGTTTTTTTTTTTCCTTGCGATCTCTGGACCTCTGTGCCTCTCATCTTCCTTACCTCTGAGATCTACTGGATCTTCTGCAGGTTCCTTCTCCTGTCCATGTAGTCACTGGATCCTCTGTGTAGGCTTCTGGATCTACTCTCCCATTCCCTCCAGAAACCTCCAGCTGTCCCCAGTGACTTCTACCCTTTTGCATAGGCCAGCCATTGCTGAGATGTCAAGATTTGCCAACATCTCTGGGACCTACTCATTGCCTCCTGACTGTTCCCTGGATTCCTCTTCCCATTCTGGTTTCCTGCCCCTCTCCCACCCTTGGACCTCTCTCCGTACAATTTCTTTTACTCCTAAATTAAGCCTTGTCACTCCCTATTTCCCTCTGGTCTGACATATCCTATAATTAAAATAACCATGTTTTCTAAACCAAACACCAGGGCATCTGGTCTAACAATTTTTTTTGCCTATATGTGACTCTGGTTTTCTGACATAACTCGAATCACATTTAACCTTATTTTTAACACACTACCTCAACTAGAACTAAGACTACAGCAAACTAGGACTGCTCCAAAAAATCTTGCGGTATAAAATGAGCTCCCTACCCTTTTCTGCAGCATAGATTAGATTAAAACCCCATAGGAATGGTAATTACCCCTTTGTCTTTATCCTGTACTATTCCTTTCCTTTCTCTTCTCTGATTCCCCCCTCCATACCCACTTATCTTTCTTCCTGTAGCCTCTTCCCCATCATCTCCCATTTCTTCTACAGGGGGGCTCCCCCAGGGCTGGTAGCCCAAAGCTGCTGCTACAGCCGCCATGGGGGATTGAGTTCCTCATCCCCCAATACAGGTAAGTATTCATCCTTCCTTATCCTCAAACCAAGTAGACCATATTCACTACCTACTCCAGCCTTCCCATGACATGCCTGGTGTTTCCACAGGCAACCAAGAGTGGAAGCAGGGGGAACAGGAAACACAGAATAGGTGAGGTCTGAGCCCTTCCTCTACCAGCTTCTCCACCACTTCTGACTCCTTTCCTAACATCACTGTCTGCTACTTTCTCCTTTGAACACCAGCTCCTCCCATAAATTGTTCTACCTACCATCCTTAAACCCTCTTTCCCCATAGGTTCAACTCGTGCTTACTTTGGCACTAAGAGGTTTCAGATTTGGACACATAGCACTAATGGTTTCAGCCTCATACTCACTCCATCATGTATCCTACTCTACATTAGGGCCAGACCTTGAAGAGCCCCTGATCTTAACTGCCACTCTAGTACCCCAGTAATTCACCTTTCATCTCCCTCTCACCTACCAGGTCTGCCAGCGAGGAGCAGGTCTTGTCACAGGATGGGTCTGGGGAGGAACTCATGCACACAGTTCCTCCACAGGCCCAGGCCCTACCAGCTCAGTCCTGGACAATGGGTGGGGACATGTTCAACGCCAGGTTCATTCGAAACTTGCAGGACCGTCGCAGCACTAGGCCTTGGTGACGGAAACCCTTTCTCACACCTTCAAAGTCAGTATAATTTCTCACTACAGGAGGTAGCCAAACAAAGCCCGCCCTCATAATGGAAATATTTATTCATTAATTCTTTCATTTATTCAACAGCGTTTCTTACCAGTGCCAAGTCATTTGTATTTTATTTTTAACCAGAGCAATAAAAGTTTATTTTTATCACGAGAGCTACTAAAAAACTTGATTGTTATTTCAGTCCCACCCCTCGTTCTTTGTTGCACCTGGTTCAGGCCTATCATCGCCCAGCCTTTTGCGTAAGCGCCGCACGTGAGGCAGCTGTGTTCCCCTGGACGCTAGTTTACTGCGCAAGCGCTCTGAGGCAGCCTCAAGAACAGGAGAGCGCAGGCGCACTTAGTGCAGACAAAGTCACCGCTTCCCTGGAATCCGCTGCAGTGCGCAAGCGCGCAACATCTCCGTTTCCCTCCCTTCAGCCCCTTAACCCCCCCCCCACGTCCTTTCCCCTTCAAGAAACCGGCTCCAGGGCGCGCTCACCCCTGTGAGGAAGCCGGACGCGGGAGGCGCTGTCTCCGCTCCCGGAAGATCATGTACCAGCCCAGCCGGGGGGCGGCCCGGCGTCTCGGCCCCTGCCTCCGTACCTACCAGGCTCGCCCCCAGGTGAGAGTAAAGGGGAAACCCGGGAGAGGAGGGGGCGGGGTGAGACCCTCCTCAGAGCCGGCGCGTAGGGCGGAGCGCGCGCCCCGTCCGCGCAGGCGCAGTGGCGTCCTACCGCCCCTTTTCACCTGGGCTGGGCGGTGCATGGAGGGGCGAGGGGTCGCGAGGATTGGAGGGTTGTGCAGCCATCGGTGGCGTACACGGGATGTTGGTTCTCCCGGGTCTGGGTTGTGCAGGTTGGATTGAAGCTGGGACGGCGGGGCGAGGCCGCATTTCGTCCCATCTTCTGCGGTTACCTGTGCCTGGAGGTGATTTGAAGGGCAGTGGGTGGAGAGGTTCGCAGCCCGGCCGCGGAGCTGCCCCGGGAGTTTCCAAGTCCCGACCGGACAGACCTACGGGCCGCGCTTTGCAGCTCGCGCATCTTCCACCCGGATAGCGGTCCTGGCAGAAAGGCCGGCCCGGCTGGACCGGACTCGGGCCCCCGCTCCAGGGTGGGCAAGATGGCCACGCCCCCGGCGGAGACGGTGCCTCAGGGACACCTTTGGGGACAGAGGTACCTGCACGGCCCGCCAGCCTTCCCGGTAGTGAGACACCCCCCCACCCCCCGCCCGGGGGGGTTCCTTGAGAGCGGAGAGACTTGGGCTAGGCCTATGAGTGGCCTCCCACTCATCGCACTTTAAGCGTAGGTAAACCAGAGGAATGAAGCCCTCTGGTTTCATTAACCTTCGTTAAAGGTCTGGAGACCTTTATCGGTCTCCTGGGCTTGTTTCTGTCATTAAGGGAGGCCCGAAATGATAGTAGCTTACATCTACATACTACTTTATAGGTCGCGGAGTTTTATTTACATTTATTAGGTCATATAGTCCTCATAATAACTCAGTGTGGCTTCATCGTCCTCGTTTATAAGAGGACATTTATAAGAGATAGGCATATGTAATGAGAATGCCTAAGGTGTCACAATGTAATCGGAGCTCAGAGAAATGTCTCCTACTTCCAGTTGGATGTTTTTTTTGTTACACCCTGCTTGGTGGAGTTCCCTTACAGGCTACGTTATTTCATCCACAGTAAGCGAAAATTTGTTACTCGTTCTTTTTTCAAAAAATATATTATGATTCTTCCTGTAAGAGAGATGGAATTGCCCCCAAACAGTGTTAGGATCTTAAACAAGTGTACTGTTTTGGGGGAAGTAGTACCTGTGTCACAGGAAACTCTTTCCTCCTGTTTTCAGTAGAGATGAATTCATCCCATTTTCCTCTAATAATTTTCTCTCTCCTGTCAGGAGAAGCACGATTGGAAGCATATTAATGAACAGAGTTTAGATGCGGGGGTATCAGGCAGCTAGATTCTTACCTTTTTTCCTTTTATTCTTCCTCCTTAGGACCAGCTTTCTCCACGGGCTCTACCATTTCCTCCACTTTGGCCCCACTCCACAACAACCACTTCTCCATCTTCTATTCTCTGGTCTCCCCCACTCCCACCCCCTCCTATCTGGTTGCTTCCCCGAGCTCCTCCCCTCCCTCTCCCTCAGATCCAGGCCCTCAGCTCACCATGGGTGGTTCTCCCTCCAGGAAAGGGAGAGGAGGGACCAGGACCTGAGATGCATAGCGGCTGCTTGGATGGGCTTAGGAGCCTATTTGAGGGACCTCCCTGCCCCTATCCTGGGGCTTTGATACCTTTCCAAGCCCCTGGGACCTCTTGCTCTTGCTCTGCCACTCCATCAGGAGATCCGAGTATGGAGGAGCACCTGGCTATCATGTATGAGAGACTGAGACACGAGGTAAGTCAGCTTGAAAGTGGGCTTCACCCACAGTGAGAAGGGATGTAGGCAATACTTGGAAACAGAGGATTTTCTTGAAATCACGAGGCAGGCAAATATATGTATTATGTTATTTCCCAAGGAAGAGATGTTCTTCAGTTTTGATTTAAGGGAAGTTAGACATGGAATGAGATTTCCTTTCAGAGGGGAGTAAAGAGGCACCAAAAAGAGAAAACTGAGAAATAGGATAATTTCTTTCCTACTGGACTGATGCCTTCTTCTTCCACCTAGCTTCCCAATCTCTTCCTTCACTCCCACGACTATACTCTCTACTCATCGGATGTGGAATTCATCAATGAGATCCTGAACATACGCACCAAGTGAGAATCCGGGCACGGGTAGGGCCTTGGGAAAGAAAACCACCCAATGCTTTATACTTGACCTTTTTCACTTACCAGAGAAGGTCCTGCTACTTCTCACAACTGTTTCCCATTCCCCAGAGGCCAGTGAGGTTTTTCTCATTATGCCATCATAAGATAGCTTTCCCATCCCTTCTTCACAGGGGCCTAACATGGTACATTCTGTCACTGACCCTCTGCCGCTTCCTGGCCTGGAACTATTTTGCACAACTTCGGTTGGAGGTTCTACAGCTGACCCGCCACCCAGAGAATTGGACCCTGCAAGCCCGCTGGCGGCTTGTGGGGCTGCCCATCCACATGCTTTTCCTGCGTTTCTACAAGCGTGACAAGGAAGAGCTTTACCAGTAAGAAAAGATCCAGTCAGTTTCCTAATCCTACTTTAGGACTCTGATGGTCTAGTCTTCCAGACAATCCTTAATCTACTCTGACTTGACTGCAAGCTTTTTCTTGAGGGCAGGGATTTTGTTTTAGTCTACTTTAATATACAGAAATACAGAGTGTGGGAAACCTCTAAACTTGGGTTTCTTCGTGTACATTGTGTGGTACATAGTAGGCATTCAAATATTTATTGAACAAATGAAAATTCCTGTGTAGTAAGTTGAGCCTCGCAACCCTAGGTAGAGTATTTGGTAAGTTTCTGGCAGAGAGTAGAATCTCAAGAAATTGTTAGGCTCAGCCCAAACCAGTGGTCCTCAAAGTTTGCTGCACGGTGGAATCATCTAAGGATCTTTAAAAAATATTGGTGCCAGACATTCTGATTTAAGTGGGACAGGGTACAGCCTCGGCAATCAGTACTTTTCAGAGTTCTCCAGGTGATCTAGTATGTAGCAAAATTTAGCAACTACTGGTTTAAACAAATGCTTGAATTAAACTTTGCGATCAGTCACCTCCCTCAGTAAGCCTTTCTTTCTCCCTTCACCAGGACCTATGATGCCTATTCCACCTTCTTCCTGAATTCCAATGGCCTCATTTGTCGCCATCGCCTAGACAAAGTGAGTCCTTTAGACTGGATGGGGATGGGGTGAAGGGATAGAACATCCCACCAGCTGGCATTAACCTTTGTTCCTGCAGCTGATGCCTTCACACTCACCCCCAACACCTGTGAAGAAACTGCTAGTGGGAGCCCTGGTGGCTCTAGGACTGTCAGAGCCAGAACCCAACTTACACCTGTGTTCTAAGACCTGATCCAGGAACTGGGTGGAGGCAGCACTGAAGACTTTGCTACATACGCACAAGTGGTGGAGGTGGAGGTGGCCTAGAATCTCTGGGAGTCAGCTTCCTCCTCTCTTTTCTCTCCTTTTTTGCCATCTCATGCCATGTAAAGCTGCTGTGTAATTTAATTTGTAAATAATAAAGTCTAAGTAAATATATGAGAATTTCCACGTCATTTTCTCTGCATCTCAAAAGTTCCTACAAGCTTTATTCCAAAAATACTTTTATTAATAGATATTAAATAATACTACAGAAAGAAAAGGAGCTGGCGTTGGGTTGTTTGTGTTCCCTTCTCTTTACCCTAGCTCTTCTCGTGTCTTGCCTATTTTTTTTGGCATTTTCTTAGAATGGGGATCTTCTAGCTCCTTGGCCTTATAATAGTGGGGAGCTACCTCCAGAAGCCAACTGCTTTCAATCTCTAATACCTAGAAGAGATCAAAAAAATTAGCAGGGTTCCCCTTTTTCCAACCTAGATTCATAATGTACGTGTTTGACCAAAAAGTTTCTTTTTTTCCACCTTTAACTACAGGGCTAGGGGAAAGGTGCCAGGTTCTAATACTATATACCCCAAAGGCAGACACACCTCTACATGTCATTCAGGATCCCAAGCAAACTATCCCTAAAAAATCTGATCATAAAGCTATATAAACTACACTCATGACAGAGACCACATCGGCTTTGTTCACCATTCTCACCCCAGCATCTGAAAATACTGAGACAACAGGCATTCTCATTCACTAATTCATTGAATGAGTATGCAGATCTTAGTAGATGCTGACACGGCTGTTAGAAACAATGTCTTTCTATTTTATCCTACCTTAAATCAATATGTTTTCCTTTTTCTGCTGGTCTCAGCAACTTGAATCTGGATTTTGAGCTTGCTAGGATCCCACCGCCCCACACATCTTCACCTTCCTGGGCAGGGGAAGGTCCCCTCACCTGTCTCATGAATTCCTTGGTGGTCAAGACAAGTTCATGGTAGAGCAGCCAGCGTGGCTGTTCCTCAAAGAGAGAGGAGTTGGGGTGAATGAACACTGTCTGCTGTTGTTTGACTGTGCGATAGCCACTACGAGTCAGTCGCGCCGTGTGGTAAAAGTAACCAGCTGTGATGGCCTTAGGGGCAGACAGGAAAGAAAGTCAACCAGAAAGCCAGATATCCAAGCACCCTAAGCACTCACTACCTTTTTAGTTCAGGCTTCTGGAGAACTAGAAAGGTAAAGGATGCATGAAGAACCCACTGAGAAGGAACCTTCATTGGCGTGGGGGGAGAAAGCACAGAAGAGCACACTTTCCACAGGGGAAGAGGACATATCCTCAGGCTGGAGGGATGACTGCAGGCCGCTGGAGAAGCTTGCTCCATAGATTGAGGGGGTGTGCGGAACAGCAGACTAAAATGCTGACCTTGCGTACACGAATATAGTCCCCTTGGCAGGAGCTGAGACCAACTTCCACTCGTTCCAAGAGCCCCTCCAGCTGTTCCCGCACATCCCTGGCTCGGCGCATTGATCTGAACTGTACAAAGTTTTCATAGCACCACTGGGAAGAGTAACCACTCTCAGCCCACTGTGAAGACGGTTAAAAAAAGGGGGTAGAAGTGGGGGGGGGTAAGTAGCAGAACCAGAGTCTCCCCTCATGTCTCCCTCATTCCCATCATCCATGCCCAGTGTGACCTGTGTATAAACGTTTAGCAGAACCAGGTGGTCCCCACCAGGGAGGAAAAAGTTGACACGGGCATTGTCGGCATGGACGACCTTGTCCTTGGGTCTGTAGAAGATGGAATTGTTGACAGAGAGCATGGCAGCCACTGTCAGGATCTCTTCTGAACAGCTATACCTGGGGCAGGAAGGGGAAAACATGAGGATTCAAAGGAAGACACACAGGAACAGACACACGGTGAGGGGAAAAGTGATCACTGTGTGTAGCTATGTCCTCACATGGAAACTGTTGGTTAGGATAATGGCCACAAACCAGAGCAGACAGATTTTGGTTGCAGCAATGGCAATATGGGTGTCGAGGACATGAAACAACAGAGGAGGGCTATCCTTGGAGGTGGGGACAGGAAAGCACTTGGGACTTCTGAGGGTTCTATAGGAGGAAGGTGTGTATTGTGTGCATCAGGGAAAGACAGCACTTCATGTAATCACCTCTGACCTCAACCATGGCAGGGGAATGGCATTTAAAGGTGATCCCTCCACAACTACATCTGAATGTTACAGTCTGAAACCTTAGGAGCGAGTAAGTCCCCAAACCAGTCCACAAATAGCACTCTGCACAGGTGTGAAGGGACTTCCACATCCATTCATGCCCCCAAATTTTCTGTTAGTCAATCTTATCCATTTCATATCACGATCAAGGAAGGGCAAGACAGTGTCTTACTGCCCCTTGTGAGCCTCAAAAGGGGCAGTAAGAGCTTTCTAACTTACTTGTTAAAGAATAATACAGTAGAGAAAAAAAGCAAGATAACAAAGATGGCCCCAAGAGACAGAAAGAGGCACAGCTGGTTTGTGTGCTGGGGGTTTGGGCAGGGTGAGGGTTGCTTACTTTTCAGAGGCCAAGATCATTTTAGATAGCATGGGATCCACCGGTAGCTCTGCCATCTTTCGACCAGACTAAGGAAGGAAAGAGAGTTGAGGCCAGTCCTCCTTCAGGTGTCTCTCCACCATTCAAGAGGTTACCCCCAATCCCTTCACCCTGCCCAGCCCATGCTGCCCTCCCACCTCACCGTGGTGAGCTCCCCAAGGTGGTTGAGGGCTCCCAGAGCATACAACTGCTCCAAGGCCAGCAGCAGGGTCTCATATGGTGGAGGGTCCAGGAAATCAAAGTGCATTAGGTCATGGATCCCTAAAGAAAAATGTGAGGGAACAGACAGTTTCTCTGCAAGGACCAGTGACTCTAACCCCACCTCCCTCCTCTCAGGAAAACTGGGGGACCCCAATAACCTAAGCTCTTGAGCAGCAACACAACATTGCCCAGGCTGGTCCTCTGGATCTCTGGCACAGTGGTTTCCTCCAGCTCATGCTGATAGGCCCAGGCGGTATACAGGCGGAAGCACTTCCCTGCAGCCACCCGACCCGCCCGACCAGCTCGTTGATTGGCTGAGGCCTGGAAAGAAAGGAGAAGCAGGACAGCTGACAATCTGATGAGGGAAAAGACAAAGGGCAATATTTATGCAAGATATCTGAAAGGATGGGAGCACCTGGGTGACTTGGTCGGTTAAGCATCCGACTTCCGATCAGGTCACAATCTCATGGTTAGTGAGTCTGAGCCCCACGTTGGGTTCTGTGCTAACAGCATGGAGCCTGCTTTGGATTCCGTATCTCCCTTTCTCTCTGCCCCTCCTTGCCACTCGCACTCAGTCTCTCTCAAAAATAAATGAACATTTAAAAAAAAGGGGGCACCTAGGTGGCTCAGTCGGTTGAGCATCCAACTTCGGCTCAGGTCATGATCTCGCAGTCCATGAGTTCTAGCCCTGCGCTGGGCCCTGTGCTGACAGCTCGGAGCCTGGAGCCTGCTTCTGATTCTGTGTCTCCCTCTCCCTCTGCCCCTCCCCCGCTCATGCTCTGTCTCTCTCACTCTCAGAAGTGAATAAATGGTAAAAAAAAAAAAAAAAAAAAAAAAGAAAAAGAAATCTGAGAGGATGTAGGTTGCTTATTTCCTGTCCTCTGAGAAGCTCCCACAGGTTTCTGAGTTGAACCTTCCCCATGGAGACCCTGCTAGAGCCCAATCAGGCTGACCTTGCTGCAGGGTGTGACAGTGAGGGATTCCATGCCTGTGCGAGGGTTGTAGCTCTTCTGCTTACAGAACCCTGGATCCAGCACATAAATGATGCCCTCAATGGTGAGTGACGTCTCAGCGATGTTTGTTGCCACAACCACCTGAGTGAAAGGATGTAGAATCACCCAGGGACCCCACCCACCAAGTTACCTAGAAAAAGTAATCCTGGAAGATTCAAGTAGACAAGTAGGTGCAGACAAGGGGCAAGAGCTGAGGGGATTTATATCCAAAGGCAGGAGAGGGGTCCAAGGCCAGGCAGGGGCAAGGGAGAAGTAGGGATAAACAGGGACATGATGTGGAAAGGGAATAGGGAGGAGTTAGAACTTTTTTCAGAAATGGGAGAGGGTGGGTCCAGGTCCCTGCCTCCATCTTGTCCAACACCACTTTCACATTCACCCTCCCCCACTACTTCCTGCAAGAGCCTCCTCATGTGTCTTCCTGGCTTTACTCCAAGCCCTGTTTATGTGGCATCCAGATGGTTCTTTAAAAATGTTAACTTGTCACGTCTCTAACCCCATCCTTCAATGGCTTCCTGCCTACTTGAGAATTATATACAAGTCCCTTAAGGCGCTCAGTCCTCCAGCCCTGGCTACCATTCTGACCTTACCTCTGAGTAAGGGCTCCCAGCCAGGCTCCCAGGCTGGTCCGAGCATACTCCTCACTCAGGTCCTTTGCATAAGCTCTTACCTCTGCTGGACACACTCATCTCCCAGATTATCAGCCTGGCTCCCTCCTTCACCAGGTTCAGGCCTCAGCTTCCCTTTCACCTTACTGGAGAGGGAGAGGCCTTCCCTACACCCCAAGGAAAATACTTTCCTGCCATTCCTCACTCCCACCCCCTAGAGTCAGTCTCCATCTTCCCAAGCTGCACTGTATTTCTCCACAGCATTAGCATTTGTCATAAATCAGCATTGTGTATTTACGTGTCCACTGTCTCCTAACCTCTGTTAGACTATAAACTCTGGGAGGCTAGGGACTTAGTTCATCACTGTATCTTCGTTCCCTAGAACAGTAACTGGCATGTAGGAGAGCTTGTTAAATATTTGTTGAATGAAAGTTACATCTTTACTCAAAACCTTTTGAATGCCACCCAATCGTCTAAAGTCCAAATGCTTTCAACTGCTGTGAAAGGCCCTCCCTAATATCAGTCCAAAGTTTTCACCTTGTGAACTTTCCACTCAGCCTTCTAGATAACGCTCTGATCTCAAACTCACCTTAGGCCTTGCTCTGATATTCCCCACCATTTTTCTTAAAGGTCCAGATCAAATCTAACCTGCTGGCACACCAAGGACCTCCCTCCTCCTCTGGACCCCTACAGTGCTACTTAACAGATCATGTATTTGGCTATGTCTCACTTCATGCTGAATTATTCTCTCTCTCCAGCTCTGGAAGTGAGGGACTATTACTGAACCCTGTAGCTGTAACACTGCCCAGGACATATCCTGCACAGGGCAGGCACATACTCTCTTTTCCATTACTAGTTGTGTGGGTTTCTCCAACTAACCTTTCGTGCCCCAGGGGGTGTGGGCTGGAAGATTCGAGCTTGCATGTCAGAAGGCAGGTTGGCATAAATGGGTAACACCAAGAGCTCCCGGATTTTGGAGCCCAGGCGGCGGCAGCGATCCTGGAGCATCTCACAGGCGGCCTCAATCTCCTCCTAGATTTGGGATGGGGAGAACAGTCTAGTGACATACAGCTGACATGCCAGCTCTGTCTTCCCCTGGGATACACACATCATCATCCCTCCCCTACACCTCACACCTGTCCTGTCAGGAACACCAGGATATCCCCGGGAGGCTGGGTCACATGGATCTGCAGCACAGACACCACACAAGCTTCCAGGTAGTCAGCCTCTGGAGCCTGGGGATGAGGAGGAGAAGGGTCACAGGAAGGCCATCTGTTCAGGAAACCTCTTCCTCTTCTCCCAGCTCAGTAACCACTTTATCCCAGTTCCCCTTTGGACTCTCCATTTCCCCTTCCATCTTTAGAACAACCTTCTCCAAAGGCTCAAGCTTTGGTGCCTCACACTTAAGTCCATCCTCCCTGAGGGGAGCACCTTGGTATAGAAGATGTCAACTGGAAACCTGCGTCCAGGGATTCGGAAGACAGGGGCGTCATCAAAGAAGGTGGAAAAACGGGCAGTGTCCAGTGTGGCTGAAGCCACCAAGACCTTCAGCTCAGGCCGGAAGCGAGCAACATCCTTGATCAACCCAAAGAGAATGTCTGTATGTAGGGTCCGTTCATGAGCCTCATCTACCATCACCACGCTGGGGAAAGAACAGGGGAGCAGTGAGCAAGGAAAGCTGGGCATTGTAGGAGAGGACACTAGAGTGCCCTGGATAAGGGCACAAATGGAAGTAAAGAGCCCAAAGGTGAATGTGGGAGGAGGGAGTTCCAAGGAGAAGCCAATCACCCCAGTTAAGGAAGATCAACAAAAAGTTAAAGAAGGTCAAGACCCCAGGGTCTGCAGCCTATTCCAGCCTGGCAGACAACAATAACCAAGATGTGGAGGCTGGAAGCCAAGGCCAGGACAAGTCAGACAATCCTCTCTGGATCAGAGTCAAAGGTCTGTCAGAGTCAACAGAAGTAAGAATATCTGTTTTAAAGCAGAAAAAAAGTGAGAGCAGGGCCTCTTCAAATAAGGCTGGGCTCCCCAGGCTGGCTGGGGATGAACAGACAGATCTGAGCCACCACGATCTGAACAGCCCAGAAGTTCCCAGGCTCCCAACGGACTGCTGTGGTGTGTCCCTGTTGGTCCTGCTGCCTCTCTGTGGAGAGAGGGAGCGGTTAAGTCTTTCTACCCCAAACTTAAAGGACCTTGCAGGCTTCTTGGTTTCCTCCTTAGTTACATGTGTGCCATGCTTCTTTATCCTTGCTCCAGTCTTTGGATTTCCAGGTGACAGTCAAGCCTGCAGGAGCTCACCCCCTGGCTCAACCCTTTGTGCCTAACCCTGACTATGCTGGTGTAGTCCCCAACTGTTTCACAAAGCAGGCTGATTTGATGGGAAAACCCCATGCCCCAAACACTCTTACACTGGCTAGCCTTCTATGGGTTCTGAGATTTTTGCAAGGGATGTGAAGGCTCAAATTATATTTGTTCTATTGCTCCATATATGATATCCTAGGACCAGAAATCTATAGCCTCCTAAAAGTTAAAAAGGCACATATTGCTCAGCTGGCCTGACCCCACCACTAGCCCATGCACAGATCCCTTCTCTTCCTAAACACATGTTCATGCAAAGCCCTGCTTGGCCAACACCAACACTGAGAACTCACTATTCACAGGCCAAGGCACTCCAAGACTTTGGCCAAAGGCCCAAGAGTGAGGGTCCAGGCATACTGACAGCCCCTCTGATCACCACTCTGGCTTCTTGGTATTGCGCTGAAATCCGTCTCACTATAACCTCTCCCATGGTTGCTCCATGTACTCTCTGTAGTCATGTGAAACAAGTCTGACCTTTTTTTCTAGGTAACACCCCTTCCCATGTTTAGAGGGAACCAGGATGTGTCCCCTGAGTTTCTTCTCTCTAAGCTGAACATTCTAAGTTTCTTCAAAGGGTCTTCACATGGCTTTTCAAGTCTCTACAGCACTACTTTACCATCCTGGTGTTTTCTACACTCTGGAAGCAACAGGGTGGGGGGCGGTGGGTGGGCAGGGAAGGGAGAGGACTTCTCTGCAGTCTCTTCTACCCCATCTCCATGGCGCCTGCAGTTCAGTCCTAGTACCATCCACACCATAAAGATCTAAGAAGTGGTGGGCTAGTCAGAAGACAAAGGCCAAACTAGCTGGGTAAGAATAAAGAGAAGAAAGGCCAGAGATTAAAGGAGATACAGGAAGGTACTGAAGGGGGAGGAAGGCAGCAGATGGGGTAGAGGAGAAGATGGTGGCTCTCTTGTGGGAGGTGGGGACCCCTTGTGTACCTGTAACTTGCAAGGTCAGGTTCAGAGAGGAACTCCCGGAGGAGCATCCCATCTGTCATGTAGCGGAGGACAGTTCGCTCCGACGTGCAGTCCTCAAAGCGGATGCTATAGCCAACCTGTTAAGGGGGCCATTAGCAATCAAAATTGGGCTGGTGCTCCCTGAAGGGAGTGCAGGGCTAGGGGATGAGGTGCCAGGGCCTGGACCTGTGGTGTGAAGCCCTGTGCAGTGTGGGCTACGTCCCAGACCCTAGAGGCTCCCCTCACCCTTCGGTCCCCACATATCTCACCTCATTCCCAAGCTTCACACCCATCTCCCGGGCCACTCGGGCAGCCACACTCATGGCTGCCACTCTCCGGGGCTGGGTGCAGGCAATCTTCATTCCCTTCTTTGTGTAACCCTGAATGATAAGAGAAGAGGTTTTCCCTTTGTTAAATATGCTCCTGGAACCCAGGACAATTCAGAGAAAGAGATGTAAATTCATGACAGGGCAGGGGGAATGGAGGGAAAAGACAAAAACTGAAAACGAGACCACAAGGGCAAACGGATAGGACAGCACACCTAGGGCCCCTGAGGGCATTGTCACCCAGCCCTGAGAGTCCCAGCATCTGGGTAATCATGTTCGGGCCCTGCTAGATTTGAGGTGGAACAGGACAGATAACTGGGGCAGACCCAGATGCAATGGAAAACAAAAGAAGGTGAAAAAGGAAAATGAGTCCTTTGACTCTTCGTTCTTTGGCCCCTGCAGAGGAGCAACAGCTGAGCTGGCTGGCATGGGAAGGTCCACAGCCCACCATCTATCCGCTTACATGTTCTTCCAACATGCATGTGTGGAACTAGACACAAACATTGTGGCAGGAAGTGAGAATAGAAACATAAAGGGTTTGTCCTTATTCTTAAGAAACTCACAATTTAGAGGAAAAGACTAAGTGACTGAAGACGAAAAGGTAAGCAGCTACTCAAAACACCATGTAAAAGAAGGTCTGACAGGACTGTGCTTGTCAAGGGCCAGTGCCCAGCAACCTGGAGGGTGTGGATGACTGTACCTCCTCAAAGAGATACTGCGGGATCTGGGTGGTCTTCCCGGAGCCTGTCTCACCCTCAATGATGAGGACCTGATGATTAGCAATAGCAGCCAGGAGCTCCTCACGGAATGGGAACACTGGGAGGCTGCGGCGGACAGCCTGGATGGACTCTTTCTGCTGAGCCTGGGTTGGAGGTGGTGGGCCTGATGGCTCCTGAGAAGGAGAAAGAAGGACATGAGCTTCAGAGCCAGCTTCCCAACCTCCTTACGATGTCCCAGAGTTCTCCCGCTCACCTCGTCACCCTGGAGCTGAGTGGCCCGGACAAACTCGATGGTCTCCTCTTCCTCCAGCACCAGCTGATACTTGGGCTTCTGGGAGGCAGCATCTCGGGCCCCAAATTTCAGGGACGCTGCCCCCAGCCGGGCTTCCTCCCAGCGCCGCTGCTCCTCCCCAGGGGCACCTGATTCCTCCTCCACTAGATCCATAGCTCGTGCTGGCTATGGAGAGGACATGTGAAGACAGGTGATGCCTTCTTTCCAGGCCCCTCCTCCCCAGTCACTACCCCTGCCCACCAGGAAAGGCAAGACAAAGAAGGGGCCAGCCACAGCCCTGGTCAATGCCTTCAAGACCTCCCTCCCCTCAGCTTGGGGAGCAGGGCTGAAGCTGATTCTGCTTAATCTCACCTGTCCTCGGGTCTCCTCAGGCATATGGTAACGATTGGTGGCCTCCAGCTTCTCCTGCTCCCCAGCAGCCCGGTACTCTCGGGCCAAGTCCCGCACTCGCCGCTTGTATTTGAGCTCCCGCCGCTCATGTCGGCTCAGCTCCACATCCCCAAAAAGGAACTCCTCATCAGCCAGCTCAGCCTCCAGATCCTCAAGTTTCTCTCGTTCCCTCTTAGCCAAGTACTCTCGGCGGGATTTCTTCCGCAGCTCAGGGACCTGGGTCAGGACAGGGCAACCAAATCCTTATCTTATTAGAATAGCAACCCCTTTCCTTATCTATCTGTAAAAGTGACAAGTTCCCCAACAGGCTGGCAATGTCCCTCTGCAATGTCCAACCTAATGGTATACTCCAAGCTGGGCCTCTCTGAAAGCCACACACTGACCCCACACACTATCTTCTAGCAGCATGATCCAACTGGAAGGACTTCTGGACAGTCTCACCATCTTTGTCGATACAAATACATCAGGGCAATTATTTGAATATTTTAGATTATATTCTTATTATTTTATTCAACTTAGTGGAAAGGAGGAAAACAAAAGGGCTAATACCAGCATTTAGAAGCACAGGTCTCAAATGAAAACCACTGGCTGTGCCAAAAACAGTAGGTAATCTTCAGCCTGTTAGATGCTCCCTGGTCTTAAATCAAATGACTATGGTTTGGGAAAAGGGGAAAAATACACTATATACAAAAAAATGGAAGTATAACATCAGAAAGTGTTCTGTAAGGCAAGATGTAATCAGAAAGGCCTAGCTCTCTGAAACTAACCTCTCCCCGCCTCCTACAATGTGTCATTTGACTTCTACAGGTTCCTTTGATATGAGCTTTTTAGGACATATTATGGATACCAATAAAAGACTGGCCACATCCATAAGACCTTTCTCAGCTCTCATCCTGAGCCCTCCCACTGTGGTAACATTGTCTTCTCCGGATCACAACAACCTCCTCTACTGTGGTGGCAAAACCTCATTAAGCCCTTTCGTTGGGGACTCCAATTCGATTTAATTGCTTGGCTTTTCTTGTTCGTTCTGTGAAGACTTAAAAGTTTATGCTCATGATCTAATGTGAGTACACAATCAAATACCCTTCCAACCTGATGGGTAAAGCAGAAGATATCCTTTTAAAATATGGACAAAAAACCAGGGCAATTTGAGGGGCACCTGGCTGGCTTAGTCAGAAGAGCATGGAACTCTTGATCTCAGGATCCTGAGTTCAAACCCCACACTGGGTGCAGAGATTACTAAAACAAACAAACAAACAAACACACATACAAACAAACAAACCAAAACAACCCAGGGCAATATAAACATCAAAAAGAATCATGATAGGGCACCTGGGTGGCTCAGTCAGTTAAGCATCTGACTCTTGATTTCAGCTCAGGTCATAATCTCACCGTCGTGGAATGGAACCCTACATTGGGCTCTGCATTGACAAAGTGAAGCCTGCTTGGGATTCTCTCTCTCTCCCTCTCTTTCTGCCCTTCCCCAACTCATGCACATGCACTGTCTCTCAAAATAAAAAAAAAAAAGAATAATGATATGAAACTGTAAACTACTGCAAAATAGAAATTCGTGAGTCCAATGTGACACACATACACACAAAGAATGGGAAAAAGCTTTTGCCCCCAGTGAGGTGGCTGTTACACCAAACTCCTTACTCTGAAAATTAGTAATTAAACATTTTCCCTGCCTTTTAAAAAGGAATGATAGCTCATTCCTACTTGTTAAGGAAAAGCTCTTCTTTACGTAACAAGGTTAGCCAAAAAATGTAGGAGGGATGTCAAACTCCAAAAATCACCTTTCTGCAATCCCCAGTGAAACAGCAGATTCAGGAAAGGATCTGCATCTAATGGCTACTAAAACCATTAGATGAAAGGCTGTTGGCAGAAAGGATATCTGCACTAACAGGTAGACATCGGATAGGATGTCCCCCCTGATGTGGTATAATGTGAAGTGCACATCGCCACCCAAGAGGTGTTCCTGTCACAACTTTTTAATCTGAGTTGAGGCAAGATTTAGATACAATTTCCACTTTAAAGGAAGCATGGGGCATAGAAGAACTCAATACCACAAGATAAGCGTCAGATAAATCCAGAATGTAGGACATAGTACAAGATGAGAGAGAGAGAGAGAGAGAGAGAGAATGAAACAAAAAAATATATAACAGTCTGAAACACCAAATGTAATGTAGGAAATTTAACTGGGTTCCTGCTTGGAAAAGCAGTTACTAAACACATTTTGGGGTAACTGGGGAAGTTTTACTATGGACAGGTTCCTAGTTGACACATGAGAAGTACTGTTCATCTTCTGGGGTGTGACAATGGCACTGTGGCTTTAGAGGACAATATCTTTATTTTTAGAAGGTACATGTTAATAGGATAAAATGCCATGTCTAAACTCTTTTAAATGGTTCAAAAAGAAAAAAAAGCCTACACTCACACAGACATTGCAAATACTACACTATTAACCATTTCTAGGGTGCCTGGGTGGCTCAGTTGGTTAAGCATCCTACTTCAGTTCAGATCATGATCTCACGGTTTGTGAGTTCGAACCCTGCATGGGGTTCTCTGCTCTGAGAACAGAGCCCCCTTCAGATCCTCTATCCCCCCTCTCTCTCTGCCTCTCTCCCGCTCATACATGTGTTCGCTCTCTAAAATAAACATTAAAAAAAAAAAAACTTAAGAAAAAAATTAACCATTTCTGAATCCAGTCTATATGAATGTTAATTATACTAATGCTTTCAACATTCTTATTTGTTTGGAAGTTTTCATGATTCAAAAAGAAAAGGAAAATTAAATTCTGGCAAATAAAAACATTACACCTGTACAGACAAATGTCTTAGTACTCTCTGACCACAATTGTTTTGTGGGGTGGGTCATGAGACAGCTTGGTCAGGAGAGACCTGAGTTCTAATAGGTTATTCTTAGGACATCAAGAGTCTCAAAATTCTTTTGAGAAACCAAAGTATAACCTTACTTGGGAAGACCAAATCTTTGGAAAACCACCTACCCTAACTAAACTTATACCATAACAAGTTCAGTTCATGAATTACAAGGGTTGTGTCCCCATTCAGTAAGAAGACCAACTCAGGAAACTAGAGGAAGATCACAAGGCCATGTCCGGGATAGAGAGACTAGATGGTAGGAAGGTATTTGGAACTAGGTGTGTCCAAGCTGAATGGTCAGCATATCCCTAGGCAGATCCCTGGGCAGTGGGATAGCTGCCCTGCCCCTGCCCTCCAGCCACCCCCCTTGATGTTCCAGCTGCCTTTTGATTACATCTCATTAAGTCTCAGGAAAAGGGAAAGCTCACACTTCCTTTACGAACACAGCGTGATTTAATTCTAAGGAGTCAGGAGGGTTTGTGTGTAGCTTCCTTCCCTCTACAACTTAAGTTTGTCCTTGGTAGGCTCCTGTCAACAGGGACCTGACACCCCATCAGCATCCCCGCTGTATTTCGTGTCCTTTTTCCCCTACCCCAAACCATTTCATCAGAAAGTCTTTCCTTTTGCTTTCTGATGTTGGCTTCTTGGGCACTGGGACTCACCATGGCTTTCCGGTCTTCCTCAGCCATCTTGAGGCGCTTCTGAGCCTCTTCATAAGCCTAGGAAAAGAAACCAAGAGTAAAGCGCTGTGAGGACAAAATCTCCCAAAGCCACAGTCACTCCCCCTTTAGAATCACAAGGTTTTGATATACCATAGCATGAAGAAATGTCCCTTCTCAGTGGGAATCTCTAGGGCTACAGGTTCAGCAGAGGGTCGCCTTAGCCAAAGCACCCAGAGGGGTCCTCTTACCATACAGATGAATACCACCAGAGGCCATCGCTGGTCTTCCCAAAGATTACTATCTCTGCAATCACACCCAACCAGGAATATTCCTGGGGATTTACAAAACATGCTGCTCCTATGTACCTTCTTGTCTGACCGCTCCAGGACATTTCGAGTCCGATCCTTGTCCCGCTGCCGAACCCTCTCAGCAAAGGCATCACGTTCCTCCAGGTCCTGAAGGCGCTCTCGCTCAGTCCTCTCCCACTCATCCTCCGACTCTGGCTTCTCAGTCAGCTGTTTACTTCCTCTGCAGCCCAGCCCGAAGGATCACATAAGGCCTCCTAGAAGGTTTATCATCCCATCATCCCCTGCCCCATCCTGCTTCTGTCTTACCCTGTCTTTCTCTTCTCCTTCTCAGAAACCTCTTGCTCCTCTTCTTCCTCTTCATCCTGACGTTTCTTCCTGAGGTGTTTCCGTTTTTTACGCTTCTTCTGGACATTGCTCCCAGCTCTACCTACGGTCTCCTCACTGCTCTCCTCACTGTCTTCCAGCAACTTATAGGATAGGTTCTTCTCTAGCAGGGCTCGGGCCTCTCGCTCTGCCACTCGAGCTGGCTTTTCTACCACTGCCTTCCGTGGTACCTTTCAGTAGGAGGGAAGATAATGGGATGTGAGCAACTCCTGATCTCTGCCCACCAAGTTTGCCCCATTCCAAATTTAAGGAATGACCTGATCTTAAACCAGCCTTCATTGTCCCTCTTCCCAATGGCTTCACACCATGTTCATCCAGTAGTTAACATTTATTGAAACCTGTCCAATGCACCAGGTACTCGCTAGGTACGAACACAGGATTAAACAAAAGACAAAAATCCCTGCCTTCATGGAGTTTATTTTGCATTCTCAAAACCAATTCTCAGTTGCTCAGCCTCTGTTGTTCCTCATGATTAAGTCATTCTGATACCACTGCACCCAGTGCTCCAGCCCAGCTGGTGTCACTATGATGACCCACGGTGCCCCGTTCCTGGCCCTGAATTCTCTGAAGCAGCCATGCTGGCGGCCGACATGCTACGAGGATTGATTTGCAAAGGCTTGTCATATGTCTGGCACTGTATCAGATTCCAGAGATGCTAAACAGATTAACATAAATCATCTACCCTCATATTACTTACATTCTAAACTTATCTCTCACCAGGCACCATATCTCTCACCAGACAACTAAAGCAGGCTATTTGCCATTCTAGGAACATGCCAAACACTTTCACTCTTCCATATACCTGTTTTGTAAGGTGCTGTCAGGTGAGAGAAATACAAAGACAAGAAATACACAGTTCTGTCCTCTAGAAGCTCACCTTACACCTTTACTACTTTCCCCTTCTCTGACAAATTTCAAGGAATTTTTGGGCCCACATGCCTTGATCAGTACTGCTACCTTTTTCTGCCCTTCCACAGAACTTCTCTCTCTCTCTTTTTTTTTTTTAATTTTTTAATGTTTATTTATTTCTGAGAGAGAAAGAGAGAGACAGAGAGTGAGCGGGGGAGGGGCAGAGACAGAGGGAGACAGAATCCGAAGCAGGATTCAGGCTCTGAGTTGTCAGCACAGAGCTGGTGGCAGGGCTCCATCCAACTCAAGAGCGGGAGATCCTGACCCGAGCTGAAGTCGGACGCTTTACCCACTGAGCCACCCAAGTGCCCCAGCACCTCTCTTCTCTGGCCTCGCTATTCAAAGTGTAGTCTGTGGACTATCGGATTTACCCGGAAACTAGTTAGAAATGCAAAAATTAAGATCCCATCCCATAACTAATAAATCGGAATCTGCACTTTAACAAGGGTCCTGAATGAGTCTCTGCATATTAAAGTTCAAGAAACACTGCTCTGTAGCACTTAACCCTCCTTGAACTTCTCCCCACAGCTGGACATCCAGCACCTAGCACAGTACCCAGGCGACAACGGACAAGGCTAGGTGCTTGTAAACTGAGCTTATTTAATTCCCCGAAAAACAGTTAGCCCAGTCTCACCAGGACAAATAAACTGGGGCCCCTCCCCTGCCCCACCCCTTCCCACACCTTGTTCCAGAGTCTCAGGGCGAAGTCCCGGGCCGGCCCGCTGAGGTCCAGAGTATCCGTGTCTCGGAGGCGCTGCACGAACTCCTCGGCCGAGGCACAGCGCTGCGCGGTACCGATCAGAAATTGGGCTACATGCCGTTCGCTCAACCCCAACACCGAGTGCAGCTCGTCCTGCACCCAGCGCTCCAGCCCAGCTGGCGTCGCCATGGTGACCCACGCTGCCCCGTTCCTGGCCCTGAATTCTCTCGAGCAGCCACGCTGGCGGCCGTCCCGTCGGAGGCCCGGAGACCTGGAGTCCTAGGCTGGAGTCTCAGCTCCGCAAAGGACCTGCCTTAGGACCTTGAGGTTTGGTTTCCGACAGCCCCAAACCTTCCTCCCACCGAGGCCGGAAGCGTCCGATCATTTCCGGTCTAAGCACTATGGTGGCCGAGCGAGTTCAAACCTCGCGGTACCGCCCCTGAGGCTCGGGATAAAATGTTCTATTTCCGCCACTACTAAGTTCCTCAGTCGTCCCCTGATGGTCGGTCTGTGGATGCCTCTCTCACTTATTCATTCAACAAATGCTGTGTGCTAAGCACAATTTTAGTTGCTGGGGATATGGCAAAGAACTAATCAGAAAAAATCCCTTACCGAAGGGAGGGTCGAAGACAAGATACATAATAAAACATGTAAGTCCTATGGTTAAAAATATGTCAAAAAATAATGCAAGGTTTGTGTGTTGTGGGGGGAGATTCTCTTTCAAATGGAAGGTCAGGTCCATGCTGATGAAAGATTAGCCCATGCTGTTTAGGAGTTACCTTTGTTAGCACTGTACCTGCAGCAGGAATGAATACAGGTTAGGAATAAGCAAGGACCTCCAAGCTGGAAGAAACAGGATTTGGGGAAAAAACAAAGGTTCCCTCTTTTCTTTGTGCTGTCTTAAAGTTATTTTTAAAAGTCTCCAAACTAAGGAATGTGTAAACTGTGTTCTACATTTTCGCTAACCGCTTGAATTCTCTGGTGGCACTTAATCAAAAAATAAGCAGAACTTGTTATCTTGCTCTCTGCTTATCTGACGTCGGTTTGACCCTGTTTCATACTTTTATGACTAACTGGACTTATCAGACACTACTGTTGGGAAATGAAATAATCCAACAGCCACAGGTAGCTCCTTAGCATTGACTTCTTAGATGCATTGTTTTCTGTTTCTGAGATGGACTTTGGGCACCACAGGCATATCAGAGCTTCCTGCCCTGCTTTCCTGGGTTACAACAGATTAGGATCTTTACTTAATTAGCTACTAATGTAAGCATTGTTTCCCTCTATACTCACACCCTCTCTAAATTGGCTCATTGTTCTAACACCTTGCTTGTTCCTTTGCTAGTAAATTGAAGACTGTTGGTACGTGTTTAAGATCACTTTGTCTTATTTTGTATTTAGTAAAAGGGAGTCTCCTCTGACTAGGCTGAGAAAACTCCTGTAATAGTAGGACTGTAACTACTCAAACAAGTCTTTACTACCTTAGCAAACTAGAAAGAAAAAAAAAAAAGACTTGATAAGCAAACTACATGTATAGATCTTCCACATTTACAGAAGATAGAAATTCTTTGAAATGCCAACATTCAGTGTACTTGGGCAACAAACCCATGAATTATCAATGGCTCTTAAACCTTCAGGTATAAAACCCATTGTCTAGCGGACTCTTTTTCAGAAAACTGCACTTCTGTACATACACTATATTTTGCAGCAATTTTAGTCTTGTTATATATGGTCCCAAGTCTTGAAGTAAATGCCCCTGGACTAGCCAGTGTTATACACTAGCTGGCTGCTTCTAGCAGGCTTCTAAATACTGAAATTCTTCAATGCCAATATTTTAGCTATTTTCATCTATTCCTATATTTGTTCAGTCATTCAATCTAGTAATAGTTTTGTGAGGCCTGGGCTACTTCATTAAACCCAACTGACATCGTTTGCCCTTGTGGCACTTCCAGTTTAGTGGATTCTTCCTGCCCTTCCTCAGACCAGTCCTTTTCCTGCTAGTCCTTCGAGAAACAGATACAGGGCTCTTACAGAGCCCTTTCTTCATGTCAGTATTGAGTTCCTGTTTCACTTCCATCATTTTTCCCTCCTGCAGCCATAGCCACTACCTCTTCAAGGCCAATAGGAAGATGGGAGAGGCTTGGTATGAGAAACACAGAACCTCCCACACACATACTTTTTTTCTAAAGAAGGAAAAGCAGCAGGAGAGTTGGAGAGATCTCCATTTTATTATGGAAAACTTCAAAAACAAACAAACAAACAAACAAAAAAAACCAAACAGGCAGTTGATAAGGAAGGAGAAATGGGAGAGAAGAGTTGAGGTGCATTGTTTGTCACTCCACACCCTTGCAATTCAATTGTGAACCACTAGGAGGAACAGAATTAAATAACTAAATGGGGGTACAAGGTTAGGGTACAAGGTAAGGATTCCCAGACTTTCCTCTTGGGGTAAACAGAGGTACAGACTGAGCAAAAGTGGAAGAAGCCACACCCCCAATGAGGCAGCTGCCAGGGACAGGGGAGAGGATTCCATATAGACTCAACATGTAGGTGTGGTTGTAAACCTGGGACTTTGGCAGGTAGGACTGGGAGCTAGTGGGGTTTGTAAACCAGGCTGGTGGTCAAGGGAGGTGGCAGGAGCTGTAAACAAAGGGGCAGTGACCTAAGGAACAGGAAGGAGAGGGGCCTGTAAATAGAATGGGGGCAGGCTGCCCAGGATGAGTGTTTAAATTGTAAGAGCCCTCAAGGGGTGGTGGGGAGTAAAGGAAGGCTGGAGAGTGTACTCTGTCCATGGAGATGTAAGAGGTGCTTCATCTCCCTCCCCCAACCCCTCACCCCCATGAGCTCTGTGCTCCTCCCCAGGACTTGATGCTCACTCTTGAATCACCCAGGGTGCACCAGCATGTCTGATGCACTCACATCAGAGACCTTTGGTGAATGTAGAAACTGGGTAACTAGCTCTGCCCCTATAAACAGGATGAGGAAAGCAAGTTGGAAGATGTCGGTTGCCTTCCCTTCCAAGCTCATGTTCAGGGTTTCTCTGTTCTCAATCTTCTGGGCTCCAGGATCTTCAGTTCTGGGAAAGGGGAAGGTATAGACCCTATGTTGGAAGAGGGTCACCTCCGGCAGGACTCATCTGTGGGAGAGGAGGCAATAATGATAGAGAATGAGTGAGGGCCTCTGCCACCCGCCTTCCCCCCTTACTCTCCACACTGAAGATAAGTCTTTATATCTTTCATGCTGAGTGCTTGCTACTACAGTAACAGCAGCCATCATTCACTAAGCTTGCATTCTGTGCCAGGCATTCTTACAACCTGTTTAATCACACAATAACCCCAGATGAGTTTAAGTAATTTAATGTCCAGCCATAGTTCCAAGATGCTTCATAAAAATTACTGAACCCTCTCAGTAAACCCCAGGAGGTGGTTATTTTTAGCTCTATGTCATAATTGCTAAAAATAAGGCCAGAGAGCAGGTGATTTCCTGGAGATTACACCACAGGTAAGAGACAAGATGGAATTTAAACACAGTCCTGTCTGACCAAAACCTTGTGTTTTTAACCACAGAAAGAGTTATGGTTTTGAAATCTGGAGATCCCTTGTGCACTTCACTTTCTAAGACCTTGGTTTCCCCATTTGTCAAGGGAGTGGGTGGGGTTAGAGGTCCTACCAAGTCTCTTCCAGGAGCACCAACATTAATTAATTCCTCCCTTTCCCTCCTGGACTGCAGTGCCCAATAGGAACACCAGGGGGTGTCCTCGGACCAGCAGAGCCTCAGCTCACCCACGATCAGGGCCTTGGTGCGCAGGCCGCCCTGGAGCTCCCGTTGTAGCAGCAACAACTCTTCCTCATCCTCTTCGTCATCGGGTTGGGCCGCTGGGGGGCTGGGGGTACTGGGAGCCTCAGGCTCTGGGCCCAGCTCCTCCAGCACTGAACTTTCAGAGGGGTATTGATACGTGGTCTCCAGTGCTGTCTCGCTGAAGGAGATCTTGAGCTGAGAGTAGGAGAGAAACGCAGGAGGCATGGAGTTCAGCCAGGGAAAGCTCCTAGGGAAGCACGTGCCAGGTGGGGAGGGGAGCTGGATTTGGGCACCCTACTGACTTTACCCTCCCTATCCACTCTGGGGCCCAGGGATCCAGTTTTCCTTTTTTTTCCCCTAAATTTTTATTATTTTATGTATTAATTATTATAATATATATAGCACATATATAATATAATATATATAATAAATTATTTATAAATATTACTTATTATGCATTTATTAATTTAATACTTGTTTATTTTGAGAGAGAGAAAACGTGAGGAGAGTTAAAGAGAACCCCATGGGGTGCCTGGGTGGCTCAGTCAGTTAAGCGTCCGACTTCAGCTCAGGTCATGATCTCGGGGTCCATGAGATTGAGCCCTGCGTCGGGCTCTGTGCTGACAGCTCAGAGCCTGGAGCCTGTTTCAGATTCTGTGTGTCTCTCTCTCTGCCCCTCCCCTATTCACGCTCTCTCTCTGTCTCAAAAATAAATAAACGTTAAAAAAAAAAAAAAAAAAAAAAGAGAGAACCCCAAGCAGGCTCCTTGCTGTCAGCATGGAGCTAGCCGTGAGGGGGCTTGAACTCACCAACTGTGAGACCATGACCTGAGCCAAAACCAAGAGTCCAACACTTAACCGACTGAGCCACCCAGGCATCCCACCCAGTTTTCCTTTTGATATAGGCTCTCCAATCCCAGACTTCCCTTCTTCTGTCATATCATTTCCAAAACATCAGACTTTTGCCTGAACTTTCACACAGGTGCAGAAGTGAGTAATACAGGACCCAGCTTCCTACTCTTTAGACTGTGGGTGGCAGAAGGGTAAAAAGAAAATACGTGGAGATAACACCTGTGATCAGAACCGAATCTTTGGGTACCCTGAGGGCAATCAAGAAGGCTTCCCAGAGGTAGGAAGTTTGAGCTGGCAGGAAATAGGTGGCTAGAGGGAGCCCCAGGCAAAAGCAAGGAAGAGCACTTTGGTTTCCACATCTTCAGACCCTTGGCTGTTCCTGAGAAACCCTGGACACCTGTGCCCTCCTGCTCCCCCCCTCACTCCTCTCCTACAGCTGGAGTGAACTCACAACAAAGTGGGGCTGGGGCCTGGGAGGGAAGAAGAGACTCTACTGAAAAGCCCAGAGGAAACAAGACTCTCCCCTAACACAGAGAGGAGATGGGCCCTTGAGTCCCTGCAAGAGAAGCTAGGTGAGGCGTCAGGGGCAGAGAGGAAAGTCCATGCAAACACAGGTTGGGGTGGAAAGCGCAACAGGAGAAACATGCAGAGACACAGGCAAAAAGCCAGAGGGGACCTGGAGGGGGCAGAAATCCTCCACAAACACAATGTTCCAAGAGCAGGCGAGCCCCAGATGTTCTCACTCCCTTTCTACTCTTCCCCTTTGCCCTTTTAAGAAGCTCAGGGGCAGGGGCAGAGTGGGATTAACTCTGGGAGCCAAAGCGATTAAGGAGACACACAGGAGGATTCTGTGTGAACTACTTGGAAAGGTCCAGACTATCTATTCAGGTCTTCCCAGAAGACCTGTTTGGGAAACTTGGGGCTTGGGCCCTGCATCCTTGAGTCTCCACATGGACTGGGGTGTGAGAAAAGAGAAACTGGGAGGGTGGCTGGACAAGTGGATGCTAAGGGCTGTACAGAATGTGCAACATGGGTTCCATGGGAAGCTGGAACTCAGAGACTCCTTGGCTCCAAACCCAGCATTGACTCCCCATTTCACTGGGAGGAAAAGCCAGAGCCTGACTAAGGCCCACAGGGTACTCCCACTGTACCACTTCTCCCTACCCCCCACTTCTCAGGCAACTATCTGCTCCCACTGCAGCCACCCTGGTCACAGTTCCTCTAAGGCCAACAGGGGCACTCCAATCTTAAGGCCTTTGCACTGGCTATTCCTTCTGCCTGGAACACTGTTCCCCCAAATACCCCCATAGCTCCCTCTCTCCCAGTCACCCTATTTAAAGTTCATATTCACTCCCCCAACTTTCTCGCTGTCTACGTTCCACTTACCCTGTTGTAATTTTTTTCCATAATCATTTACCACCTCCTAATCTACCAGAGAATTTACTTGTTATTCTGTGTCCACTGTCCATAGGAGCATGAAAGTTGCTATGGTGAGTAAGGAAGAGTTGGTTCAGACCTCAGGTGTGGTCCCCACAGACAACCAACACTGGGGACCAGAGTGGAAGGTACACAGTCTATCTGTGGAACTGCTGGTAGAAATGCATGACAGCAACCAGATCCCTTATATCCCAATTCTTCAGAAGGACCAGTTCTGGTTCTGTTACTGACAGATTTACCCAAACTTCTGGGAACCCATTTGTTTTCTTTTCACATTCCCTTTTGGGATAACAAGCTCCATGGTTTGTTATCCACTCTGAAAAATGATTCATTTTATTTGTTCTCAATCATGTTTGTCTCTCTTCTCCAATCCTGCTTCTCTGCTCACACCCCCACCCCTCCCAGCCAACTTCTGACTGGGCTTCTCAGGAATGCACAGCCTCCATGGGAGTTTGGGGGGGGGGGGGGAGTACAGAGGGGTGTGACTCACTTGCTCCTCTCCCATCAGCTATATAAAGTCACAAGGGGGCCAAAGAGGGGAGGGGCCCATCTCTCAGCTAGAAGGGCCTCTGGGGAAGGGCACCAGCCACAAGACAGGGCTGGGATTTCTCTCCCATGGCAAGGATGCATTTGATGGCCTTAGCTTCCAAACAAGAGTTATTTCGGGAAGGGGGTGGGGGGGCAGTCCTCTGGTCCCAGAGCAAGTGGATTGGGTCAGAGCTGGAACAAGCATGTCAGTCCCTGCTGAGCAGGGTGCAGAGAGAGGGAAGAAGGCCTGAGACAGGGTGGAGGGGGAGGTGTCTGGGTCTAGAAAACTCTGTGCTGCTTCTCTCCACCCCCACCCCTAGAGCAGCCATGGCTTCCTCATTCTCTCACCACATCCTGAGCAGTTCTGGCAGGCCTAGGGCCCAGCGGTTCCCCACTCAGCCCCACCAGCCTTCCGGCCCCCACCCCAGGCTTCCTGTTTGGGTGATCTGCTTCCGGCTTCCCTGCTCCCTAACCTAGGTATGGTCACCATCACAGGTCCTGTCCTGCACTCACATGGTCCCCAGCTTTGGGCCCTGAATTTCATGCCTCCCTCTGCTCTTCCTCCCCAAAGGCACAGGCCAACCTCTATAGGAAGTGACTTGTCTGAACACCTCACTCTGGCAGTTCCTGGCCTACCTCCTAACATCTGTCCAGCCCAAAGGGGAAGGGGCGGGTAGCAGTCAGAGTGCTCAGGATAGACTCAGGTACCATGGCTCAGGGAGGGGAGCTTGAGCTGCACATGAGGATGAACTGGGGGATCAAGTGTCCCGCAAGCTTAATCTAGGTCTTTGGTCCCTGTGGTTTCCCACTGACAAAGCACGCGCGTGCGCGCGCACACACACAAGACAAATCTGAGGACGTCAGATGAGATGACAACTGGAGACTATGAAGGGCTTCCCAGTCTCTGGGGAGATGTGTTAGGTGCAGGGACCTCTCTTTCCTTAGAGATTTTCAAGCTGGAAACTGATTGGTGTGTAAGGAAGGGGTTGGGCTGAAGCCACAGCAAGAAGCCTGGCTGCTCCCACTTCCTGCACTTTGTCCTTTTTCCAGTTTAACCTCTAACCCTCTGCTGGCCTCAGCCCCCATCCCTGTCCCCAACTCCCATTGTATTCCCTGCTCTCAGCTCAGTGTCTCCAAATTCACTTCTCTTTTTTGCTACCCCAAAGGGAGGGAGAGGCCAGGGCAACAGGAAGAGAGGGGAAAACCAACTGCTGAGCCAGTTCTGGGGAGGGAGGGGAAGCCCAGGGAGGAAGGAAGAAGGGGAGTGAGGGGTGGGGGTATTTTGGAAGAAGAGAAGGCTTTTCTTGTCCCAAGAGAGAAGGGAGCACTGTTTAAAGCAGTGGCCCAGCTGGGGGTGTGCAACCCTGAGGTCACCCACTTCAAATGGCTTCTGTGTGTGCCTCTCCCATGGAGCAGACTTGGGGTTCAAAAGTCTTCTCTTTGGCCAGCCTTATTCCATTCCCCCACCCTCATCCCAGTAGTCTCCTCACTGGCTCTGCCCCCTCTGCCTTGGGACTGAGAACTTCCTCCACTCACTTCTCCCTGCCATTTTCCCCTAGAACCCCAAAGGCACCCCCCTGTGCCTCTTCAGGCTTCCTGGCCCCACATGCCCTCCCCTGGGAGGCTGTGTGTGCTTTCAATCTGAGGACCCTGCTCTCATAGATTCTAGGCTGTAGCCTCAGCTCAGGTCTCCACCAGACTCAGAGGAAAGGAAGGTTGTGTCCCAGACTCAGAGGAAAGGACGGAAAGAAATGGGGGCCAGGGAGGGACTCAGAGCCTGAGGGAATGAAGAGTGAGCAGCCTGGGCACACCCTGAGAGAGACACACCCAGAGACAGCACTTGATTTAGGGCAGGATTCTTGGGCTTGGAAATGAATGGAAAAGGAGGGCAACAAGAAGAAAGGGTGTGTGTGCAGAGGAGGAAGGGTTGTGGCAGGAATTAGCACGAAAGAATAGAGAAAGACCAGAACATAGGGATATAAAAAAGAAAGTACAGAAAGAACCGATGAGCAGGCTTCTAAAGAAAGCTGGCTTAGCTGCTCCCTACCTGTTTGTGATGCCTTTCAGGGGACCCCTTGACAAGGCAGCTGCGGCTGAGACGGAGGTAGCCCCCCAGAACCAAGATCTCCTCAGCAGTTGGGTACCGCTTCTTCCCAGCTCCGGGGACTGCAACATCAGCTGTGGCTGGGGTGGCGGGAGGAGTGGTGGGGGCTGCAGGGGGCAGGGACCGCCGGGGGTTGACTGTGAAGGTGTGTCCACTGCGGCGAGGGGCCCCCACCCCTGGCCCTGCCTTCACCCCATAGAACAGTCGGTTCATGAGGGGATCCCCAGGGGACTGGGGGGCAGGTGGGGCTGGGGGTGGGGGAGACAGAGGGGCTGCTGGTGGGGGCCGGGGTTGCACTGCTTCCTCTTCCTGCCCTCTAGAGCCTCCAGTCCCAGCGTCCTCTGGTGGGAAGGGGGAGGGCACAGAGCTGCAGTTCTGCAGGGTTCTCAAAGGCCTGCCCAGAGCCCCCGCCTTCTCCTTCTCAGCCTCGCCTTCTCCAGCCTCTGTACCAAAGGGCCCCAGATACTTCTCAGCAGACTCTGGGGGGACTGGTTTCTGAATTTGAGTCTCTGTGTCCCTGGGTGTCCATTCTCGAACCTTCCCAGAATTCAGGGTCCATTTCCATCCTTCTGTCAGCCTCAGTCCCCTCTCACCATCCTGCACAGGGCTACGCCTTTGTTCTGCTGCCTCCACTTCTCCAGAGCTGCTGTCTGGAGCCTCCCTACTCAGGGTCTCTGACAGCTCTGTAATCTCTTCTGAGGCCAGCGTTGGAATTGGCCTCTCTTCTTTTCTCCCACATTCCTCTGAGCAGTCTTTTCTTTTTTCTAAGCTCAGCCTCCACTCTGATATCTCCAGTTGTACCAAACTCTGTTCCTGAGACTCTCCAGAGTCGGGCCTCCATTTATGGGCCTCTGTCAGGCCCATCTTCTGGTTGTCAGACTCCGCTGGGCTCAGTCTACTTTCCACCACCTCTTTTCTCCTCGGGCTTTGTTCTCCAGGCTCTGCCAGTCTCAGACTCCACTCTGGAGTTTCTCCCGGGCTCAGCCTCCATTTCCGCGCTTCCGACAGTCTGGAGCTCTTGTCTCCAGCCTCTCCTGGGCTCTGCCTCCAGTCCCAAGCCTCTGAAGGCCTGGGGCTCGACTCTCGGGCTCCCCCTATCCTCTTCTCTCTGGCCTCTCTGGGACTGAGCCGATCTTCTCTCGACTCTCTTCCCTTGGGGCTCTGATCCCGCATCTCCCCAGGGCTGGGTCTCTGCTCCCTGGCCTCCAAAGTCCCGGGCCTTCTTTCTGCAAGTAGTTCTTCATTACGCTGCTGCTGCTGCTGCTGCTGCTGCTGCTGCTGCTGGCGCTCCTGCCGAATGAATCGGTTCTGGTGCACTGGCCCAATGGCCTCTAGGAGGACAGCCGACTCGTCTGGGTCTGGAGGTCCAGCCTCTGTAGTCCCAGGTGTAGGGCTAGGCTCCCCAGGAGACAGACCAAGCTTGGCCCGGCGGCGCTCCAGGAGCCCCCGCTTCCAGGCTGGCATCTGGGACAGACGCTCCCGCTCTGCCTTCTCCCGGCCACGAAGGGCTGCCTCCTCCTGCCGTCGCCGGGCTAGCAGCTGTAGCTTCCAGTCTGGGATGGTGGCCATGACCGCGTTGAGGTAAGGGTGCGGAGCGCTGGGGCCAGAGAACAGGAAGGAGAGGCTCCAGAGGCCCTGGGGGTGAGACTGGGGGTGGGCGGAGAGGAAGTAGAGGGGGAGAGGTGGGACACAGAGATGGGCAAAGGAGCTGAGGGTGAAGACAGAGGGAAAGAGGGAGAAGACGGAAAGCAGAGAAAGGGGGAAACTAAGAAAGTGAAGAAAAAGCTGTGGACCAAGTGGGGGTGGGGTCGTGGCAGTGAGAGGAAGAGTGGAGATTCAGGGCAAAGAGGCAGGAGTCAGATTTGGTAATGTACGGTTAATGGTATCACAGTCCCAAGGATGTGAGAGGAGAGAAAGGCGGAAAAAGAAGCCGGCATGAGGGAGGAGAGAGAAAAGAGAGGCGGGGGAGGGGGGGTTGCGGGGGAGTAGGGGTCAGGCGAGGTTTCCCCACAGCTACTCCAGAGGCGGTTAGAGTGGGAAGGGAGGTCAGGGAATCCCGCCCGAGAAGGGGTGGTGGGACCTGAGGAGGGGGGGCGGGGAGGTGAGGAGGGGCGGAGAGTGGAGAGGTCCAGGGGAGCAAGGAGACTCCGGGGGCAGAGGGGAAATAGAGCTCCGCGGGAGGAGCGGGGCGCGCGTTTCAGCGTGGGCCGGGGAGGTCCTGGCTCCCCTCCCAGATCCGCTCGGGCCACGCCTCTCCGGCCCCCAGCCGCCACCCCTCCGCCCTGCACTCCGCCCCCAGGCAGGTCGGGGGGGAAATACCCTCCCTTGAGGACTTTCGGAACCCTGGCGTCCACCCCCACCCGTCCCGCCACCACCGCCTGCCTCTCCCACCGGCCGGGCCCGGGACCCTGGGTGCGGAGCACCGGCTCCACGACTCTGCTCTCCGGACCTTCGAATCCTATGCCCGGGTCTCCGATCTCACGGAACCCTGACATAGCCGGCCATCCCCACCCAGCTCGGACCGCACAGACAATCTCGGCACAAAGAGGAGACAGCCCAAGGTCCTGGCTGGGGGCAGGAGCGGGGACAGAGGGAGGAGACACCCCTTCCCCAAGTCTGAAGCCCCTCAGTCAACTCACTAGCCAGCAGGGTTCCCAGGGGAGGGGGTGCGGAGGAGCCTGGCGTCCGGAGGGAGGAGGGAGAGGAAGAGGAGGAGAGTGGGATTGAGGGAGATCCGGAGACAGGAGGGAGGGGAGGAGGGAAGGAAAGGAGGAGGAGGGAAGACGGAGTAGAGGAGGAGGGACGGAGACAGAGACCTGGGGGCCGGGCGGGGGGCGGCGACCGCTTTGTCTGAGGACAATGGGGAAAAGGAAGGGGGCGCGGGGCGGGGCCCGAGGGGGCGGGGCCTCGCTCCAGAGACCCCCGCGTGGGACTAGACTTGCCGACTCACCCCTTTCCCGCCGCAACCCCTGGCCCTTCGCTCTCTGTCTTCAGGACCCTCAACCCACCCCCACCTCCCAGTAGCCCTGGAGAACCTAGGTGTCCAGACCCTCGCCCCCAGCTCACAGACTCAAGGCAGCGGCCCATGACTCAGGCCCCTCCAGGGACTTGGAGAGGAAGCAGCAGCTGCTGCGAGCCGGGCCCGCCCTTCCCATCTCCTGCCGCTCCTCCCCACGCTTTTGCCTCCCCCCCGCCCCCCACCCGGACAGCCTTTGTTACTGCGGGGTCCAGGGCCGCCACCAGGCTGCGGTGGGTCTGTGGAGAGCCGGGGCGGCTGGAGAAGTGCTCAGAAGCCAACGACTTTGGAAACTGGTTCCCCCACCAGAGCCAATGCCCCACTCTCTAGCTTCATCCTGTCTTCCATGGGTCCCCTGGTCTGCAGTGGGAAAATTGGGAATTTGGAGGAAGGGAGACCGGGGAGATGGGGGTGGGTCTGCCGGAATGGTCGCCGCCCAGCTGTCGCCAGAGGGCGCGGTGGCTGTCCAGACTCGAGTTTGGCGTGCCCTGGCTCCGCTTGCCTTCCGTCCCAAAGTTAGCCCTCTGGCTAGAGAAGACACTGACAGACTACATGGCATATGTAGAAAAAAAGGCTGAATTTTATTTTTCTGCTGCGCGTGTTCCTCGGGAGAACAGAAGAGCGGAAGGATCCTCTCAACTAGGTTAGAGGACAGAGCCAGGGGCAGGGCCTAAAGAGGCCAGTGGGGCAGGCACTAACATCAAACCTGCAGACTCTGCTCCTAGGAAGGGAAGCTGGAGGAGAAGGAGATCCCTGAGGCACAGAATCAAGTAACAGTGGGAGGGAAGTGGTCAGGCCCACCCTTCTTCCTTTATAAGGAGGTTCTTGAGGCAGGTGGGTGGGAGGGGAAGGGGGGGATCAAGCCCTAAACTGTGAGGAGACATAAGTTTCCCACCTCCTTTTCCTGGCTGGTGAGATCTTGGGGGTCCAGTGGTTGAAACTCAAAATTTAGGGTATGGAGCTGGACCCAAGGAGTGGAGGCTCAAACAAGGGAAGGGACAGCCCCTTCAGTCCATAGATTTGGGCCTCAGGTCTGAAGCAGCCAGGGCCTGGATGTTAAAGGAGAGGAAGTGCAGGGCTTGGAACCAGGCTAGCTCTTCACTCAGCCTCACCTTCCTGGGGCCGGGAGAGCAGGTTGAGTTTTCTTTGTAACTGGGCCCGGAGGTAGCGGAGGTCTTGCTGGTCAAGTCCGTGAGCCAGGCCCAGGTAGAGTGTAAGGAGGAGAGCAAGGAGGAGGCGGTCAGTGCCCAGGGTGGGCACCACCCACAGCACTGTCAGCAACTCCACACAGACTGGGTGGCGCAAGTGGGAGAAGAGTCTCAGAGCCCGGGGAGACTTCAGGGCCAGAGGCTCACCCAGCCCCAGCACATGGTAGTATACCTAGGAGGGAGAACAGCTTAGAAATGAAGTCAAACCCTTTTTGCAACTTAGCCACCTCTTTCCTCCCTTTGGAGGAAACTTCCCCTTCTATAACTCAGGCCCAAGAACCACCCTTCTGAGACCTGGACTCCTGATTCTCATCTCTGCTAGGCCCAGGAGGCCTATGGTTTCTGACCTTTGAGGGAAAGCTGAGGGGAGACTCTCTTATAAGAAAAGGAAGTAGGTGAGGGAGTTGAAAGAAGAGGAAGGTGGAAGAGCATGGGAGGAGGAGGAGGAGGGAAATCCTTGAAAGGGAAAGAGGCATTCTAGAGGGAATCAGAGGTCTCAGGTAGGAATCTGGGAGCCTCACCTGTTTGAGGCCCATGAGCTCGGCGTAGTCAAAGACGAGAAGGATGCTGAAGATGAGGAGCCAGGCTATGACGTGGAGCACAAAGCAGAGGAGGGGCACCCAGGTGGCCCATGGCTCAGCTCGAGCCTCCCACAACACAGGGCCTCTGGGTACAGGTTCCCAGTACCGCATCACCAACTGGGAAAGGATGAGGGGCTGGGTATCTCAGCAGCCTACCCTTGAAAGACCTAGACCCAGAGGCTGCCCCCACCCCAGGCTGGCCTGCAGTTCTCCCCACCTCTACCATGAGCATCATAAACAAAAATTCACCATGTGGAGCATGCTAGGTGGGGTCCCAAGGATGGAAGGATAACCTGTATCTACCCTGAGGACTTAAGAGAACAGACGGGGGTGACCAGATAGGTACATAAAGTAGCCTGTGCCAAGCACACACTGAGAAAACAAATGTGTACTAACTGGGAAGCCTCCTCTTGAGACCTCAAGAAGTGATTCTGAAGAAAGGGTAGGACTGAAAGAGGTGTCACCAAAGGGATCTCAAGCAGAACAACATGAACAAAGTTGCAAAGGTGAGAATGCACATATGGTACTTGGGGAATGAGGAGTGGTACACCATTCTTGATAAGAAGGATATGTGCTGTGGAGGAATGGAAGCTGAGATTAGAGTCCTAAACACCCTAAATTCCCCTAAACCCACATTTTATCCGAAGGCTAAGGTCCTTGCCCCTTCAACTGAGGGCACCCTTCTCACAGATTGTTTCCCTTGGGGACTCAGTGGCCAAGGCCTCATACCTGCAATGCCAGGGCAGTGCATGCCACGTACAGTGACCTCTGAAGAACCCCAAAATATCGAGACATCCACGCCTTCACTGTCTCAGTTGCCATGAGGCTGTGCTGCCCCACAAATAGTATCAGGAGACCCAGATCCCAAGCCAGGGGGGCAAGGATGCTGCAGTCCTGCAGAGCAGCCAGCCATCCTTGGCGGGCATCTAGGGGGAGTTCAAGAAGGGGACAAAAGATCAAGAAAGTTTCAGGAAACACCCCCTACCCTAATCTCCTCTTGGGGGTCCCAGGCCATGTCCTTTAATGCTTTCAAGATCCTTAATGCTTCCTCTCCTGGTTTTTCCCATATTGCTTTTCCATTCTCTGCCCTTTCCCTTTTCCCCAGGCCTCCTTCAGAGTGGGGGGGAGGATTCCTTCAATCACAAAAGGCTTGGCTGGAGAGGCCACCATTGGACTATCCTCGTGTTTTCGGTACTCCAAATGTGCCCTCTTTTTCGGTACTCCAAATGTGCCCCTCGCCATAGTCCTCTCAACAAAAGCACTTTCCTTTCCTCTGCTTCTTATCGCCTTTTCCCTCCCCACTCAGTCCTAACTCTTCCGCCTCTCCAAACCGCTAATCCCTGAGTTCCTAATTTAGCCCTCCGGTCAGCCCTGAAGCTTCTCGGGCTTTCAAGGTTCTAGTTCCCTCTCCCGGACTTCCCCTGTCATTTGTCTCGAAGCCCCGCCCTCCCTCGCTCTCGTCCGGCTCCACCTCCAGCCACAGAGCTCATCCTCGATCCCTTCCGCTCACCCGGACCCCCAGGCTCCGGGAGCCCTCCAAGAAGTGGCCGAAGAGAGGTAAAGCGCACGAACTCCACTCCGGTGCCAAAAGCCAGGATGAAAGAGGCGAGGGCAGCAGGGACGAGGAGCAGAGTTGGGGCCATGGCGACACTCGGAGGGGTTGGGAAAAGGGCGGGTATGGGATTCCCGCGGCCGCAGGCCCCGCCCCCGCCCCCACCTCCAGCCTGGGGTCCTGCCCAGGAAGGCGTGGCTCCTTCGCGCCGCTGCCTCGGCGTGCGTTCTCCGCGCGCTTTTTTTTTCCACACTGTCCCTAAGGGCGGGTCCCGGCGCCTTGACTGAGCCTGCGGTCGCCGCGTCATAGAAGGGAATGTTGTTAGAATTCTGAGTGACAAGTGGAAACGTAGGCTGCTCTGCAGCCACTCGTGTGGGTTGAGTCGCAGCTCGGCTAGTTGTCTCATCTAAAATGAAGACAGTTCGTTCGTTTCTTTCAGGGTTCTTGTAGAAAACGAGAATTATAAACCCCCTTTTCTGTAACCTTAGCCACTAAACATAGCCAAAGTCAGAGGTTACAAAGCGTCGGTTAACGCTTCAAATAGGAAACGGTGAGAGAACGGAAGACTGTTGACCGAGGCTGAAAACCCAAAGGTCTGAATCACCTATTACATCTTGTTAAAAAGTTAGTGACCATTTTACCATAAAGTAAATTAATGTTTATTCTGTAACTTATTCTCTCCACTTGCCAAGGACAGAGAATTTCTCTGTAACACTTAGATTATTTCTAATAATGCCAAAGGCTGTTGATCTATAATCATGAGAATAACAATGTTAAATATTTGTGATAGAAAATTTTGTGTTGTAAACTTTGTAGTAGGTTAATTTTACCCAAGCTTGTGATAATTATGACTTTACTCTGCAAGCTCATAAGCCTGACCACCATCCAAGAGTCAGAAACCGCTAAGATCTTTTGTCTGAATTTTTTCCTCCAGACCTGTTTGTAATACCTACAGAATAACATATTTGAAAAGCAAAGTAAAAATAAGGTTTTCCTCCATCTGAATTAAACATCATGTTGCTAAGGACCTAGTCACAGTACCTATGACCATAGCAGGGACCTTAGAACATCATGTAGCGAAATCCTTCAGCTTACAGACATAAGAATATAAAGAAAATTTACGAAGATGAGAACTAAGTTGCTGCTAGTCCTGTGGGCTCATGGATGAGAAAATTGCCAGGCAGCATCCCACAGCCTTTACTTTCCTTCTGTTGGAGGATCAGTACTCCCACCCTCCTCTGAATCAGTGCTGTTGTAAACTATACCAGTCTTATATTTTCCCTCCAGATGCACCCTTCACCCTTCTTGTTCGAGGTTGTCCCGAATGGACTAAATCAATGAAAATCACAGCTTTTATTGAGGAAGCCCTCTCTGCATAACTGCTCTCTCCTCTCAACCTTTTGGACTTAGAGGTGGTCACAATAGAGCTGTGAGTACTAGGGTACTGTAACATTATGATTTCTCTACACTCTCCCAACTTCCTTGTCATTTTCACTGTATTAAACTCTCTCCAATTATCCTAATTTGACTGTGCTGTTATTTCCTGCTAGGACCCTGATAGAAATACATTATTTGTACTACTATAGTATTCATTGGAAGTGTAAGAAAAGATCTCTATTCTCCAGAAGTTTAAACTGGGACACTTCAATGTCACTAAGTCAAGGTGCAGATGAGTGCTAAAATGGGGGTATAGAGACAGCTAGTACTGTAAGGCGCCCCATGAACCTCAAGGCCATAGACAGTTTCACACAGTACAAGATTCTGAGTGTGCAAGGGGACTAATATTTATTTGGGTCCTACTGTGCTGACAGCTCAGAGCCTGGAGCCTGCTTCAGATTCTGTCTCCCTCTCTCTGCCCTTCCCCCCCTTGCACGTGTGTGCTCTCTCTCAAAAATAAATAAACATTAAAAAAGAGAGACATGTTTATATGTTTAAAAGTCAGCAGTATGTGGCAAAGCTCATGCTCTTTCTACGACACCAAAGTTTTACAAACTTAAGTATAATTTACTTGCAGAAAAGCCACTAACTAATCACCCATCTTTGTTATTAAAGTGAAATTCACATAACATAAAAACAACTATTTTAAAGAGAACAATCCAGTGACATTTAATACAATTCATAATGTGTGCAATCACCATCTCTATCTAGTTCCAAAGCATTTTTATCATCCCAAAATAAAACCCTATAGCCATTAAGCAGTCACTCCCCATTTCCCCCTTCTCCCAGCTGCTGACAATCACTACTCTACTCTGTCTCTATGAATTTACCTATTCCAAGTATTTCATGTAGGTGGAATCATCCCAGGTGACTTTGTGTCTGGCTTCTTTCACTTAGTATAATGCTTTTGAGGTTCATTCTCAAAACATTGTAGCAAGAATCGATACTTCATCTCCTTTTATGGCTGAATAATATTCTGTTGTGTGGATATGCCACATTTGTTTATTCACCTGTTAATGAACATTTTTCTTTTCACCTTTTGGCTCTAATGAAGTATAGATATGAACATCTGTGTACAAGTATTTGTTTCAACATGTGTTTTAAGTCTTTTGGGTGCACACCTACTAGTGGAATTACTGGGTCTTTTGGTAATTCTATGTCTGATTTTTTAGAAATTGTCAGATTGTTTACCACAGCAGCTGAACCATTTTATATTCCCACCAGCAATATGTGATAAGGGTTCCAATTTCTCCACATCATTGAAATCAACTAACTTTTAAACTTTAAATTTAAGGGGCACTTGGATGGCTCAATTGGTGGAACATGCAACTCTTGATCTTGGGGTTGTGAGTTCAAGCCCCACAGTGGGTGTAGAGCTTACTTTAAAGACAAAAATAAACAAATACATAAATAAGATGTAAGATTATAAATAAATAATACATAAATTTAAGATGTTTAAAAAAAACCTGCACTACACCATAAGGCACAGAGTGAATATTTATTTATCACAGAAATTAAACCTAAGCTCTAATTTTATAAATACTGGAAAAGCAGGCCAGAAAAGTGCAAAGATCTGCTGAAAGTCAAAACTAAAGAACACTTCTAACAAGATGGGGTGAGGAGAGAGGAAAATATTTTAGTAGCATTCCATACCTCCAACCTCAAATTTACTCACTCCAAGCATCCCTTCAAGTTCTTGACACTAAAATTGTTTCTACTCTCTTTCAGAGGATGAATAAGAATCCCAGTCAAAGAGGGAGAGAGAGATGGCTTCCAAACAGGAGGCAGGACACCATGTGTGCCACACAGCAGTAAGTACATCAGTCCTGCTAAGGACAGCCACTTATGATATCTGAGAATGGGATTACCCAACTCTAAGTGGCCATTTGAGAAATCTGTGTCTCATCAGGTGACCCAGCTGCCTCCCACTCCTTGTGTCTCAATCTAAACACTGAGTGACCACTGACATGCTCCAACTCCTGGGCTGTAGTGTCTTTGTGGAGATGGTAAATAGACCTGAATAGCTTATAGGAGGCCCCTCCCTTCTCAAAGATAGGAGGGGTCTCTGCCTCAGTTTCCCCTTCTAGACAGCAGAGGGCTCTGGCTGTCCCCCACTGATATCATTATGGAACCCCAGCTGGGGTCCCTATTCAGTGCTGACTCCCCCCTCCTAACAGCTGCTCTTCCAAACACACCCCTCCTCCTGCTGCCCCAGCCCTTGACACTGGCTGGCCTTCCCCCCCACACACAGGCCATGAGATGGGCTCCTGAGACCCTCCCCCAGCAAAGGGCTACCTGCAGCTCATTCTGGAGAGAGAGAGCAGGCAAAAACTTGGACTGGCAGATAGAGGCCTGGGGAGTCAGAGTGCCTCAGTTTCCTCCTCAATAGCAACTGAGTATTTATAGTATCTGAAAGCAGGCTTGATACTTGATGGCACAAATGTAGACTTCATCTCCTTTCCCGCTTCCTGCAGGAAGCAGGATGGGGGCAGGTAGCACCTGGTAGGCAGGATGGTTTGCCCCTCCCTCCTCCATCCCTTCTGGAAGTTTTGGGGCCTTAGTGCCTGCAACAGCCAGCCTTGGGCAAATAAAAGACTAGGTTGTTTACTAAAAAAAAAAAAAAAAAAAAAGAAAACAACTGTGGCTAAAATCTCATCTTTTTGTTTATCCATAAGCCTTGTTAGCCCCACCCATGTTCTAAGACAAATCAGGACAGCATACCCCAATTCTTTCTAAAGCCCTAGGTTCTTTCTTCCAAATCTTTTCTAACACTTTATTTACTGGTCTGGGAGGGAAAACAGTAAGTACTGTGGTGATGTTTTCACGAGGATGACATTTCCAAAGTGGAGAGGATGAAGGCCTCTGGCTTGGCTTCCTGCTTCAGCACTCCTGTCAGCAGGAACTCAGGTGAGAGAATGGGCAGCCCAACCCGAAATGGAATAGAGCATCGAGAGAAGTCCTGGGAGCATGTAATCACAACTCTCTGAGGCTGGGAAAGACAGAGAGCAAAGACAAAGTCATGGGTGAAAAACAATCCTAGAAATAGGTTTGGAGTCCACAAATCAGTTTCAGCATCGCTACAATATACCTCCTGATAGGAAGCACACTTGCTGGAAGTACTCTTCCCAGAAAAACTGAACCTGAATTTATTCGAGCTTTTAAAATTAACTACAATTTACAAGGAATGTAAGAGATGGAAGAACAAGATAAATTACACAGCAAAGGAGCAAACAGAAAAACCCAGACTGGAACATTCTAAAGAACAACTGACATAGTTTCTGCAGGAAGTCAATGGAATAAGAAAGGCTGGGTGGGTTGGGGGGGGATCTTCTAGAGTAAAAGAGAATTAAGAGACATGCAATTGTGAGGGGAACCTGGGTGGCTCAGTCAGTTAAGCAACTTATTTCAGCTCAAGTCATGATCTCAGGGGTGATGAGATGGAGCCCTGAGTTGGGGCTCTGTGCTGTCAGGGCAGGGCCTGCTTGGGATCCTCTCTCTCTGTCCCTTCCTGCTCACATGTGCAAGCATACTTTCTCTCAAAAATAAACAGGGGTGCCTGAGTGGCTCAGTTGGTTAAACCTCCAACTTTGGCTCAGGTCATGATCTCACAGTTCATGGGTTTGAGCCCCGCCTCAGGCTCTGTGTTGACAGCTGAGAGCCTGGAGCCAGCTTCAGATTCTGTCTCTTTCTGCCCCTACCCTGCTTGCACTGTGTCTCTCTCTCTCTCTCAAAAGTAAATAAACATTCGGGGCGCCTGGGTGGCTCAGTCGGTTAAGCGTCTGACTTCGGCTCAGGTCATGATCTCACAGTTTGTGAGTTCGAGCCCCACATCGGGCTCTGTGCTGACAGCTTGGAGCCTGGAGCCTGCTTAGATTCTGTGTCTCCCTCTCTCTCTGACCCTCCCCCCTTTCATGCTCTGTCTCTGTCTCAAAAATAAATAAAAATTTAAAAAAAAAAAAAAACATTAAAAAAGTTTTTTTAAATAACCATTAAAAAAAAGGAGATTGCAATTGTGGCAATACTTGGACCTCATCTAAATCTTGACTTGAATTATAAAGACACATTTTTGGCCAATTGGAAAAATCTGACTAATGGACTCTGAGAAAATGACAAGAAACTATTGTTAATTTTGTTATGGATCAATAATGGCGTTGTGATTATGTAAACAAACATACATCATTTCTTACAGAAGTATACTTTAAGTATGTAGGGGGAAATAATATGATGCTTGTAGTTTCCTTTAAGATACTTCAGCAAAGGAGCGCCTGGGTGGCTCAGTCAGTAAAGCATCTGACTCTTGGTTTCAGCCCATGACATGATCTCATGGTTTGTGAGTCTGAGCCCCGCATCAGGCTCTGCGCAGAGCCTGCTTGGGATGATCTGTCTCCCCTCTCTTTCTGCCCCTACCTTGCTCATACTCTTTCAAAATAAATAAACTTTACAAAACTTTTTTTTAAGTACTTCAGCAAAGAAAAAAAAAGGGATAAATGCAGACGATATAGCAAAATCTAAGCTATCTTGTTAAATCTGAGTGACTGACATATAGAGGTTCATTGATATATGGAAGTTCTCTCTCCCTTTGTGTATATTTAAAATATTAAAAATGCAAAATAAAAATCCATTTGGAATCAGCAAACCTCTCCTACATTTCTATCCCTTTATATACCACAGAGCTTACCCCCACCCTCTCACTACTCTGTGTTTCTATCCATACCAGTATTCTCCAAACTTTTCCCATTCCAGCCACCTCTTTAACTGCCACCTCACTAGACCCAAAACATACCACCCATACCTTATAGGAGCGGGGCATGCTGGGTAGGACAGTGCCTCCACAGCAGCTGATGATCTCTCCCATTTGAGGTGGTGGTGGCTGGACTCCTGGGGTCACATGGATTTCATAGCCCTAAGCAGAAGAAAACAGTGAAGACCATAGATGTATGCACTGAGAGCCCATGAACAGCTGGAGAGCCTCAGGAAGGAGGCCTGAAGCATGGGGCAGAAGACAGCCTCTCACCTCTAGCAACCTTCTCTCCCGAGCCCGGCTTAGGGCATCTCGAAGGCTGAAGCCAAAGTTCTTCTCCTGCTCAGGATCAGTCACCACATATTCATCCGGGGGCAAGAAGCAACCAGCCTTGCGGGACTAAGGATAGCAGCAGTGAGCATCAAAGCTGAGCCCAGCCTACCACCCAGCTCTTCTGCTTATCATGTGGACGGAGCTTATGAAATGTTCTTTGAATTAAGCTTTCTGCCTCATTCACCTCCCTTGTCTTCCTTTACCCCCTTTCCCCTCACTACTTTCTAGAGCATCATGTGAGCAGTCTTCTGCCATCAATATCTCTGCTGGTGTGCTATCACCTCCTGGCCTCTCACCTGGTGCAGCCAGTCCAGGGAGAGGATGGGGATCCCCCGCCCCAGGGCACACAGGAACTTGACCGTGCGGCGGACTCGATCAGTCACCAGGTGGGAAGCCTCTGCCACTGAGCTGGCCAGACTCCCACCCAGGGCCAGCACCGCCCGTTCTCCACGGGCATCCACCACACCTGTGAAGAGTACCTGTGGAGGGAGTTAGCCTAAGCTGGTCATGGCAACCCATGCCATCAGTGTCTATCTCTGAACCCCTAAGTCTCCTCCCATCCTCCCATGTCTGTCTCCCACCAAGCCCTAGGCCCCTTCTCTCCTACTTTGGGTGCTGTGGACTCTTGGTTAGGTTTGACCCGCCGAAGGCTGCAGCTTGGGATTCCCCTGGGCTCCTCCTCTGTTTGGTCTCTCTTTCTCTTGCCTGGTCCTGGAATCACTGCCACCTGGGATTGAGAAAGATCTTGCTGGGAGTTTCCGAGCCTCCAAGCCCTTTCCTAGCTTCATGGCCCCAGCCCTCTCCTCACCTCGTACTTCCTTGGGCTCTCTGCTGAATCTTCTTCCTCTTTGTGGAGGGACACGGTCTTACGTTGGAGCCGTTTTTGAAGTGGGGGTGAATCCACAGTAGCCAAAGGCCTCTTGCGGCTCTGAGAGGGCTTAGACTGGGGCTCTGGGGTGAACTCAGATCTGCCTGCTGCCTCTACCTTTTGGATCTGGGTAGCATCAGTGGGGGCCTCAGGAAGCTGGGCAAGAGCAGGCTCGGGAATGGTCCTAAGAGACTCCACTGCTCTCACTGCTCGTCTTTGGTTCTTTGAGGATCGAGAGTTAGGTTCAGGGGGCGCAGAGTGGGGCTGATGGACAATGGGAGCTGTGAAAGACCCATGCTTCCTTGTGGCCCTCCGCTTCCTGCTGCAGTTGGCTTGAGGGATGGGCTCAGGGGGAACAGGCTGGCCTATGGGGTCAGGATTCTGGGATTCATGGGTGGTAAGAACTGGCACAGCACTTACTGTAGACCTTAGTGTCTTACCCTGACCACCCTCAGCTATAGCCTTAGGGGTGACCAGTTGATCTATGGGGTTGAGAGATTCAAGGTCAGAGGCTGTAGATTCAATTGGTTGGGGGATCTTGACAGAGGACCTATGTATCCTTCCCCGAGTGGCCCGAAATGTAGGCTCAGGGGTGACAGGCTGATCTGTGGAGATGGAAGGCTGGAGCTCAGAGGCTGTGGGGACAACTGGCTCAGGGGTCTTGACCGAGGACCTTTGTGTCCTGCCCCGAGTGGCCCGAGGTGTGAGTTTGGGAGTGACAGGCTCGTCTGTGGGGGTGGAAGCCTGGAGCTCAGGGACTGTGGGGACAACTGGTTTGGTGGTCTTGCTAGAAGACCTGGGTGTCCTGCCCTGAGATTTACGTTTGGGGGTGACAGACTGGCCTTTGGGGGTGGTAGGCTGGAGCTCAGGGGCTGTGGGAACAGTTGGTTCATGGGTCTTGACAAAAGACCTGGATGTCCTGCGCTGAGATGTAGGTTTGGGGGTGACAGACTGGTCTGTGGGGATGGAAGACTGGCCTTCAGGAGCTGTTGGGACAACTAGCTCAGGAATCTTGACAGAAGACCTAGGAATCCTGCTATGAGTGGCCCCAGATGTGGGCTCAGTGACGACAGACTGGTCTTTGGAGGTGGTAGGCTGGAGTTCAGGGGCCGTGGGGACAGTTGATTCAGGAGGGATCTTGACAGAGGACCCACGTGTCCTGCCTCGAGTGACTCGAGATGTGGGCTCAGGGGTGACAGGCTGGTCTTTGGAAGTAGAAGGCTGGAGCTCAGGGGCTGTGGGGACAATTGCTTTGGGAGTCTTGACACAAGACCTACGTGCCCTGCCCTGAGTAGCCCCAGATACAGACTCAGTGAGGACAAACTGGCCTTTGGAGGTGGAAGGCTGGAGCTGAGAGGCTGTGGAAATAACCGGTTCAGGGGTTTTTACAAATTTATGTGTCCTGTCCTGAGATATGAGCTCAGGAGTGACAGACTGGTCTTTAGAGGTGGAAGGCTGAACATCAGGGGCTGTAGGGACAACTACTTCAGGGGCCTTGACAGAGAACCTTTGTGTCCTACCCCGAGTGATCCGCGATGTGAGCTCAGGGGTGACAGGCTGGTCTTTGGAAATGGAAGGCTGGAGCTCAGGGGCTGTGGGGACAACCAGTTCAGGGGTCTTCACAGAGGACCTACGTCTCCTGCCCTGAGTGACCTGAGATGTGGGCTCAGCACTGAGGGGTTGGTCTGTGGGAATGGCAGTATGAGGTTCAAGGGCTACAGAAGAAACTGGAGAGGGTGTCTTCCTGGAGGACCCTCGGAGCCTGACTTTGGGTTTTGGCAAGGTAGTCTCTGGAACTTTCTGATTCCTGTTTTGCCTGGTCCTGGGAATGGGCTTTAAAGAAGATGGAGAGGAAGAACAGAAGGGCTGAGGTACAGGATGTTTTTGACTCTGAAAGAGGAGGGGGTTTTGGTGTGGGGCTGAAGCTTCAGGCACTGCAGGAGGCTGACAAGCATCTGTGGATTCCTGATCACCCTGAGGAGAAATAGAAGCAAGTGAGGGAGGAAGAGGCAGAAAGAAGAAAGACAGTACTTGAATACTGTTCTTGATACTTGTTTATGGTTAGACTGTATTCCTGGCATTTCACTTGTCTATGACCTCCCTTCCTAAGACTGGAAACTTCCTGGGGAGGGAGCAGTCCTCATTCCCACAGACCCCACCTCATGCTAGAATAGTGTTCTCCATAGATGGATGATGGCAATAAGAGGATGGTTGGAAAAAAGAGGGAAAAGACACAAAAAAATGGATATTCTGAGTTAGGTACAGGGAGACAGAACTTGAAAAACAGATACAGAAAATGACAGGTGCCAAGGGAAAGGGAAAGAAACCAACTAAGGAGTGGTGACAACAGATTAAAACTGGGAAGACAGAGAAAGGAGTAGATTGGAGCAAGGTTAGGGGAAGGAACAGTGGAATAGGAGGAGGCAGAAACAGCAGCTCTCACCCCGAAGGCCTTCTCAGCAGGTGGCACCTCACAAGTCAAGTGGCCTGGACAGAAAGAAAAAACAAGTGTAGCTGAGGTCTAAGCAGTCAGTCACTTGGGGGTTGATTAGCACGAAGGCTAACCTGGGGTTCCCCTCTGTCTTCACTTACCTCTCTGCTGCCTCCTGGGGCTCATTGGGACTCCCTCTCCTCCACCTGACTGGCTCCCAGAAGCTACTGAGGCTGAAGCAAGTCCCTGATGACTGCCTGTCCCTGTTTCAAGCTCTAGTGTTGGACTGGAGGCTTGCCCTTCCTGGTCCTGGCTCCCTTTCTCAGTCTCCCCTCTCTGTGGGCCTCTCTCCAGTATTACTTCCGGTACCTCAACTCCTAATCCATTTGGCTCACCCTCTCTCTCTAGTACTAGTTTCTCTGTTTCTCTCTCAAATATTTCTCTTGCAAGAATCTGCTTTTCTATTTCTTTCTCTTGTATTTCCCTGGTTATCTCAATTTCTACGTTCAAACTCTCCATATTTCTTTTAATACTTGCAATTTTCACCTTTTGGTCAGACTCTTGTCCTTGAGTATCTCTAGCTAACACCTGTATCCCTCTGGTTAACTCTTCTTCTCCTATCACATCTTCTTGTTCTCCTGATGGCAGGTTCTCAGTTTCCCTGTCCAATGGTCCTCTCTCAGGGGCCACCCCCTCTGCTGCTTCTCTTGGTATCCCCATGTCTTTTTCCATAGTCTGCATCCCTTTGTCCTGAATTCCCAATGGCTCTATGTGAACTGGGCTTCCTGGATTTTGGCCTTGTGGTATTGTCCAAGGTGTAGAGAGGCAGGATCCATGGGCATCAAGAGGAGCAACAATGGGCTCGGGCTCAGGGGCCTCAGACTCTCTCGGACAGAATGGCTGTGTTGCCAAGGCCTCCCACGGCTCATCCAAGGTACCTGGAAGGAGAGAGAGAGAGAGAGAGAGATACAGATTGAAAATGTAACAGGTTGAGAAAAGATTAAGATAAATTCATGAACAGTAAACCTAAATGGATTATTAAAGGAAAGTTGGGAATAAGGAGGACAGTTATAACATTTAGTATTTGTCTAAAAAATAAGACCGCACACACGTACATAAATTCTTATAGGGGTGCCTGGGTGGCTCAGTTGGTTAAGCATCCAACTTCGGCTTAGGTCATGATCTTGTGGTTCATGAGCTCAAGCCCCACATCAGGCTCTCTGCTGTCAGCACAGAGCCCGCTTCGGATCCTCTATCCCCCTCTCTCACTGCCCCTCTCCAGCTCGTTCTCTCTCAAAATAAATAAATAAAGTTAAAAAAAAAAAAGTTCTCATAGCAGCCTCTTTAAAAATGACGGAGGGGCGCCTGGGTGGCTCAGTTGGTTAGGTGTCCGGCTTGATTTCAGCTCCGGTCATGATCTCATGATTCGGGATACTGAGCCTTGCATCAGGCTCTGCATTGACAACGAGAGCCTGCTGGGGATTCTCTCTCTCTCCCTCTCTCAAATAAATAAATAAACTTAAAAAAAAAAATTTAAAAAGATGATGGAGATGGAGAAACATCAGCAAAAGTCAAACAATATGAAAAAAACATGTAGAGGGAGAAAGCAATGATGCCAAGTTAGGGGCATGAAAGACAGAATAGCTTATACCTGTATCCTGGAAGCTACAGCAGGAAGGACCAGGCTCTTGGGGTAGAGTAACCAGAAACGCCTGGGTGGCTTCATCCTCCATGCTCTGGGCTGTTGCACAAGAAAAGCCAACTCAAGCACAGCTCCTCCACAGAACTCCAGGGTCCCATTCCTGGTTTCTTGCCTCACCCATGCTAGCTTTCACAACCTTCAAGGACCACCACTTTGGGCTCCCAGGTCCCACCTGCACCAACATCCACATGACATGGATGTCCTCACCTTCCAGATTCTGATTGTCTCTCTCCACAAAGCACTGGGTAGCCTGTAGGTCCAGGTCTTCAGAATCTGGTGGAGGAAGAATAGAGGATCGATAATAAAAACTCTACCTGACCCTTAATTCCTTACTGTCTCTACCATTTTCTCCCTAACCCAAATCCTTCTGCAATGGACCAAATGTGTGTATCCCCCAAATTCATATGCTGAAATCTAATTTCCAACGTGAGTTTATTAGGAGGTGGGGCCTTAGGGAGATGATTAGTACATGAGGATAGAACACACGTAAAGGGGATTAGTACCCTTAAAAAGAGACCCCAGAGGGGCGCCTGGGTGGCTCAGTCGGTTAAACATCCGACTTTGGCTCAGGTCATGATCTCGCAGTCCGTGAGTTCAAGCCCCGTGTCGGCCTCTGTGCTGACAGCTCAGAGCCTGGAGCCTGTTTCAGATTCTGTATCTCCCTCTCTCTCTACCCCTCCCCCGTTAATGCTCTGTCTCTCTCTGTCTCAAAAATAAATAAATGTTAAAAAAAAAAAAAAAAAAGAGACCCCAGAGAGTTCCCTTGTGCCCTCTGCCATGTAAGGACATAGTAAGAACACAGCTGCCTATGAACAAGGAAGCAAGTCTTTACCAGAACATGACCAATCTGGCATTTTGATCTTAGACTTACCAGCCTTCACAACTGTGTGAAAAATAAATTTCTGTTATTTATAAGCCACCAGTATTCTGTTATTACAGCCCAAATGGACTAAGATACTCTATAAGCATTCTTTCTTTTAGGGGTCAAGGGAGAAGGCCAGCACTTACCACCGTGGTTGTCTCCAGAGTCCTGGGTCCTGTCCATATGTGGTTCTCTCTCCCTTTCTATGGAGGTCTGGGCTCCCTCTCTCTGTGGCTGGATGGATTCCCCTGAAGTGCCTGTGACCACCAGATCATTAATATCCTCCCTTGAGACAGGGAGGTGATCCTGCTCCACCTGTGAAACAAGTGACCCACCCTGGGCCCTCGCCTCAAGATCTCTCTTGTGCTCAAGAACAGCTACAGCCCTCTTTGCCCCAGCATCCTCTTCTGCTGGAAGCTGGCTCTTTCTTATATCTGCCACCACTGAAGCTGCTAAGGATATGCCCTCCACATCTGTCTCACAGTCCCCAGATGGAGGTTTGGCTTCCTCTAGATGCATCACAGGCAGCTTCGCTTGGCCCTCTTCTACTTCCACATCTGTTTGATCTGTCCATACCACAGGCACCTGATGCTTCTCCACAAGTATAACAGCTGACCCTGGTGGGACTTTCTCCTTCACTTGTATGTTGATGTCCACTGTGGCAGAGGCTTGGCTTCTCTCCAGATGGACCCCAAGTGAGCTCTTATCTTTGTCCACCCCTAGATCACTGTTTTGGGGAGGAGGTTGCCTCTTTTCTGAATATGCCTTGTCTGTGTGACCCTTGAAAACAGTTCCTCTCTTTTCCATTGGGAGCCCCTCCTCCTCCATGTCTGTGTCGCTGTCTCTCCCAGTAGAGGTTTGGTTTTGCTCCAGAAGGGCCACAGGTTGGGCCCTGTCCTCTTCCAAATCTGTATCTCTGTTCCATGTAGTGGCTCGGCTCTCTTTCAGATGTGCCAAAGCGAGTGCTGCTAAGACTTCTTCCTCACCATCTGTATTGCTGTCAATCACCACAGAGGCTCGGCTTCTCTCTAGAGGGACTGCCAGCTGGATCTCACCTTCCCCCACATCTGTATCACTACCAGTTGGGCTCTCCTGTAGATGTACTAAGGCATGTGTCCGAGGACTCTCTGTACTAATTCCATGGAAGATTTTCCTCTTCTTCATAGGAACTACAGCTGGGGTTGCAGGGATCTCTTCTTCTTCCACATCAGTATCACTGTCTATGAAGTCAGAAGGCTGAGCCCTTTCCAAATGGACCACAGCAGGCCTTCCTGGAGGCCTGCTCTCATCATCCACATCTGTGTCACTGTCTTCCCCAGCAGGTTGGTTCCTCTCCAGTATCACCCCAAGTGGGACCACCCCATTCCTTGCATCCCTTTCAACTTCTGTGTCATTGTTTCTCTCTTTTACTGAACACTGATTCTTTTCAAGCTGGATTTCAGTTGCCATAGCTGTAGACTGTTTTGTCTCTGCAGTGGAGCCTCTTCTGGCAGTTGAGGAGGCCTCTCCTGATGCTGGATGTTGACTTTCTTCCTCATCTGTGTCACTGTCCAGGTTGAATGCAAAAGGTGGCCCAGGGCCATCTGGGGCAGGGGAAGGCCCCTCTTCATCACTGTGAAGGGAACAGAAAGGAAAGAATCTAAAGCATGTTTCCCAAGAAGGAATATTCTACTCAATAGGGAGCTCCCTGAGAGCAGACACAAGGCAGTAGCTGTTTTTTTCTCCCCAGCAATTAGTTCTCTTCTTGGCACGTCAGGTTAATGAAAGTTCAGCTGAGCAAAAGACTATGTGCAATTCCCCGGCCCCACTTTCATGATAATCATCTCTCAGAGATGGATCCTATAGCCCTGGTTCCTCCTCCTTTTGAGGACTCAAGTATCTGGTCCTCTGCACTCACCTCTCTGGAACCACTGCAGCTAGAGGGCAGGTTCTTGGTTCTTTCACCACACACCTTTCTGAAGGAGAATCTATAAAGAATAGAAAGGAGTAAGTTGACTATTTTAAACTCACCATCCCCATCTTCTCACCCACCCTCCCAATACACAAACATACCTACTTCCTCCTCTGAGTCCTCAGCCAACAGGAGTCCCTGGGGTTGAGTTCGTCCCTGTACCCTGGGTGTCTCTTCTATAGTTAGAGGGCCCCGGGAAACAAAGGGCAGGGGAACATTCAGGCGATGGTACTGGCAGGGCAAGTCAGCAAAGAGAATCAACTCCTGGTCTCTCAGCCGATGACTCACCCCTGGGCTTAGGACCTTAGGAGGCCTTAGGACTTGAGTACCATTGAGGCTGCCACAATCTTGAAGGACAGGTGCCTTGTCCCAGGCCAAGATTTCAATCACTGCATGTTGTTTGGAGATGGATGAAAAGGGCAGGATCACAGAGCATTCAGGCATTCGGCCTACCATATTCTTCCCGAGATACAGAGGGAAATCTAAGAATTAGAGAGGTAGATAGATTAAGGCCAGAGTCTTGGCCTGCTATCAGGAAAATATTCCTGTTAAGTACCCCACTACTAACTCAAGGTCTCCACATACACAAGAAAATAAAAGGCTGTAGTACACCTAAGTATTGAAGAATATAAGCAATGTTATTCATTGTCAATATCCATCCATATTGCGTTTTTTTCTATTGTGGTAAAATATATGTTAAAATTTACCATGTAACCATTTTTAAGTGTACAGTTCAGGGGCATTAAGTACACTCACATTGTTGTGCAACCATCGCCACCATCCATTTCCAGACTATGCTCAATTTCTATCTGAATCTCTTCACCTTCTCCTACCAAAGTAAAATTGAGCCCATTGAGTCCAGGGCACTTGCCTGGAACAATCAATTCAATCAGCCCCCTCTTCTCCATTCCCAGTGAAAAACATTTTCAGATCTCCTTGAAATATATATAAGCTTCTTGCAACCTTCCAACTACCTCCCCATAAAAATAAGGGGCCTGTGTCAGTACTCGAGCATCTAATAACCTCTGACCTTTTTCTGGTCCATGGGCACTACTGAAGATATGCAGTCGTCCTACGGGCTCCAAGCTACACCCCGAGGATTCACTGGGTATCTCTTTCTCCTCCTCTTCCTCAACCTCCCAGTTAATAGCTTGGGTGTCTTCCATGACCTGGGAAAGAAACACATTATCATCATCTCTATCACAACATTTAATTAAAAAATATTTGCGATGGTTAGTGAGTTGGAGCTCAACATTGGGCTCTATGCTGTCAGCACAAAGCCAGCTTTGAATCCTCTGTCCCCCTCTCTCTCTGCCCTTCCCCCACTTACACACATGCACATGCTCTCCCTCTCTCAAAACTAAACAAAAATTTGTGACTATGATAAAAAATAAATATTGGTGGGGGATAAATATTACAAGGTCCCAAGTACACAAATATATACAAACACACGTACTTACGTACAAACATTCTCAGAAACAATGTTTGCCTTAGGATATACAATATACTGATAGTTTTCATTCCCGTTCTCTATTTTTTAAATGCTGATTTGCAACACACAGTTTGAAAAAAAAAAACATTTCAAAGGGAGCCAAATTATGCTAAGCATCAACTATGTGTTGGGCATTGTGGTATATGTCAGGCATAGCAGACATAGGAGGCATGCATTTAGGAAAGTAATGCTAAAAATATTAAATGAGTTGCTCAGAATAACATAGCAAGTAGGTAGAAAGGACAAGAATAAATATGCTTCTGGAGGCAAAGCCCATGGTTTTTACACTTTGCCAGAACATCTCAGTATGATCAGAGTAAACTGCAAAGAATCCTAACAGCTGATATACATACATGCTTGCGATGTGTGAAGCACTGCTCTAGTTACTTTATATCTATCTACCTATCTCTATATATGTACATATATACATATAAGTACATATATTAATATATACAGATTCAGTGCTCACAAGAATCTTGTAAACAACTATTACTATATTCTATTTCTCAGATTAGGAAACTGCAACATACATGGGTTCAAGAACTTGCCCAAGATCACCAACATACTGTCCATCCTCTGTTTAACATTTGGTGGCTTTTCATGCCCACAGAATAAAGTAAAATCTCAACTCCATAGCAAGACCTTCCATGATCTGAACCTCAGGTCCTACAATGTATGCTCCCCTCCCCCAAAGCCTATGGTTCAGCCATATGGACCTTCTCCCCAATTTCCCAACACAGTTCCTGTTGTCTCCCACACCTGCATGCTTTAGCCAGTACCTTGGCCCTTAACTCCTAGTTTTCTGATCCAACTCCTACCCATGATTTATGATTCAGTTCAAATGTCACTTCCAACAAAGCCTTTCCTGGAGTCTTCCCTGCTTTCTGGCGTTCTTTGTGTACCCACATGTTCCACAGTGGTCAGTAAACTTGTCTTTCCCCTAACCTTTCTCACTATATTGTAACCAGTACTTTCCATTTCTGCCTTCACACACCCTCTCGAGAAATGGACCAGCAGAACTGTGTCTTTTCCCCTAGGGCACATCATATTCGCTCGACAGTACCTATTGTGTACCTGGTACTGTTCAAACCAAACAAAATTAACCCTGCCCTCCTGTTGAAAGGGGATGAAAACTCAAAACAGGATGGGTGGAACTCACTTAGAAGGATGCCATCCCAGAGGCTAATTGTTGACAGGGAAAGTAGGACGCGTCCATGGGGATAGTGCTAACTCCGTCCTTAAGACTGGAGGATTCGGCGGAGCCCGGGACCCTTGGCTCCAATCCAGTGGACCACCATCTTTGATCCCTACCCCAGTGGGTTCCCTCCAGGCCCAATGTCTCATACCTAAACTCGGGGAGGGGCGTCAAGTAAGGATGAGTATTATAATCCGAGAAGCAAACTTCCAAGTATCCTCCGCCCAGTCGCACCCAAGGCACGCCCCTCCCGCCCTCCGGGAGAACCAAGATGGCACCCGAGGAGTCGTGGGCGAGGCCCCCCGAACTCACCTACTTTGAGTCCCCGCGCGCGCCACCAGTAACGGCCACGACCCAGTGGCGCTAGAGCTCGTGCCGGGAGGGAGCCGATTCGCTGATTGGCTCCTGCTGCTGTCTTTCACAGCCCTGCTGCGCGACGATTGACGAAGCTCCCAACGCCGAGACACAAAGCCCCGCCCCCACCCTTAACAGCTTCAAGGGGCTGCTTCTCCCGGGAACCCGAAATCGGTTGAGGGAGGCGGCAATCGGAGGTTGCTCTGTGCGCACAGAATCGCGCACCTCGATTGGACAGCTCCGAGGCACAACCCACCACCGCTTCACCACCCACCGCCCACTTCCCGCGTAGATTTCCAAACCGCAACCACAGAGTCTGGCTGCCGCCGGCGGATAGAGGGGCTTACCATAGTCGTTGCCGGATGCGTTTACTGCAACCAGAGAGCCCTTCCCCGGTCCTCCGAGACATGGAGTCCGCTGACTCATGAGAAATGAAAATGAGGTGTGGGTTGCAGTCGTGGCTGGAGGCTGCAGTTTGGAGAAAGGCCCGTAGGCGTGGCGCTTGAGGACTCCCTCATGGAACTTCATTTCCTTCTGATTTGGCTTTTTTAGTAGAAGTCATGTCTGTTGCTCCCTGAGAATACATCCCTGATGGACATTTGGAGGTCATTTTCCTAAGGATCCGTAGGCGAAGAGAGAGAACTGTTTTGTTAACTATCTTAAAGGTTGACCAAGGTCTTTCAAGAGGTGTAGAAAGGATGATAAAATCATCTATTTCATGATCTCATACTAAGAGGAGAAGAGAATAGTAACAATTCGATATGTGTATAATTTAGGAAGTCTTTTTGCGTTCTTTATCTCACTTTCTTCCGACCACAACAATCAAATAAAGAGAATAGATTTTACAGAAGGAATTGAAGGTCTGCGCGGACCTCCCGAGGTTCCTACAGCTAATGTAAGGTAGAGACAACTTGAAACAAGTCCTCTAATTCTAAATTCTGAGCCCTCCCCACTACCACAAAATAACTGCTTTCATGGTGATCATGCTCCAAAACATGAAATATTCTCTTTTTAGTGGGTAGAGGGGGTCTTATACAACTTGATGTTTATTTTTTTAGGTGAGGAGAAATGTGTTGAATGGATTGTGAATGATGATCTTGTTGTCCCATATTGTTACAGTGCTTCCCACACTCCATTGTTTATACACTTCCCACCAAATTGCAAGATCCTGAAGACCCGGGAGCTAATTTTTACTCTTTTTGTATCCGTAGCTTCTGGTTTGTTGGACACCTAGTTTCTATCAAACGAATTAACCCCTAAGAAGAGGCATGCTACCCTGACTTGAGCCCATCCAATTTTCTCCCATCAGCTCCCCTCTTTTGTTTCAATCCTGAGGCTTTTGAAAGATTGCAATGACCAGCCACCTAGTCAGTGAATTCAGCAAACTGAAAAACAGTTCCAGTGAAGTGTCTGGAGAGGCAGGCTGGAAGACACTAAAATTCTACCACGCACTTCATCTCAACAGTTCTGTGACAAAAAGCGTCTTTAGTGCTGCTCTAAGGCCCAGAACCCGTTACACGTAGACAAAGACTTCTGGCTTCACAGATTCCAGATAGTTTCTCTAAACCATTCAACTTATTCTTTGAACACACCCTCAGACAATTATATCTCTCTTCTAAAAAGCCCTTGCTGCAATTTGGTTTCTTTCTAAACATTATCATTAGAAAACTTACAAGGAAATAGAGAGGCAATACGCTCTTTCTATCTGGGGGAGCAGCGGCTCACTGGCGCTCATGCCTAGGGGACCAGCCGTTAGATAGCAGAGCAGGGTGCCGCATTTCTCCCGTTTTCGCTGAGCTAAGCGGCCCTCTCTTCCCAAGAGCTACCGCAGCAGGGAGCGTTCGGGGCGTGCCCACTCCACCTTCCAACGCCTGGCACCCTAGGGTTCCCAATTAGTGTGTCCCCGAAAACTACTCCCTCTTAGTACAAAAACTCAGGCATGGGGGAAAGAAATCTTGCGCAAGATCACTTTTCATCAAAACAAAAAACAAAACCCAAACCAAAAATCCAGTATCCACCCATCCCTCCCTCCCTTTTGCAGCGTGGACAACAATGGAGGACTACAACTCCCAGTGAGGCCTGCGTTCCTCCATCCAAGCAGAGACCAATGGACGTCTCATACGTGAGTGGCATCGACTAATCAGGGCCAGCCTAGATAAGGCTTTGTCTCGGGACCGCGGCGCGGGGCGCGTTCTCCCGCCTCCCAGCCTGGGCGCACGCGCGCCCCGCCCTGCCCGCCTTCCCTCCTTTGCCCTCCCCTCTTCTTTCTCCCTCTCAGAACCTTCCTGCAGCTGCGTTCGGACCTCGCTGCTGTAGGCTCCGGGACACGTCCCATCCTTCCAGCCTGCGACTAGCAGTATAGAAAAAAAAATTCCATATCATTTTCTTGCCCCCTACACATCTTGAGGCGAGCAAAAAATTTAAAATAAATTTTAACAATGAGGGAAATCGTGCACATCCAGGCCGGTCAGTGTGGCAACCAGATCGGTGCCAAGGTAAGGATTTTAAACCTCTTCTTTTAATTCTATTTCTTTTGAGATGGAAAAAGTCCAGATAAATGATGAAGAATAGTTGTGGGATATATTTGCATTTCATCCATAGTTGAACTTTGCCCCCCAAAAGTTTTCTATACATAATAGACCTCTGTAACTAGATTTCGCTTTTGAAAAACGAGGAATTCTTGGCTGGCTTATTTTGGGAAAGCTATTAAGTACCTTTAGGGTTTGGGGGTGGGAAGACCGTGGTTCTGTAAGATTTTACCTGAAAGTGTTCTAACGGTCTGAGGACCGGGGAGGGAGGAAGATGCGGAAACGGTTCGAGACAAAGCGAAGCGAGGTTTCCCCCATGTGCATCCCCCTTGGCTGGGTTTCGTCGGAGGGGGAAGGAGAGAGGTTGGGCGGCGGCTGCGGAGAGCTCGAATCCCACCCGTGGGCTGGGGGACGCGGTGCGCCAGGGTGGGCTGCGGTGAGCGGTGCCCTTCGCAAAAGATAGGCATCTCGCGCGCCCGCGATCCCTGAGGGGCGGCCCCGTAGTTCTTCGTGGATGGAAGACTAATAGGTGCTGAATTAATTTTATTTCCTTTCATCTCCCGTAAAGAGACCCTTTTAGGGCGTGAACAGATACCGGGAAAGAGGGCGGGAGAGTCCTTTTCTTTAAAGGGTCCCTCAGGAATAACCAGGGGGAGAAAGGAAGATAATCCGTATTTAAAGCGAGGGTTTAAAAGCTAGCCCAGGAATAAAATACCGAGGCCAACCAAGGCAGAGTTGGGGAGTGGTGGGTTTTTTTTTGTTTTTTTTTTTTTTTGCGCGCCGTTACAGTGTAGCGGGGGAAGGGCGGGGAGGAAGTGCTGCTGCTACGTTGTAGCAGAAGGGCGGGGCCGGGAGCCCCTGGCGCGCGGGGACAATGCGGCCCTGCAGACCGGCTGGGGGCGCGCTAGTCCGAGTTGAGCCCCGCCTCGCGCGGAATTCACGCCCCCGCCCACGCGCGACGCACCCTTTGTCAGTGGTACGGCGCGCGCGTGCGCCTCAATCGTGGAGGGAGGGTGGTCCACTGCAGCAGCTGCTTCTTTCTCTACCCCTTGCCCTTTGTACAAGTCCGGAAGGTGCGCTTGTCCAGTCTGGTCTGCCGCCTCCATCCCCCTCGGCACACTCCCACCCCACAATTTCCTGCTATCGCCGGGCATCCTCAGCCGCAACTCCGTTCACATCCCAAGCAGTGAAACCTGCGGGTGGCTCGTGGAAGGAGGTGGCAGGCAGATGGGGGGAATACCGGGCCCTAGAACCGGGCTCACCACCGGGGTGTCTGGGATTAAAATGTGTGGATCGGGGGGGCTTAATTGGCTGGGACCAGAGCTTTTGAGGTCTCATTGCTTTCCCTCGGCAGTTCTGGGAGGTAATCAGTGATGAACATGGCATTGACCCCACCGGTACCTACCACGGTGACAGCGACCTGCAGCTGGACCGCATCTCCGTGTACTATAATGAAGCTACAGGTAAGAGCGGGAGCCCGGGAAGTTTGCCTCCTATCTCCTCTCCCCCTTCTCTGGGGTCTCTTTCCAGCCCTGGAGAGCCCTTTACCACCTTCGGATGGGTCTATCTTTTTTTTTTTTTTAAAGGAGAACTCAACTTAATTTGACTTCCCCGTGGAGCAAAAGATTGGCTCTCCTGCCCCCTGGTGGCAGCACTTGGAATCACAAGTTTGGGTCCTTGGTCTCCCAGCCCCAATTTATCTTGTCTGCCAATTTTTACTTTACTTTCTTCCATATAGGTGGCAAATATGTTCCTCGTGCTATCTTGGTGGATCTAGAACCAGGGACCATGGACTCTGTTCGCTCAGGTCCTTTTGGGCAGATATTCAGACCAGACAACTTTGTTTTCGGTGAGTTATACACATATTAGTAGATAATGTGCTGTTCAATTTACTAGTATGAAGGAAACAGGAAGAATTAGGAGATAATTGTTATACTGGAGAGCTTACCTGGGGCTGTGTTCTGAAATCTCTAATGCAGGGTGTTGGTAGTGACTACCCTAGGTTGTAAATAATGGGGGGGGGGGTATATATCACAGGTGAGTGAGAAAGAAGGCACATTCATGGACATTTTTCCAAAAGTTGAAGGTGGAATTTGGTCTTTTATCTCTCACCTTACTAACCAAGATTGCCTCCTGACCCCATTCCAGGTCAGTCTGGGGCAGGCAACAACTGGGCTAAGGGCCACTACACAGAGGGGGCTGAGCTGGTTGACTCAGTCTTGGATGTGGTACGGAAGGAGGCCGAGAGCTGTGACTGCCTGCAGGGCTTCCAGCTGACCCACTCACTGGGTGGGGGCACAGGCTCTGGAATGGGCACCTTGCTCATCAGCAAGATCCGAGAAGAATATCCTGACCGCATCATGAACACCTTCAGTGTGGTACCTTCACCCAAAGTGTCTGACACTGTGGTTGAGCCCTACAATGCCACCCTCTCCGTCCATCAATTGGTAGAGAACACAGATGAGACCTACTGCATTGACAACGAGGCCCTTTATGACATCTGCTTCCGCACTCTCAAGCTGACCACTCCAACCTACGGGGACCTGAACCACCTTGTCTCAGCCACCATGAGCGGTGTCACCACCTGCCTTCGCTTCCCTGGTCAGCTCAATGCAGACCTCCGCAAGCTGGCAGTTAACATGGTGCCCTTCCCACGTCTCCACTTCTTTATGCCTGGCTTTGCACCTCTGACCAGCCGTGGAAGCCAGCAGTATCGGGCCCTTACTGTGCCTGAACTCACCCAGCAGGTCTTCGATGCCAAGAACATGATGGCTGCCTGTGACCCCCGCCATGGCCGTTACCTCACTGTAGCTGCTGTCTTCCGTGGGCGGATGTCCATGAAGGAGGTAGATGAGCAGATGCTCAATGTGCAAAACAAGAATAGCAGCTACTTCGTGGAATGGATCCCCAACAATGTCAAGACGGCTGTCTGTGACATCCCACCCCGTGGCCTCAAGATGGCAGTCACCTTCATCGGCAACAGCACGGCCATCCAGGAGCTCTTCAAGCGCATCTCAGAGCAATTCACGGCCATGTTCCGGCGCAAGGCCTTCCTCCACTGGTACACAGGTGAGGGCATGGACGAGATGGAGTTCACTGAAGCTGAGAGCAACATGAACGACCTTGTCTCCGAGTACCAGCAGTACCAGGATGCCACCGCAGAAGAAGAAGAGGATTTTGGCGAGGAGGCTGAAGAGGAGGCCTAAGAGCATCATCACCGTAGCCTTCTCTGTTCCCTCAGCCTTCTTCCTCAACTGCCCCTGTCCTCTCCCTCAGAATTTGCATTTTCTGCCTCCATCTTGTTTTTTGTTTTTCCTTTTTTGGAGGGGGGTTCCTAGAACAGTGCCTGGCACATAATAGGCGCTCAATAAATATTTGTTGTTTGTTGAATGTCTCCTCTCTTCCACTTTGGGAAAACCTAGATTTCTGCCATTCTGGGTAACCTGGTATTCCCCTTAGGTATACATTTCTCTCATCTGTCCAGTTGATATTTCCCTTTAAGAAGCTGGAATTTATTAGATCTCATTTAGAACCATATGCTGAAAACCCAGTAGATGGCCACTCTCCTAAGCCCATGTGGTAGCCCAAGGGAAAGGAAACCAACCCACCTCATAACAGGTAGAGGTACCTATAAGGGTTAGGGTTTTCTATTCCAGAGCGGTTTTGGGGAAGGCTATACAGGCTATTGAAGTCCTGATTTCCGGGAATTTCCCTGTTATTTCTCAGCTTTAGGGAAGGTGTTAACAGTATTATCTCCATTTTTAGTCTCCTTCCAAGCTCTGTCCTGTTTCCTTTGTAGGGTTCTGCCCACTCTGTTGAGTGGGATCCTTCCCTCTTCTATGCAACCTCTTTCACATGTTGGATTCCTTTTCCCATGGTTGGAGAAGGCCAAAAGGGGGAAGAGGGACTGACTTTGGTCCCTAAAGCCTCCAGAAAGGCCCTCCCCATCCCCACTTTTTCTTACAAACCTAGTCCTGCCATGTATAAGGTGTGTATTGCCACCTAAATACTTGAGTCATTCCTCCAGAGAAGGGACAAGGAGAACCCTCCATCTTTTGGCAACATCTCATCTCTTCCTTTTGCTATTCCTTTTATCCACCTGCCCTTGGTTTTGTCCTGTCCTACACTTCAAATTTCTATTTTGTGTTGAACTTGCTTTTTTTCATATTGAAAAGATGACATTGCCCCAAGAGCCAAAAATAAATGAGAATTGAAAAGAAGTTGTGAGGTGTGTGCTCATTTAGGGAAAGCTTGCCAGTGGACACATGAAGCTAAAGTTCAGTTATACATATACTCTGCTTTCCATAAGCTGACGAGAATATCCTTATACTTAATTGACTTTCATTTCTTAGCCCTAGTACCCAAACCACCCCACCACCCTTACTACCAGTCTCAGTAACTGGGATAGGCATAGGCTCAGATGCAGGATCTATGGACAGAAATGGGAACTGAGATGATTGTTAGTGTGTAACTGGTTCCCAGACCAGCAGGCATCAACATCCTCTTGGAACTTATAGAAATGCAGATCCTCAGGCCTACTGGGATGTACTAAACCAGAAACCAGTTGACTACAGCAATCTGTTTTAACTGTAGTCTGGGAGAATCTCATGAATGAAGAGTTGGAAGCTACTACTGCACCACTTCCAAAATATAGCACATCCAGGGTTCATTTGCGTTATGGCTCTGTGTCCTGTTTTCTGTTACCCTTTGGCGTTTTCTCAGTTAACACAAGGGAAAGATAACTAGTGAGGGATGCCACGTCATGGTCTACAGTGACTTACACCTAAAATCTACCCCATGCTTCTAAGTACACAAAATAAGTCTCAAAGCTACCTTAGAAATTTAAGTTAACAATTTTCCTTGGCCCTATTTTCAGTAATTCTGGGGACTAGTGCAGTTCTCTCCATTCCTCTCATTTCAGCATGCTTTCTGCCTGTAGCCAACTTTTGCAGGAAAAAAAAAGTTGTGCAACTTTAACAGTGTATAAGTAACTTCTCCCATTCTAAAAAGTACTTAAAAATTTTTTTTTGTATCTTTTTTGTTTTTGAGAGAGACAGAGCACGAGTTGGGGAGGGGCAGAGAGAGAGATGGAGCCACAGAATCCAAAGCCAACGCCAGGCTCTGAGCTGTCAGCATGTGGGGCTCAAATGCAGGAACCGTGAGATCATGACCTGAGCCAAAGTGAGTCACTTAACCAACCGAGCCACTCAGGCGCCCCTTAAAATTTTTAATGTTTATTTTTGAGAGAGAGCGCAAGCATGAGTGGGGGAGGGGCAGAGAGAGAAGGAGACAGAATCTGAAACAGGCTCCAGGCTCTGAGATATCAGCACTGAGCTCAATTCGGGGGTTGAACTCTGGAATGGCAAGATCATGACCTGAACTGAAGTTGGATGCTTAACTGACTGAGCCACCCAGGTGCCCCAAAAGTCTACTGAATGAAGGGAATAAGCTACATACTAGCATTCATTTTGAATGAATTCTGCTTTATTAATTGTTCATCAGTATTTGTAATTTGTAATTTTTTTTTTATTTTTGAGAGAGTGTGAGCAGGGGAGGGGCAGAGAGACAGGGAGACACAGAATCCATAGCAGGCTCCAGGCTCCAAACTGTCAACACAGAACCCAATGCAGGGCTTGAATCCACAAACCGCAAGATCATGACCTGAGCTGAAGTCGAATGCTTAACTGACTGAGCCACCCAGACACTCTAGTGTTAGTGCTTCTTAACAGCAATTGATTTGACGAAGTTGTGAACCTCCAGGCCATCCCTCAAGTTTGGGTCAGGAAAATTCTAGACAATAGGCTCACACAGTGTAATTAGGAAGTTAAATAAGCTGGGTGAGTAGGATAATCAGAAGACTGGCATGGGAACCCTGGGGGACTGATACTCTTGGCAGTGTAGGGTTGGCAAGGGGAGCAACCATTCCCCTTCAAGGCAAGGCACAGGCAATTTGGCAAGGAGATGAGGGGTGGGACCCCAATGTCAAAGGACATGCTCAGGGAAGCCAGTTGTACATGCAGTATGGGAACCATTCTGGCAACTTGAGCCATGAGGCTAGGCATCAGCGAAGGTTGACGGCTCAAGCTGTTCGCAAAGGCTTGTGGTTAACCTGGCAAAAAGACAATGGTGATGACACTTGGGAACCAGGTACCCTATTCTCCCAGCTCCCCATTTGGATGAAGGCTGAAGGGAGGACATGCATTTCCAGGAGTCTTCTAAGAAGTTTTTTTTCTGCCACCCTACCCTACCCTCTTGTCAAGTGGTCATTAGGACCCATGTACAGCAACATATCACTGAAGAGGAGTGGAGAGGGCCAGAGCCCTTTCACAGACCCTCCTCAGCTCCTAATCTCTCAGTGCTTTCAATGAAGGCCTCAAGAAGGCTCCAAGGAAACTAACTTGAAGGGCACTTCTATATATTTTTAATTTTTCTTTTTTGAGAGAGAGAGAGAGAGAGAGAGAGCAGGGGAGGGCCAGAGAGAGAGGGAGAGAGAATCCCATGCAGGTTTTGCACTGTCAGCACAGAGCCTAATGCAGGGCTCGAACTCAAAACTGAGATCATGACCTGAGCTGAAATAAGAGTTAGACACTTAACCAACTGAACCACCCAGGCACCCCTATATGTATATATATTAATATATATATATATATATATATATATATATATATATATATATATATATAATTTTTTTTAATGTTTATTCATTTTTGAGCAACAGAACAGGAACGGGGGAGGGGCAGAAGAGAGAGGGAGACAGAGGATCTGAAGCTGGCTCTGAGCTGACAGCAGCGAGCCTGATGTGGGGCTTGAACTTACAAATCGTGAGATCATGACCTGAGCTGAAGCTGGATGCTCAATCGACTGGCCATCCAGGTACCCCATATTTTATATATATATATATATAAAATCCCCTCAGCAATTCAACATAGTAAATAGTATTATTAACATGATTTTAAGGTGAGGAAAGAGGTACAGGGAAGTAGAGAACTTGTCTAAGATCACAGCTAGCAGGCACTGAAGCCAGGATTCACACCAGAAAAGTCTGGTTCCAGGGCCTGCTTTCTGACCTCTACCATAATCTATAGGTGAATAAACAGACACCAAGAAAAGCAGTAATATGCCTTGGAATTGTCAACAGGCTGCAACTAGTTTCTTGTGCTAGTGGGGCCACAAGGCTCTAGAGGATGGTCAGCCTGGGTTTGAAGCCTAGCTTCACCAGCTGTATGACAGGGGCTAAGTTCCTTAACACATTGGAAGTTGTTTCTTTACTTTGTAAAATACTACTTACCCAAAGGATATTTTGATTTTAAAAAACAAACCATATCTGTAGAAGCTTAGCAGTGTGTCTGGCACATAGAAAACAAAAATGTCAATGGTCCCCAAGCCTCCTTAGTGCTGGTCCCACTACTAGGCCCGCTGCATCACATGCCCCAGGAACCCAGAAATTCTGTTCCACAGCTCCCACCCTACAGACCCTCACCTGGGAGATGCTGATGCCTGTGAGTCTTTCCACGCTCTCTGGCAAGTGGCTCAGTATGTCCAGTACTTCCCCCGTCACTTTGGCCGCCCCCATGGCCCCGCCTCCACTGGACACCAGTGTGATCTTTTTGGCAGAGGTCAAGGGACCACTGATCTCCTCTGCTACCTGGTAGGTGAGAGATGCCCACTCAGCACCTGTGGTCTGACCACATTCCTTCCTAAAACGCCTTACCCTGGGCTTCAAGATCCTTGATCTGCTTCACTTTGTAAAGATCATCCTTCCTCACTTTGGTTGCTGGCTTATAATTCCCACCCCTAGTTTATGGTCCCCTAGCCTGGTTCTCCCCAAGCTCTTGCCCCTCATTTCCGCCCACCCTACATTCCCTGGGTCTGTTCTTCTCCTGGTGCCCACACAACCTCCAGACCTGGGGCAGCTTCTCCAGCAGCATGTCCAGCTGAGCAGCCTCCTGGTACAGCTGGAATGCTTCCGCTTTCTTGGCCATCTGCTCAGCCTCGGCCCGGGCTCGAGCCCCTATGGCAAAGGCCTCAGCCTCCCCACGCATCTGAGAAGGGTACAGGAAAGTTGTGGTACTGATGGCTGTAGTTAAGGATAAGGAACCCCAGCTGATACAGCAACCCCTACTCCCTCCACAAGCCAGCAAGAGCCCCCTCTTAACTCACCCTCACAGATTCAGCTTCTGCCTCAGCCTGCATAATCAGTTGAGACCTGGGCACAGAAGGGGAGGGAGGGGCTGAGGAGGGGCAAAAGGCAGACCCCATTGGAGAGACAGAGGCTCCTGTAACCCGAGTTCCATAGAACTCAGTTCTTCATCTGGGGGCACCCACATGGTAAAGGATCCAGGATGGGGCCTGGGAAGGGGCATTTACTTCTCTGCCTCAGCTAGGCGCTCCAGCTTGTAGCGCTCAGCCTCGGCTGGCTTCCGAACTCGGGCCTCCAGCTCCTTCTCTCGGCGGGCGATCTCCTGTTCCTGCACTGCCACCTGCTGGGCCCGCTCCACCACCTGCACCTGTACCCGCTGCTCCTCGATCTGCTGCTTAGTCTTGGCCACCTGGGTAGGAGTGATGCTCAACATCAGGGCTGAAGGGCAAGTTCCCAGGAACCGCAGAGAGAAGCCAGAGCTCCAGAGAGAGATATAGAGTAGGTACATGAAGTTAGTCCTTGGCGGGTTCAGCCAGCCCAGCAAAGTCCATTTCTCCCATATGGATCCCAGTCATAGCTTGGGGGATGGCCTAATCCTTCTCAGAGGCAATATCAAAGGTAGGGCATTTTCTAGGCAGCCTCAGCATCAAGAGATGCGTAGGGCTGGGATCCAGTCCCTGTTCTCCCTTGGCCATGCTAAGTTTCCCTCTGTTGAGCTCCCCTATTAGTCTATTTCTCCACAGTGTCCATTGCTAGCGTACGAGCACTGGAGGGCTCTGGTGCACAGTGGGCCGTCTTCCACCTTTAGGCTCACTCAAACCCATGTACTTCTCTCCATCTGTACTCCTTTAAACTTCCTGCAAGTCACCCTCAATTCTAGCCTGACCTGCCAACAGCTGCCTACTGGCTTGGGGCGGGGGCAGGGGCGGGTGTATGTACGTATCTTTTTCACTTTTATTTTTTGCATATGGTACAAATTCAAAAGAAAAAAATGAATAATGATAAGCAAGGCTTCTATCCACTTATTTCCTCAAACCACCTTGTTCCTTTCCCCAGAAGCAACCATTGTGACCAGCTTCTTGTGTATTCTTCTCCCAGGGACAAAGCATCTACAAGAATGTGTACATATAGAATTCCTCTTATTTAGGCATATTTCTTTTTCTAATTCCTTATAGAGTACAGAGATCAGAAGGCTCTTGCCAAGATTTTGGTGAGAGGTACCAGAGAAAAACATGTGTCTTTATTATCTCACTGCTCTGGCTCAGCCATGTACCAACATCCCTGTGGGTCTTATCAATAACAGAGATGGTGCCCAGCCTCTAATGCAGCCATCTGTTCACTCGAGAACAGTGCTTCTGAGTATGGCACCCTCCAGTGTCTTTGACCCTAAAATTCCAAACAGGTTCCAAACTGGACTAGTTGCTCTCTACCCCAGAGTGCAGGATCTCTCTGTGTTGGAGTCCCTCCTGCCCACTTTAAGCCCACCTTTTTTTTTTTTTTTTAATGTTGTTTATTTTTGAGACAATGCGAGAAACAGAGTGAGAGCAGGGGAGGGGCAGAGAGGGAGACACAGAATCTGAAGCAGGCTCCAGGCTCTGAGCTGTCAGCCCAGAGCCTAATGCAGGGCTTGAACCCACAAACCATGAGATCATGACCTGAGCAGAAGTTTGACGCTCAACCCACTGAGCCACTCAGGCACCCCTCCTGTTTAAGCCCACCTTTTGATGAAATAACCCCCAGCAGCTTCCTCAGAAAGAGTATGTGGACAATAAGTTTTTGAGATCTTGCTTTTCTGAGGCTTTTTTCTCCTACCTTTCTCTTTGAATGACAATTAGGTTGAGTACAAGTTATTATGTTAAAATTCATTTTCCCAAAATAAATAAACAAAGTTTTAAAAAGGTTGGGCGGGGGGGGACACCTGGGTGGATCAGTCAGTTAAGCGTCCGACTTTTGATTTCAGCTCAGGTCGTGATCTCACAGTTCATGGGTTTGAGCCCCACGTTGTGTCAGCTCAGCCTACTTGGGAATCTCTCTCTCTCCCTGTCTCTCCCTCACTTGTTCTCTCTCTCTCTCTCAAAATAAGTAAACTTTAGAATTCATTTTCCATCAGCACTTTGAAAGCATTTCTCCATGATCTTCTAGTTTCTTGAGAAATCTGAAGTCATTTTGATGCCTGACCCTTTGAGATCTGTTCTTTTTCTGTGGAAGCTTTTAGATCCTTTCTTTGTTCTCCATGTTCTGAAATTTCAGTGTAGTTTTTCATTCATTGTATTACATACTTGGTAGAGGGTTTCAACCTAGAAAGTCATACCTTTCAGAATAACCATTTAAAAATGTTTTCCAGGGGCGCCTGGGTGGCTCAGTCGGTTAAGCGGCCGACTTCGGCTCAGGTCGTGATCTCGCGGTCCGTGAGTTCGAGCCCCGCATCGGGCTCTGTGCTGATGGCTCAGAGCCTGGAGCCTGTTTCCGATTCTGTGTCTCCCTCTCTCTGACCCTCCCCCGTTCATGCTCTGTCTCTCTCTGTCTCAAAAATAAATAAAGGTTAAAAAAAAATTTTTTTTAAATAAATAAATAAATGTTTTCCATTGGCAATTTTCCTCCCAGTTACTTTGTTCTGTTGATTTATTAGATTAATAAATCTACAGATTAGGATTAATGAATTTATTAAAATTAGAATAATTTATTAGAATTAGGTTAATAAATCCCTTGATTAGAATTTCTTTCAATGTGATTTCCGCCCTCATTTCTGCCATCTTATTAATTTCTAGGAGCTCTTTTAATTATTTACTTATTTTTAATTATTATTATTTTTTATTTTTGAGAGAGTGAGAGAGAGCACACATGCACACACCAGTGGGGGAGGGGCAAAGAGAGAGGGAGACACAGAATCCGAAGCAGGGTCCAGGTTCGGAGCTGTCAGCACAAAGCCCAACACAGGGCTCAAACACACAAACCGTGAGATCTTGACCTGAACTGAAGTTGGACATGCAACCAACTGAACTACCCAGGCACCCCTAGGAGCTCTTTTATTTATATGTTTATTTATATTATTTTTGAGAGAACATAAGTGGGGAAGGGGCAGAGAGAGGGGGAGACCGAGAATCCCCAGCAGGCTCCACACGTCAGTGCAGAGCCTGATGCGGCGCTCAATCTCAGGAACCGTGAGATCATGACCTAATCAAGATCAGACATTTAACTGACTGAGCCACCCAGGCACCCCTAAGAGCTCTTTTTTTGTTTTCTGTTCTATGTCCTGATTTTCTGGATGTGAATTTTCCTCTTATCTCACTGGGGGTATTAAAATTTTTTTTTTAACTTTCTTCTCCCTGCATAGTATATATCTCCTTCAAGTCACTTTGCTGTTTGTGGTTTTGGTCTCAGTCTTCCATGTTGCAGTATTCCCTCATATATCAGGTAATTCTTGGCTGTCTGCTCACAGTAAAGGAGGTTTAAAACAGTGAAAGGAAACTGTGGGCATGTGGATAAAGCTTGTTGACTTTGAGCTTCACTCTAGAGTGATTGGGCAGGTCATCTGCTGAGGAACCTCTGATTCAGAATCTTTAAGCCTTTCCCTTTGGATTGGTCATGTTCCCCAGCATGGTCTTCTGATGTCTTCTTTGGAAGATGGAGGGTCTGGGGGGCAAATGGGGTAAGGGAGTTAGGGGAGGCTGTCAGCATTTAGTATTCAATGGTCAGTCACATCGTGCCTGTCATTGATAAAGTACCAGGCCCTCACCTGTTTCTAGCTGGCTCATATCATATCCTCTAGTTTTCTCTTGTCAGATAATAAACTTCCCAATGTCTACTAGGGCAGAGAAGGGCCTATGACCAAAGACATAGGGAGCCAGAGAGGAGCTGAGAAGTGACTTTTTATCACATTTACCTCATTTCTCCTCATTTCAACAGTCTCATCACAACTCCAGAGGCACCTGTTGCTGCTATCTCCTGAGCCTCAGCTGATTACATTGTTTCTCCCTGCAGCTCTGGCTCAGCTGTCTCAGACTGGCTTAGTCAATTATGATGGCTTTCTGGCTTCCAAAATGATATTATGCTTTCTGTTCCTTCTGATTCTATTCTCTGCATCTGTTTTCGTCTTCCCTTTCTTTTCAAAAATCACTCTATGTGGCTTTAGTGAGGTTTTAGAGGGAGTGCAATTAACTATATTTATTCAATCCATCATCTTTGAGAAAGCTTCCAACTTAAATTCCTGCTTCCTCTCTTGTCTTCTGACAATCAATTCTCCACATAGCAGCCAGACTGATCCTTGTGAAAATGTAAATTAGACCATGGCACCACGCTGCTTAGAGTTCTCCAATAGTATGGGACACCTAAGTGCCTCAGTCAGATGAGCGTCTGACTCTTGGTTTTGACACAGGTCATGATCTCATGTTTCGTGGGGTCAAGCCCTGCACTGGGCTCCGCACTCGTAGTGTGGAGCATTCTTGGGATTCTCTCTCCCCCTCTCTCTCATCTTCCCCTGCTCTTGTGTGTACACTCTTTCTCAAAAAAAAAAAAAAAAAAAACCAAAAAAAAGTTCTCCAATAGCATTCTACTGGGTTTTGAATTCTAAGTCTCCATCACGACCACCTGAACCCTATGTGACCTGGCCATGCCTACCTTGCCATCTCACTGCATACCAGCCACACCAGATCAGAACCCTCCTTTCTGTTCCTGGGATATACCAAGCTTTCCTACCTCAGGGCCTTTGCACATGATGGTCCTCTGCCTAGCCACATATGGCTATTTATATTTAAATTAATATTAAATACAATTAAAAATTCTGTTCCTACATTTCACTAGCCACATTTGAAGCACTGAACATCACAGCACAGAGACGCCTGGGTGGCTCAGTGGTCAAGCATCCGACTTCAGATCAGGTCATGATCTCGCAGTTCGTGAGTTCAAGTCCCACATTGGGCTCTGTGCTGACAGCTCAGAGCCTGGCGCCTGCTTCAGATTCTATGTATCCCTCTCTCTCTGCCCCTCCCCCATTGCATTGTGTGTGTGTCTCTCTCTCTCTCAAAAATAAACTTGAAAACGAATAAAAACAATTAAAAAATGTGTAAAAAAAAATCACAGCACAGATTTACAGCACTTCCATCATCATAGAAAGTTCTATTTGAACAGCATTGGCCTAGAATGTTCTTGGTCCACAACTCTTTACATTGCTGGCTCCTTCTCATCTTCAGGTTTATCTCATAAATCACGGCCTCACTGAAGCTTTCTTGGATCACCCCTAACCTAATATAGTACCTCTCCACTGTTTTTCCGCTCACTCTGTGTATTTCTATCATAGCACTTAAACAAGAACCCATAAAAATTATGTACTTGCTTATTAGCTGTTTCCTGTGTTATAATGTAAGCTCCACAAGGGCAGGAATCTTTTCTGCCTTATATCCTTACCTCCAAAACAATGTCTGGCACATAGTAGGCACTTAATACATATTTATTGAATGAATCCTTATTTCATGAGCACCTAGCACAAAGCCTGGCACAAAATAAAGAACTCATAAAAGCTGGAACAGAGCCAAAATCAGCTCAATCCTTTGATCTTCAGACAAATAAAGCCATTTTTAGAAGGTTAAGGACCACTCAAGCAAATGGTTTCCACAATGTTAATGTTTTCAAACTCCAGTGTGTACATGAATCTCCTGGGGATTTTGTTAAAAATGCAGGCTTTGGGGGCACCTGGCTAGCCCAGTTGGTAAAGCATGTGACTCTTGACCTCAGGGTCGCACATTCATGTCCCACACTGGGTCTGCAGCCTACTTAAAAAAAAAAAAAAAAATGCAGATTCTGATTCAGTCAGTAGGACTGGAGCCTGAGATTTTGTATCTAACAAGTTCCACAGTGATGCTGATGCTGATGCTGCTGGTAGGCAGACCATGCTGAGGAGCAAAGCACTATGCTACACTCAATTACCTGTCAAACCACCAGGAATTTAACATCATAAACTAAAGAGGTTTTGCACTTCATTAGGCTTTCAGCCTGTACCAATTCTTGGCAAAACCAAATTTCATAATATTGCCATCCTTTGGGTAAAGGTCTCAAAATACAGTTGATTTTCATTATTTGTGGTAGATCTGTTCTATAGAGTAGCCATGAATACTGAATTAGCAAATACTTATTTTGCTATTAGGTTCCTGTGAGCCCTTGGTCACAACATTTTCATCAACAGATTAGTATATGTCCTTGTTTTACATGTGTTTCTGTTGAAAGATACCTTATGTAATATACATTGTTAATTCATTAACAACAAACTCAGAGCCAAAAGCACTATAACTCCTGTCTGAAAGAAGCTTATCTAACACATGTATTTTCTCTATAGGCATATCACAGCCTCCTTGCACTTAGAAATACTTAGCACTTTAGCAGTACGCTTCGGGGCCATTTTAAACGGCAAAATCACCAACAAAAAGTACAAAAGTGCAAAAAACGTGGCAGTAAATATACTGTGAAAACGACAGTTTACCTTATGAGAGCTGAAACAGGAAGGCAGAATATCTTGTTCAACCTCCGCTGCACTGTTAGGCAACTCAAAGTTTTCACTGCTCTGTGCATTGTGTGCAAATGACCACAAAGGTGCCACAAATACTGTTTCTGGGATTACCAATAAATTTTTGAGTAGGCAAATTCTCAAATACAGAATCTGCAAACAAAGAGGACTGATCATGCCTCCTTGCAATATCAAGGGCTGCCCATATCTCACTTTGCAGGATTCAAAGCTCACATCCATGTTTTTCTTCCTCATGCCCTTCTTGGATCACCAGGGCTGCTGTGAGCCCATGGAAAATCAGAAAAAGGTGCCCCTTCCCCTGGGTGGATGCGGAACCATTGACCTGTGGCAGAATGCACAGTATGGTGAGCAGAGCATGGGCTGGATCCTAGCTTGCTTCACCCCATTCACCCAGGTGCCCTTTCACAGGGAACAGTCTGCCCAAACATATGACCAGTCCTATTGACCATATCCCTTCTTGGCCTTTACTTTTCAACTGAAATGGTTAGGTTTTTCAAATCTTCCTCATATGGAGGAGTTGGGTCAGAAATGGACAGCCAGAGTAAAGGGATCAGAGTTAGAATCTGAGAAAGTGTGGTAGCCTGAGATGGAGGGCCTGAGAGGAACTGCCCAGTGTGGTAGCTCTGACCTGAAGCTGATAGGCCAAGTCAGCCTGTGCTCGGCGGGTGTTGACCTCGATGTCATACGCAGCCTTCTTTAGCTCATAGTCTCTCTGTGCTTTGGCCATCTCGATCTCACTCAGGTACTGAGCAGACACCTTTTCCTGCTTGGCTTTGGCCTCCTGTCCACACAGAGATCAGGAAGGAAGTCAGAGTAGGGAGAGGAAGGCCCCGTGGGGAGAGCCTGCTCCTCACCAGGCTCCCCTGCACGTGGCCTCATCTATGTCCTCTGCCAACCCAGCTCTACCAGACCTCACTCAGATGTGCCTCTTCCATCCCCTCTCCCGCTGCATGCCCAACAAATCCATAGTGACCAACTGACCCCCCAAGTGGGATCTATCTCACCCGGATCCCAGCATCTCTTTTGGCTTCTGCTTCCCCAATCCGAGCATCTTTTTGGACTTGAGCGGTTCGAGCCTTCCCTAAAGAGTGCAAATAATCCTGTGGGAGAGAAGCAGAAATCAGAATCCTCAGGAAGGTTTAAGAGATGGGAGCAGGGAACTGGAGAAGATCAGCCACCTAGGTATACCTGATCATCATGAATGTCCTTCAGGGTATAGCTAACCACACTGATGCCCATGTTGACCAGGTCTGAGGAGGCCACTTTGAAAACTTGCTCTGAGAATTTCTGCCTGTCCTTATAGATTTCCTAGGGTAACAGAATGGTAGGAAGGAGGAATTTAAGCTCTCAGTCCTCTGGCTACTGTCTCCCACAGACTAGCTTGGCCCAGAGGCCCAACTCACTCTGGTATGCCTTCCAGATCTTTCCCTGCCCTCAAGCCCACCTCCACAGTCATGTGGGCCATGATAGCCCTCTGGTGGCCCTCCAGAGTCTCCAGTGCAATGTGGGCAATCTCAGCCTCTGTCTTCCCCAGGAACATCTGGCAGGCAGCTGCCAACATCTCCTTGTTCTGCCCCTGGATTTTCACCTGTAGCCAGAATAGGGATAGAGTGAGTGTGGTGAAGGTCTCATGAAGCCAGGTAGGAAGCAGGAAAAGAATGGAAGAGTCAAGTGCCTCGGGAGTCCCTGGAGAAGGTGAGACTTCGCAGAGAAATTTCTCTGCAGCCAGAGGTTGGGAAGGCCATGGTCAGAAGATTCTTAATGTCTGGGGACACAGAAGGTGATGAAGGAATGGACATCAGGGGAAAGGCTCTGAAAGCCTCACCTGGGCAATGCCAGTGACTGAGATGGGGACCCCATGGCGAGTGTAAACCTTTTCACTCTTGACATTGAGGGTCAGTGTGTTGAGAGAGATCCTATGGGAAAAAGGAGTGGACAGTGAGAAAAAAAAAAAAAAAGGAAAGAGAGAAAACTAGGGTTCCCCTTCCCTGGTTCTCCTTCTACTTACCTCTGGATTTGCTGGATGCAGGGCAGGACAAAAACACGCCCTCCAGCCACCATGACTGGGGGGCTTCGGCAGAAACCTGCAAGGTGAGGGGGCAGTAAGTTGCAGTGGTGAGGGGTAGGGCTAGAATATGGAAGACTGAAAAACTGGGGTTGGGGGGATAATCCCCACGAGGAAATCTGGGAGCTGGAGGGGAGACAGTCTGGCCTCGGAAGGGTAGCGACTGTAATCACAAATGGGTGGCTTGCAGCCATGGGGGGTGGGGTGGACAGAAGGCTTGGCACTGGGGAGCTGGTAGGGAGAAGAGTAAAGGGCAGAGGCAGGACCGCAAGAGTCTGGGGGGCACTGGCTGAGAAGAGAACATTACTTACCGGAGACCACCATGGCCTCATTTGGGCCACAGGTGAAAAACATGGCTCTCAGGTTAGAGCTGGAGGAAAGGGAGAGAAAAACTTTGCGGGCGAGGTCCACAGAAGTGAATACTCTCTCTTTCCAAGGCCCAGTCCCTTCCACACCCGTGCGTCCGTTAAGACATTTCCCTCTGCAGTCCCACAGATCCCCAGCGGCTCCCTCCCACGCCGGCTTACGGCCACTCCCTGCCCCTGCCCCGTCCCGCCTTCAGTGAGGACAGTTTCTCGCTTATCTGATAATGCTCTCCCGCGCCTAGCGGACCCCAGACCTTGAGCCACCCTCCCCGCTCCTCCGCAGCCCGACTACATCTCCCCTCCCCACCCACCTCCCCGCACGCTGGCTGCGGCCGGGCTGGGGTCTCGGCAACGGCTGGGGCGCGCAGCCGATCTGGAGACTGAGCAGCGGTTCCGACGCACCGCCTTCCGGAAAGCTGGGCCTGCGCCCGCGCGGCTCACCCGGCCGCACCCTGTTGCTGCGGCAAACGCGACCCCGCCCCACGCGGCGAGCCAGCCCCCTCACCCCTGCGCCCTCGGCCCGCCCCTTTCCCGGCAGGCCACGCTCTGGTTCGCGGCCAGCCAGCCAGCAGCCTGGCCTACCGAGGCTGCTGGGCTAGCGGCCGCCCCCGCCGTCGCCCTTCCCCAGCTGCGAGCTCCGCCCCGGGATGCGGGACGTGACTTCCGTGGGCCTGGCAACCCAGGGCGGGGGACATTGCTTCATGTCGGATTTGCTCGGCTGTGCTAACTGGGAAAACCACGCGTTGGGCAAAGAACGACCGCATCCGGTCACCTGGGGCGGAGCGCCCGCTAGGGACGTGGACCCAGCTCCTCCCGCCGGCCCGAGGAAGAATGGGGAATCGCCGCTTGCAAAGATACATTCAGATGACTGCTGACCGTAAATCGAGTTTATTTGTGTTCACAGAACATACCGGGCGACCCCACAGCCGCCCCCGATAGCCCACCGACCTTTGACACTGTAGCCACCCCTTGGGGGCAACTTCGAGGAGATCCTCGGACAAGGACCTTATTCCCAACAGTCCGCTAAAGCCTCACACAATAGATCCGCGGAGGTGACATCCTGGAGGACGGAATAACAGTCCCTAAACCTAAGACCCGCCACCATCCTTGCCTCAGCCCGGGCGCTCTCCAGGACCCAGATCCTCTCCATTCCTTCTCGGGAGAAGGATCTCCCTAAATTCTGGGAGCCCTGCTTCCACGTTTCCCACAAAGCTCAAATACTAAGAGATCTGCATTTTCAGTAGGGGGGCACATCTCACACCCCTGCATAAGTTAAAATAAATATTACATACACCCCTCCATCACCTAGGGGAACATACATAAATACATATATAAATATTAATTAGGATCAATAAGAAATAAATTAATGACGCTCTTCCCCACCCGGTCTCGCCCCGGAGTGTCGGTGCTCCTCTAATCCCAGGCTCGGGCTGGAGTCTCCGCTGCAGTATTGTGAGTTAAAATTGCCTCGGAAGTCCCAGTTTGGGATACGCTCTCGCGCACCAGGTACACCTGGTGTTTCTTTGGTTTTTCGGATTCTTTTGAGGGGGATGTGGGGAGTCCCGGTTAGAAGGCGGCCGGGTGTTGCTGGAGAAATGTGCTGAGGTCCAGAGCGTAGTCTGAGGGCTCAGAGGTCAGATTAAGGGTCTCGAGGACCGGGGGCGCAGGGGTGGGCGTGGGGGATGCGCCGCTGGAGGTGTCCTCCGGCGCCAAGGGTGCCGGCACACCCTCTTCAGCCATCAGGATCTGGCAGAAGATGACGGTGAGCAGAAGAAAAAGGAGCCTTTTGGCAGGGTTCGGATCCTCGACTGGCAGCTGGCGCCGGACCTGAAGAGAGACAACGAAGGGAACCGGTTAGCTGAGATCTCGGGGTTCGGCTGTTCCCGCTGCCCTGCCCCACCTGCTGCCTACTTCCTCCACACTCACCACTCGTGGGTACAGGACCCTACGGCTGCGCTTTCGATGCCCGCGGGAGGCGCTGGGGCGCGCGGCAGGGGCCACCGCGGGCTCCGGAAGAGGGTCGAAGGTGAAGATCTCAGGACCAGATCCCCGCCGGGGTCCGGGGCTGGTGGAGGAGACAGGGGTTGGGGCCCGCAGAACGGTCATGGTGGGGAGGGAGCTGCGAGAGTGACACATCGTGAGCTGAGCTGGGCGGAAGACCGAATGAGGACCCGTGGTCGTGCGCAGCAATTTTTGTGCACCCTGGGATGGGCGGATCCTTTTCGACTCCACCCACGACTGGGAGTGGTGGCCGGAGCGAGCTGGAAATTCCGAAGATTAAGCCGAGAGAGGGAGTGGCCTATGCAAGTTTAGGCGCCCAAGTGTGTGTTGTGAGTGTGTGAGTTGTGAGTGGAGTGGGTGAGTTCCCGGACTTCAGGCACATGTCGGGACATGTGGTAGATGGAGACGGGCTAACAGATAGCTTAGAAGGTGGTTGGGCCACAGGTCCCATCTCTTGGGGAGCAGGAGGACTTACCAAAAGAAATCTTACTGCTACAATAGTGACCTAGCAAGTCAGGAAATTACAGTTACACAGGCACATTTATACCCTCGTAGATGCACGCAGAAAACGCACACACCCCAAGAGGAAAGTCATTACTGAAATAGCCAAGACGACATGGAAAAATGAACTACACACAGACACAATGCTTCCTGCCTCAACACACACTGTATTGTAGGGGCAGTAAAAATGGTCTCTTCTTTGGCTGGTCTAATAATTAAGTTGATATAAGATAGATTAACAGGAAAAACAACAAGTTTAATTACCTACTTCTGGAACCCAGGAAGCCTTGAGACTCAAGGCAGTAAAGCAATTGAGGCTTGTAAGCAATCTTGAGCTAGGGAATGGATCAGTGGCCTGGGGCTTCAAAGAGGAGGAGGCCAATTCAGAGGAAGATAAGAACCGAAGTGTGGGAGTCAGAAGTTTGCCTTGCCAAGAGTAAGTCTTTCAGATAAAAGGTTATCTGTGTAATAGCTCTCTTTATCTTTCAGGCCTCTATCTAAATTCTTTTAGCCAGTTGAAGGAGAGAGGTAAAAAGCTTTTCCTGAGTCTTCTGGGTGTTGATTGCCTTCAGCTCAAAATAATTCACATGGCATAGTGGCACATTTTGGGGTGGCCTATTCTGCTCTTCTTTAACGTGTACATAACACATGCATGTGCGTGTGCGCGCACACACACAGAGCAAAGGTGCAGAGACTTTGCAAGGACAACATAACAAAGCTACCCACTTAGATGTGTGCAGAAATGCTCACATAAGGCTGGTGCAGAAAGGCAAGAGGTTAGCAGCCACCCAGATTTGTCCCTTGTCATATAGAAAAAATAACAAAATGTATGTGAAGAACATTTTAAACTGTGAGATGTTATGCAAATATGGTAATGGTAATAAGAAGGGAGAGGCGCTTGCTAAAAAAAAAAATAGAGAATTGACACATTTTCATAACTGCCTTAGAGACAGCTGCTCATGGACACACAATTTAACATCCTTTGAGCATTCACTGGTGCTGGGTACCCTGTTGAAGGTACTGATCAAAGTACTAGGGTTATGAATTCCAGCATATGGGCTGCTGAGTGAGGCAAGCCAGATTTAGTGGGCACCTCACCCTTGTGGGCCTTACCTTATGCATGCGGGGGGGGGGGGGGGGCCCAATCAGGAGAACTGTTTTGAGGATCTTTTTTAATTTTTTATTTAATTTTTTTTAAATTTGCATCCAAGTTAGTTAGCATATAGTGCAACAATGATTTTAGGGGTAGATTCCTTAGTGCTCCTTACCCATTTAGCCCGTCCCCCCTCCCATAACCCCTCCAGTAACCCTCTGTTTGTTCTCCATATTTAAGTGTCTCTTATGTTTTGTCCCCCTTCCTGTTTTTATATTATTTTTGTTTCCCTTCCCTTATGTTCATCTGTTTTGTCTCTTAAAGTCCTCATTTGAGTGAAGTCATATGATTTTTGTCTTTCTCTGACTGACTAATTTCACTTAGCATAATACATTCCAGTTCCATCCACGTTGTTGCAAATGGCAAGATTTCATTCTTTTTGATTGCCGAGTAATACTCCATTGTATATATATACCACATCTTCTTTATCCATTCATCCATCGATGGACATTTGGGCTCTCTCCATACTTGGGCTATTGTTGATAGTGCTGCTATAAACATGGGGGTGCATGTGCCCTTAGAAACAGCACACCGGTATCCCTTGGATAAATGCCTAGTAGTGCAATTGCTGGGTCATAGGGTAGTTCTGTTTTTAGTTTTTTGAGGAACCTCCATACTGTTTTCCAGAGTGGCTGCACCAGCTTGCATTCCCATGTTTTGAGGGTCTTAAGGAAACTGAAGACTAAGTGTAAAGGGGGACCCAAAGGAACTAGTGTTCACGCCTGTCTAATCAATGAGGTGGAAAAAACAAAAAGGTAAGACTTCATGGAAGAGTGGCATTTGAGATGACTTTGAACTGTGGGTGGGATACCACAGAGTCAGATGTGTAAGATGACTGTGAGGAAGAGAATGGAATCAGCAAAGGCCTTGAGCTGGAAAAGTACAGGATATGTTTGGGGAATCACAAGAAAAACAATCTTACAGTAAGTTTCCTGTAAAGGAGTAGTGGGAAGTAATGATACTTGAAAGGAGGTAGGCAGAGTGGAGAGAACTTAGGAAATTGAGTTTGACTCTAGATTGTGGATTCTGTGGGTCATGGGAGGATATAAAAGGTGGACAGTTCAAGCTGGGAACTAAGTAGGGCATGGGATAGGAGGCTATTGGAAAGGTTCAGGTGGAAGATAACAAGGGCCTGAGATGGGCTATGGCAGAGGGAACCAGGAAGAGGGGTGCAGTAAGAGACACTTGTAGCACAAGACCACAGGGATTTAGTAATGAGATGGGAATCGTTAGAATCACGGAGCATGGAGAGTGTGGTGCTGACAGTTAAGAATATGAAGGCTTTAAGGCTGACTCCAGGGATTTGAAATGCATCTGGCTCAGGTCTTTACTCCAGATCATATTATGCCTGGTGCACACAGAGTACGTATATGATCTCTTCCATTACAGTCTGTGCTGTGTCACACATGTCTTTGTGCCCTCCATAAAACCCAGCAGAGTGCCTTACATGTAGTAGTGGCTCAACAGTCTTATTAAATGAAAGCTGAAAATGCACATATGGTATTCACACAGTGGCTGGGTCACCCCAAGCTTTGAGACATGGATACACTCTTTCAAGCCGCACATACAAAGTTACATCTTAAGAACAGCTGGGACAATTCTTTTTTTTTTTTTTTTTTTTTTTTTTTGAGAGACAGAAAGAGACATGGCACAAGTGAGAGAGAGCAGGAGACACTGAATCCAAAGCAGGCTCCAGGCTCTGAGCTGTTAGCACAGGGCCCAATGAGGGGCTCGAACCCATGAACAGGAGCTCATGACCGGAGCTGAAGTTGGACGCTCAACCAACTGAGCCACCCAGGTGCCCCTAGCTGGGACAATTCTTACACACATAACAAACAAGGAACATATGATGGTGTTTCTCAATCAAGGACATGTGGGATGCAAATAGAGGACATCCCCACAACTGGGCTAAAATAGATACACTATTTCTGTATATACAACTGCTTCCTGGGCCTCTATGTTTCTTTATTTTACACCCATCATTGCTGTCTAAACTCATGTATTACACACTTCTTCCTGGCCAACATAAAACACACCTCTACAGAAACACATCCCTTTCCCATACCTGCCTTTCACACCTGCCACCATTCTTGTTTTCACACCCAAGCAGTGAGCCCGCACAGCTACCTGCATCCTTATTCCAAGGGAACCTGCATGCCACACAACTATTAAAATGAATACATGACTATTGGCATGAGTGCATGGGCCCACATATGTGCTCACACAGATGTAAATTGGGGGTGGGGGAGATAGTGATGATGGAAGAAACAGGCTTGGTGGGAGAGAGGTGGGGGCACCCAAGGTCAGGAATGCACAACTTGTTTATGATGGAAATTTTCTCTAGGGCATTAGGCAGGGGAGGGGAAACAAAGCCGGCTGTCAGGATCTTGTTTCACCACTACCTCCCACATCTGGAATCTGGGCCTCCAGCTGGGCCTAGTTATCTTTACTGTCCTCCCGGCACAGAGAGACCTTTCTTTGTGGTAAGCCTAGAATGGGACAGAGCAGAACGAGACAACCCATACTGCTCGCCATTCCTTCTCAACCAATGTCATCCCTGTTTCTGCTACCCTCAGAGACACACAGCTCTCCCCACCACCTCCTGACACACAGGAAGCTAGGGAAAGGTTGAGAGTGAATCATTAAGCCAATGAAAGGGTGCGGGGGTGAGTGCTGGGGGATGAGTTAAGGCCAGGAAGGGCCAGGGGCTGAGATGGCAGCTGCACCAGTTCTCACTGCCCTAATCCTGGGCAAACAGGCCGCTGGCCCCTTTCCATTCCACTGCTCTCACTGCTCCTCATTTCCTCTCCATCTTCCCCAGGATTGCCATGCTCCTTCACTCCCCTCATTTGACCCGTGAGCTTGACCTCCTGCCAACCTCTTTCTTAGCCCCTTGTGCATTTTCTTACAACACTTGCTACCTTGGGGAATCATTTTATCTATTTGTTTACTTTTTGTTGTTTGTCTCCCCCACTGGAATTTAATCTCCATAAATATACAGGATCACATCCGCCCTTTTCCTCATGATGTCTTGGTGGTGTCTCCAGTACATGGCCTTTCACCTAGTAGGGGGTTAATAAATATTCTTAAATCCATCTTCTCTGAGGAGCTACCTCTCACCCTCAGAGGTATCTGTTTATCCAGCTGTGTCCCTTCAGAGGCTCCCCCCCCCCCCCACCATGCTTCCTCTCCAAAGAGGAGATGGGGGATGTTCAACTGTGGCTCAGGGGAATCTGCCATTAAATTGGAAATAACTGTGCAGGCGATGGTTGGCAAAGCCCTGGCCCTCACTCTGTATAAATCCCTGGCATAAGAGTGAGTCGTGCCTGTTGGCCACCTAGAGTATTGCTGCATTGCTGACTGAAGGCTAGTATGGGGGACAAAGGTAATGGGAAGGAGACAGATATTTGGAAGTGGGAACTTTTGAAAAAGGGAAACAGGGTTAGAGGGCTGGAGTCAGGGTACTCAAGGAACAGAAACGGAAAAGCTCAGCAGCACCTGGATGTTTGGTAGATATTCAGTAACTTTGTTGACTTGACTTGGTTTTGCAGTAGAAAGGAGACATGATGTAGCAAAAAGAGCATATTAGAATCTAGTGGTATTAGAGGAAACTGGGTTTAAACCCCAGCTTTGCTACCTATTAACTATATGATATTGGGCCAGCTACTTAATTTCTCTGAAAAGGTTCCCTCAATTGAAATGTGGGTGCACCTGCACCCCAAAGTTTATAGCAGCACTATCAACAATAGCCAAAGTATGGAAAGAGCCCAAATGTCCATCAATGGATGAATGGATGAAGAAGATGTGGTATATATATACAATGGAGTATTACTCAGCAATCAAAAAGAATGAAATCTTGCCATTTGCAACTACGTGGATGGAACTAGAGGGTATTATGCTAAGCAAAATTTGTCAGTCAGAGAAAGACAAATATATGACTTCACTCATATGAGGACTTTAAGACACAGAACAGATGAGCACAAGGGAAGGGAAGCAAAAATAATATAGCAGGGAGGGGGACAAAACATAAGAGACTCTTAAATACAGAGAACAAACAGAGGGTTACTGGAGGGGTTGTGGGAGGGGGGATGGGCTAAATGGGTAAGGGGCACTAAGGAATCTACCCCTGAAATCATTGTTGCACTATATGCTAACTAACTTGGATGTAAATTAGAAAAAGAAAAAAAAAGAAAAGAAAAAAAGAAAGAAAAATGGTCAAATTGGCTTTCAGGTTACTGTGAGGATTAAGTATATAAGTATACTGCTCCTAGGCACATAGCAGGCGCTTTTTCCCATGATGGCCACTATTATGATTATATGAAGAGGGGCTACTTCGGGGGAGATATGGGCAGCAGTGAGCTAATCCAGGAGTAGAAGACCAGGGTGACAAAATAGCCTCAAAGTGCTAACGTCATCAGGACATAGAATTTCTCTTTTGGGGTGCCTGGGTGGCTCAGTCAGTTAAGCGTCTGACTTCGGCTCACGAGTTTGAACCCTGCATCGGGCTCTGTGCTGACAGCTTGGAGCCTGGAGCCTGCTTCAGATTCTGTCTCCCTCTGTTTCTGCCTCTCCCATGCTCATACTCTGCTTTTCTCTCTCTCTCAAAAATAAATAAACATTTTAAAAAATTAAAAAGAAAGGAATTTCTCTTTCTCTTTTCGCCCCAACCCCTTCCTTCCCTCTCCATCTCAGGCAGGTTTTGTGGCTTTTTTCTTTTCTTCAGAGAAGCAGAGACTTCTGCATTCCTAGTTCTTGTTCAGCGAGTTGACTGATTTTAAACACCCTTCCCCTGGCCCCATGCACACACATTCTAGCTGGAACAATTCTTCCCAGAGGCATGGCAGTAGGGTGAGCTGGTGAATTCTTGGCAGCAAGTTAATAAATGACCCTCAAAGATGCCCATTTGGGCCTTAGGAAGGTCAAGATCAGGCCCTGACAGTTTTCCCTGATGCAAAAGGAAGGCAAGAGTGCCTGGAGCACCAAGGCAAGGTCACAAGAGAGCATGATATCCCCTGTCCTGGTATACAGCCTGGTCCATGCTAGTTCAGTCCAACTCAACCAAAATTTCCTGGAGGCTGCTGAGAATGGGGAGCTGGGAAAGGACCCAATGTGCCTGTTCTTGTGCCAACACTGGCTTTCTAGGACCCGGTGTTGTAGTTCCTCCCTTTGGCCTCACATTTCTTCCTATCAGATAATAACTCCATGAAAGCAGGACTTTATCCATCTCGTTCACTGCTCTATATTCAGTGCCTAGAACTTTACTTCTCCATCATTACAGGCTGCCTGAAAAAGCTGGACACGTAGGGCCCTTTAACTCAATGTTACAGAGTTGTTCATGTGGGAAACAGCTTGCATCTCTCTGTAGAGTGCTCCCATGTCAGTATTGGAGAGTATGATTGCAATTTAATTCATAGCATAATATGGGTGGTGGGGAAGGGGAAAGTGCAAAAGTAAAGTATTCCCCCCTTTGTCCGACCTTTTCAGACACCCTGTATTTACTGGATGAGTATCTGTAAAGTCAAGTGTTTAGATTAAAGGCTCTCTGATGTCTCTCCCTCCTCTGCAACCCCATGATTCACAGTGTCTCCCATGGGTTCTCAAAAGTTAAACTAGGCCTCCCTCCTATTTTCAACACAGCCACCCTAAGCCCTTTTCTTTGAAGGTTGGGAGAGGCCTCTAGGGGTGGGATGAGAGCTCCAGGCTGGCCTGCCTCCAGCTGCCAGCCGGCCCTCCTCCTGGTATCGCGTGTTAGCACTAGGGCTTGACTGCCTGCCAGGGGGTGAGCCCTGAAGCTGGTTTTCTGGGAAGGGTAGGTGCCTGTGTGACTCAGAACCAAGTAGGGGAAAAAACATGTTCACTCAATCTCCGGCACCCTCCTGCCTGGCCTGGCTTTGGCCATGAGCTCATGAAAGAGGAAGCTGGGCCAGGCAGACAGTAACCCTGCCTTCCCTCAAGTTTTCTCTCCGTGGCCTCACAGATTCCCTGGAGTGTCTGGGCCTCATGTTGCCGTCATCCTGGCTCCAGAGTGGCCCTGACCCTTTTATGACAGTCTCCCTTCCCAGACGATTGGTCAGTTGTTTCCCCAGGTTGGAAATCCCACCCGGCACAGAAGGGGATTGCTCACAAGGGGAGGCTGAAAATACTCTGTCCCTTGGGTCTGTTGATCTCCACCAGGAACCATGACTTGTTTGGGTTTGCTCCTGTAACCACTGAATCTCTGGAATAGACCAAGAGGTTCTAACCCTGAGAGCCTGAATTAAGGAGCTAGGGTTCCCAGTTCAGGAAAGAAACAGAGGGTCTCAAACTACTGGGCAGCTGAGCTACTCTCAGGGTTGCTTTATACTGAGACTTATCTAATATTTTTGGCATGCAGAACAGTCCACTACCAGAAATGCACTTTTTATTTCAGTGGAAATTATGACAAGGATGGGCCACAAAGAACCTTCCTAACTCTCCTCCCCACTGTCCATCTTCTGTGTCTTCCCCAGAGCTTTCTTGTTAAAAGATGGACTTGACTGGGGCACCTGGGTGGCTCAGTCGGTTAAGTGTCCGACTTTGGCTCAGGTCATGATCTCACGGTTCGTGAGTTTGAGCCCCGAGTCAGGCTCTGTGCTGACAGCTTGGAGCCTGGAGCCTGCTTCGGATTCTGTGTCTCCCTCTCTCTCTGCCTCTCCCCAGCTCATGCTCACACTCTGTCTCTGTCAAAAATAAACTTAAAAAAAAAAATTAAAAAAAAAGATGGACTTGACCAAGTCAGTGCTTGCCAAGCAATTCTGTGCCTCCAAACTCTCCAGTAGGGCTGCGCTGGTTTCCCGACCTAAGTTCGGGCAACTTCGTGGGCTTTCTCTCTCAACTCCCCCAATGCTTTCCTCCTGACCGGAGATACAGCACTATTTTTTCACATGTGCCAAACTCTTATTACTCATTGGACCCTTCACACATGACACATGCAGTTTCCTCTCTTTTTTCCTCTCCATCCTCCTGGGAATACCCTGCCCTTACTCCCACATGCAGAATTAGTCCATCTACTTCTTTTTAAAAAAATGTATTTATTTATTTTTGAGAGAGAGAGAGAGAGAGAGAGGGAGAGAGAGAGAGAACACAGGTGGGGGAAGGGCAGAGAAAGAGGGAGACACAGAATCCGAAGCAGGCTCCAGCACAGCAGGCTGTGCTGACAGCTCGGAGTCCCAATGCAGGGCTCAAACTCACAAACCTGTGAGATCATGACCTGAGCCGAAGTCAGACACTTAACCAACTGAGGCACCCAGGCACCCCTAGTCCATCTACTTTGTACATAAACCTCTTGAGGCATAAAACACAGTTTACTATAGTCATTTGTTTATTGATCTTTCTGATTGCCTGGACATGCCATTGCCCTTTCTGGTTGCCATGACCAGACACTGTGATGCAGCCATTTTGATGCCAGGAACATTTTGACAAGGCAAAAAAAGTTATTAAATTGGGGCGCCTGGGTGGCTCAATAGCTTGAACGGCCAACTTCAGCTCAAGTCATGATCTCGCGGTTTGTGAGTTCGAGCCCCACGTGGGGCTCTGTGCTGACATCTCAGAGCCTGGAGCCTGCTTCAAATTCTGTGTCTTTCTCTCTGCCCCTCCCCTGCTCATTCTCTCTCTCTCTCTCTCTCAAAAATAAACATTAAGAAAAGTTTTTAAAAAGTTATTAAATTGTCAGCACTTAGAGAAAATAAAAAAGAGGGGTGCCTGTGTGACTCAGTCAGTTAAGCATCTGACTCTTGATTTCGGCTCAGGTCATAATCTCACAGTTGTGAATTGGAGCCCCACAACAGGCTCAGTGCAGAGTTCAGAGCCTGCTTGGGATTCTCTCTGTCTCTCTGTCTCTCTCTCTCTCTCCCTCTCTCTCTGCCCCTCCCCTGCTCATTCTCTCCCTCTCTCTCTCTCTCTCTCTCTCTCTCTCTGTCAGAATAAATAAATAAACTTAAAAAAATAAATAAAATCAGAAAGAAATGTACAAACCAGGTTTTCTCAACCCATCTCTATGAGTTGTGCTCATCCTGCCTCCCACCTTTTCACATAGAAGTTGCTAGTGTTTGATGATATTACCTTTTATAAAAAGTCAGGTATATTGAAGTATAGCTTACATACAGTAAAATGCACCCTTTTTAGGAGTACAGTTTGATGAGTTTTGACAAACTAATATAGTTGTGCAAATGTCACCCCAACATGATATAGAATATCTCCATTGCCCCAGAAAGTTCCTCATGCTCCTTTGTAGTCAATACCTGCTCTCCACTCCCAGCCCCTAGCGACTACTGATCTGATTTCCATTCATGTAGTTTTGCCTATCCTAAAATGTCATATAAATAAGACTATATGAGACACTCTTTTGTGTCTGGATTATTTTGCTTAGTATAATATCTCTGTGATTCATCCATGTTCTTGCACAAATCAGTAGGTCTTTCCTTTTGATTTCTGAATAGTATTCCATTGTATAAATATACCACAGTTGGCTACTCATTCACCATTGGTGGACATTTGTGTTTTTTTCTTCTTTTTGGCTATTATGAATAATGCTGCCATGAACTTTTTATATGACTTTTTTTGTGGACATGTGTTCTTTTATTTTTCTTGAGTAAGTATCTAAGAGTAGTATAATTAAGTATAGATTTAACTTTATAAGAAATTGCCATGTTGTTTTCCAGAGTGGTTTGCCATTTTATTCTTTGACAGGACTATTTTAAGGAAGCTGCCTCAAAACATCTCTGTTGCTGGGGCAGCTGACTGGCTCAGTTGGTAGAGCATGCAACTCTTGACCTCAGGGTGGTGAGTTCAAGCCCTACTTTGGGCTAAGTATAGCTTACTTAAAAACAAAACAAACAAAAAATCCCCGTCAACCAAATCTGCCAAGTGAAAATGTTTTCCTCATCAGAGAACAGGTTCTCTTTTAGATTACCTCAAGGGACAGGGATGGGATGGAATGCAGCTATGTCCTTGGTTAGCTATTGATCCTCTAAAGGACTGGCATGTCCTCAGGATGCTGCAGCAATTTCCCTTGGAACTGCAGCAGCTCCAGGAACACACCCCTCCTGACCTCACCCAACAACCTTGTGGCTCAGTATCTGTCTGCCTTGCTTCCCGCTCCCTTGTAGGCACTGTTCTTTCTGACTGCTATACATGAATCAATTCAGTTAGTCTTCACAAACCCCTACTATTATTATTTATACCCTCATTTTACAGAGGAGGAAAATGAGAGGTTCAATGAGGCAGCTCAATTTCCCAAGACTGCATTACCATAAAGTAGTAGGAGTTAGACTGGATCTCTGGTCTATCTCATTCTGCAGTCCAGCTGTGTGGCATATTGATCAGAGTGAAGTCCAGAGCTAGTCCACTTGGGTTCAATTTCATTGTTCAAATTTATATAGTATTCGTAGTAAGCCTCTGAAAAGAGGGCTTTTATAACATCTATTTTACAAGTGAAGAGATACCAAGGCTGTTATGCAGCAGCGGAGGGTGGGGGGAGTGCTGGGATTGCCATCCAGGAAGTTTGGTTCCAGAGACAGAGCAACCAACCTCTATGTTTTCCTGTCTTTCAACAATCCTAATTATTAATGTTATTATTTGGTTCACTGCCCTGGCTTTTAGTGTCTTTGGGGTTTTACACTGCTTTGACATTTGCATCTTTGCTTAGGTTTCACTTTCAAACTCTGAATGCGTTGTGCACTCACTCCCCAGGACGGAATAACTTTGGTGGGAAGGCCTTTTGGGCATGGGTACCTCTGGCTATATCACTGCCCTTTGAGAACTGCCTCTAGCTCAGGCAAGAATCCTAATCAAGAATTCAAAGTCAGGGAGGTAAGTTATTTGCAGAAATAATGCCCAAGAAATCTCCTCCAGCTCTTTATCTCAAGAGGATAAGGACTTGAGATCATCTGAAGGCATTATTTGCTTCCATAAACAAATTTTTTAAATATAATTTATTGTCAAATTGGCTTACAAACAATACCAGTGCTCATCCCAACAAGTGCCCTCCTCAATGCCCATCACCCATTTCCCCCTCTCCCCCACCCCTACCCACACACCCTCATTCTATTTTCTGTATTAAGAGTCTCTTGTGGTTTGACTCCCTCCCTCTCTGTTTGTAACTATTTTTCCCCCTTCCCTTCCCCCATGGACTTCTCTTAAGTTTCTCAAGATCCACATATGAGTGAAACATATGATATCTGTCCTTCTCTGACTGACTTATTTCACTCAGCATAATACCTTCCAGTTCCATCCACGTTGCTGCAAATGGCATTATTTCATCCTTTCTCATTGACAAGTAGTATTTCATTGTATATATAAAGCACATCTTCTTTATCCACTCATTAGTTGTTGGATATTTAAGCTCTTTCCATAGTTTGGCTATTGTTGAAAGGACTGCCATAAACATTGGGGTACATGTGCCCCTATGCATCAGCACTGCTGTATCCCTTGGGTAGATTCCTAGTAGTGCTATTGTTGGGTCCATAAACAAATTTTGAATTCTTTCAGATGAGAGACAATCATTGAACCCCTTGTCAGGGCTTAATACTGTACCCGGCACATATTAGGTACTCAATAGATTTTTACTGATTGGTTGATTGACTGATTGAATGAATGAATAAAGGACCCAGATTCTCTTAGTTTAGCTCTGTGCTGTCCCATAGGGTTGCATGTAGCTATTTAAATTTGAATTAAAGAAAATTTAAATGAAGATAATGATGGTTATCATATTGGAAAGCATGGATATAGCACATTTCTATCATCACGGAAAGTTCTATTGGACAACCCTGGGTTAGATGATGGGGTGAGAGAAGGAAAACTGGTGCATAGGGGAAAACATTTATTGAAGGCTGATAGCTTTACCTTGATTTTGATACTTTTAAAACAGCCTAGATCAGTCTTCTCTCATTAGATTATGTTGCATCCTGCCCATTTAGAGGTCTCGGAATCACTTCAGAAATCTATTATTGAAAAAGAGAAATATATCTCTGATCACACCCATGACCCAAACTTCTGAGAAAAAGAAGACAGGAGATTGAAGGAGGAACTAAAGCCACAGTTTCTTTCTGTCATAGGCCACAGGGAACTAACCCATCCAGGGTGCCTTGTGCCCATTATCTCATCTGGTCCTCTCAACAGCCCTGTAGGACACAGAAGGGCAGTGAAGGTAAGTGGCTGAAGGTCATGTACTTGTGAAATGGTGGAGGTAAATCCCCATACTCAAAACATCAGTAGATTGAGTAACAACTGTTTTCCAACTAAGAGCAGTAGAAGACAGAAGGATGGATAAAATATGCTTTAAGAAGCTTATAACCCAACGAAGGGAAAATAAGAGAAACACATAACAACTATATAATTGTACATATATACACATGTATTTATGTATGTATATTATATACATACATGTATACATTAATATGTATATATTATATGTATGCATAGATATATATATGTGTGTGTGTGCATATATATATATATATATATATATATATACACACACACATAATAGCATATAACTAACATTTGTTTGGTATATTAGAACTTATAAGTACTTTTCCTCAGCAAACAACTCTGATGAATGTCAAATGAATGGAATGTTGATACAGAAAGCAAGCATTCTAGGAATTCAGAGCCGGGTGAGATCACTACAGGATGGGGTGAGGGGGAAAGTTTTCCTTGAGACACAGAACTAGCAAGAATGCTGGGCAGTCACACAAACCCAAATACAACTTCTTGCTTCTATACTAGAAATCTGCCGTACTCTCCATTGCTTATAGTTTTTAATGAGGTGATTGTAAATTCATTTTACTTTCTAGAAAATAAAATGCTAACTGAGTGCTTAGAGGTCTGTGTTTTCTCTCTGATCCTCCATCCAAATGATCAACATATTAAAAACAACAACAACAAACCTCCCACACTTTGTTTTGAAATTTATTGTTAAATTGGTTTCCATACAACACCCAGTGCTCATCCCAAAAGGTGCCCTCCTCAATACCCATCACCCACCCTCCCCTCCTTCCCACCCCCCATCAGCCCTCTGTTCTCAGTTTTTAAGAGTCTCTTATGCTTTGGCTCTCTCCCACTCTAACCTCTTTTTTTTTTTTTTTCCTTCCCCTCACCCATGGGTTTCTGTTAAGTTTCTCAGGATCCACATGAGAGTGAAAACATATGGTATCTGTCTTTCTCTGTATGGCTTATTTCACTTAGCATCACAATCTCCAGTTCCATCCATGTTGCTACAAAGGGCCATATTTCATTCTTTCTCATTGCCACATAGTACTCCATTGTGTATATAAACCACAATTTCTTTATCCATTCATCAATTGATGGACATTTAGGTTCTTTCCATAATTTGGCTATTGCTAAAAGTGCTGCTATAAACATTGGGGTACAAGTGCCCCTATACATCAGCACTCCTGTATCCCTTGGGTAAATTCCTAGCAGTGCTACTGCTGGGTCATAAGGTAGGTCTATTTTTAATTTTTTGAGGAACCTCCACACTGTTTTCCAGAGTGGCTGCACCAATTTGCATTCCCACCAACAGTGCGAGAGGGTTCCCATTTCTCCACATCCTCTCCAGCATCTATAGTCTCCTGATTTGTTCATTTTGGCCACTCTGAATGGCGCCTCCCACACTTTTTATGTGATTCTAGAAACATAAGAGTAAGTTGGACATTCTAGATGTAAAAATATTTGAGTTGCTTTTACTTAATTACCCTGTGATGAGCATCCAGTGGTATAGCTCAAACACCTTACTTAACACTCAGGGTTATGTAATGTCAATTCTGCCCATCAATTCCTGTGGTGTAGAATACATAAAACTCTAGCCCTGCATTCTGACTGGTCTTGCCTCAGTTCTCCTTACATAATCATGGCCACTTCCCTGTTGGTAGTGATTTAGAAATGTCTTTCTAAAGCTCTGTGCGCTTTGCCTCAGCTTCCTTTAATTTTTTCTAAAGCTTCTGTCTTTCTTCCTTTGGATTTCTTTGGTTTCAAGCCACAGATACTCATTATGGCTAACTTAAACAGAAATGTTGAATCCTGGGAGGATATTGGATAGCTCACAGAATCAAAGGAAGGCTAGAGAACCAGGCTTAAAGGACAGAGAAACAAAGGCAGCTCCAGGGGATTCAGTGGCAAAAATTAAATCTTGCCCTTGCCACCTGCTGAAATGAATGAGTGACAATCAGATTTTTCCATCTTTCCCATTCATGTTCATCATTCCAAGCCCCAGAAGAGACAATCTGGTTAGCCTAGTTTAGGGGCCAGGGGGAGAAAGGAAACTTTACCTGACAGTCATGACGACTACATAGAGCAGAGAGTGTATGCTGGATGATCAAACCCCAGAAAATATCCACCATACCCCATTTTCTCTTCCTAACCTCCATTTCCTACTTTTTCTAATTATTCATAATAGGAGTAACCAACATATCTTCCAAGGTTATAGAAAAGATACTTTAAAAAAAAATCCATTTATATTGGAATTTTTCCCAAAAGGTATTAATGGTTGAGGAAGTTTGGCCTTAACCCTCAGCAGGTGGTAGAAAGAGTAAAAAAGATAATGTACGCAAAATGCCTATTACATGCTAACATGTAAGTTTTGGTAAATGTTATTGCCATCCCAGCGCTTCACCAGTGGTGTGTCGGAGCCAGCTCATACAGCTCACACAAGGATCCAGGATCCAATCATTATATTTTTAGGATTTTTGGTAGCTTGAAGTTGACCTTGATGGGAATTTTTACGCCATGGAAATTGGAATGTTGCAAATGAGGACTTGCCCCCTATCCCACCCCCAACATAGTTATTAATTATTTACCTGTCCACCACTGCATCCACTTCTTTCTTCACAAAATGTGGGTAGAATCATGAAGGATTGAATGCCAGTTAGGATTGGATTCAGCTGTGAGTAAAAACAACAACAGTGGTTTACTACCTATAAGTTAATTCTCTAGATTGAGGTAGGCAGTTCGGGCTTGGCTAGTAGCTCTAATTTGTTGCCTCACACAAACATGGCTTTTACTTCATGATATAAGATGGCTGCTGTAGGGGCCAAGGGCTGGCTGCCCCAAGATAGGCCAGTTTGGCATGAATTTTATTTTGAGTTATAAGCAACCAAAATGCAGCTTCTCCTAATGGAGAAGCTCTTCACATCTCCCTCACTGCCTGTTTATACCAGAGGGAGCTCTCTTGTACCAAAGATAGCTAATTATTTTTTTTTTAAGTTTTATTTATTTATTTATTTATTTATTTATTTATTTATTTATTTATTTGAGAGAGAGAGAGAGAGAGAGAGAGAGAGAGAGAGGCAGGGAGAGGGAGAGAATCCCAAGTAGGCTCCCCACAGTCAGCATGCAGAGCCTGACATGGAACTTGAACTCATGAAACCGTGAGATCATGACCTGAGCCAAAATCAAGAGTTGGCCTCTTAGCTGAGTCACCCAGAATCCCCTAACAGAGATTCCTCTTTACCTAAGAAACTTATCTGCATAATAGGGAGATCTTTGTTTTTTTCAAATATTCCTTTCACCTTCATGCTAATGGTCTCTCACTCCTTTGTATCATCAGACACTACCCCTCTCCCAGGCATCATGTTGCCTCATTGTCTTTGGAATTTCATGTCTGTGTGGATTCCCTGCATGTATGTTACATTTGATTTTTTTCCTGTTAATCTTTCTTATGTCAATTTGATTCTTAGTCCAGCTGGAAAGACTCTGAATGACAGAGGAAATCTCCCTCCCCAACACTGTGTAAGCTCCACATTACAGCCAGTAGGGAAGAGAAAGGCAAAGAAAAACTCCCCTTCCTATTAAGGCCATCAATAGAAGCAACACACAACATTTCTGCTTATACGAAATAGATTGAGGTGAAGTCACTCAACCATATCTAGCTTCAAGGGAGGCCTGGACATGTTTATTTACTCCAGGCAGCCATGTGCCCATCTGGAAACTAGGAAGAAGGAGCAAGTGGATACTGGGAGACAGCTGGCCATCACTCTTGTTACCAGCTAGAATCCAAGACTTGAACCCAATGGCTTGAACTTACCGATCTTTGTCCCACATTTTTCCTTAACCTCTTTTTTCCAGCTTATCTCTTAACTCAGGCAAATGGAAAGCAATACTGCCCCTTAAGCAATAGCAAGTGCTCTGACAAGACCTTCAGCCAGCCCAGACCACCCAGACCAGTTTGAGCTTAATCCCCAACTGGCACCTGCACAGATGGATCATGGAGTGACCTCTAGAATGACCTACCATTACCTTTACCTCATTATAATACTAAAACCTCTGCCCAAGGAGGAGCCTCAGACTCATTTACATAACATACAATGTATCTGTAGGCATATTTCCTGAAGGTGCATGCATGACCTTAAGCCCACCTCTACATATGATGACAAGGTTTCCAAGTCTAAATATTTATCCTAACCATAAATAAAATGGAACCCATCCACCCTTGCTCAGGGAGTCACAGCTTTAGAAGCTATTCCACGTGATCTCCTTGTTTGCAGCAAATAAAGTTTTCTTTTTGCAACAACCTGGTACAGCGTCTGATTCATCAAGGAGTGAACTCATGTTGATTCAGTTATACTCCTACTAATGGGTGGGATTTAGGAAAGTATAGGTGAGAGGGGAAAGTCCTGCTGGTGTGATAGGAATGTGTGTGTTTGTGGAACTCTGAAGGAGCTGGCTGGAACCAAAAATTAGAAATACTGAAAATGAGATTAAGTAAATAAGATGGAAGCTGGCCAGATCTCAGTCAGGGGCCAGGAAAACAGACAAAAGAATCTTTATCTGGTGCCACTAGAAACAGGAGGCATTGAACTTTTGGGTAGGGGAGCTGTACAATCAGAGGCATTTAAAAATTTTTAATCTAGCAATTACATGCTAGACATGTTGGAGAAGGGTGGAAAAACAGGAAGCATCAGGCAGGGTGCAGGGGAGACTGATTTCACAATCCAGCTGTGAGGTAGGAATACATCTGAGAGCCATTCGCTAGACAATGTGTTTGGCTTGATGACTGGCCTGATAGGGAGTTTCAGGCTGGGGTCAAGACACAGGATTTACAGGGTAAACAGAACAAACCTGCCTTGGTAGGTGTTTTCAACTGGGCCACTTAGAAGCAGAGCCTGTGGAGCTCCTGGGTGGCTCAGTCGGTTGAGCAGCTGACTTCAACTCAAGTCATGATCTCATAATTCATGGGTTCGAACCCCGCATTGGGCTCTGTGCTTACAGTTCAGAGCCTGGAGCCTGCTTCACATTCCATGTTTCTCTCTCTGCCCCTTAAACCCTTCCCCGCTTGTGCCCTTTCTCTCTCTCAAAAATAAATAAACAAAAAAAAGAAGCAGAGCCTGGTGGGACATTTATTCAAGGGGCTGATTGAAGGAAGAAAAGAAGAGTAAGGACAATGGGATGGCAAAGGGGAAGCAGCTGAGCAAGTGTGTGGGCTGAGCTGCAGTCCATAGGAAAGCTCTTGGCACAGATGTCACAAGGGTGGGCTACAGCTGGAGGCAAGTGGGCTGGTGTCTTATAGTCCTGCATCAGGCAGTCATTGACTCAGGCCAAAGTGTGTGTAACTGGGGAAGGCTTGGCTCCCATTTGACCCAGGGCAATTCTTCAAAAAGGGGACAGCTGTGTGGTTATCAGACAACATGCTTGTGGGTGATGAGTGGACCAGCTGCTAAAAGGTCTGAGTGAGGCCCAGACAGAATCCGTTACAGTGGGTCCATTTTGGGTGTGTTGGATTTGAGGTGGCAAAGAAATAAGGTATTAGTACATAACTAGTGGGTCATGGGATCTACCAGATAGGAGTTCATGTAGAAGAATAGGGCTAGCTATGAAGATTCTAGAGTGAGGGACTCTGACACACAGATAATAGTGTGATAAGAAGAAATAAGCTCTTTGAGGGCCATAGAGACAGAGAGGTGAGCAAGCCTTTGGAAAGAAAGTTGGTTATTCCCTAGTGGGAAGGTGGGTGGGAAAAGAGGAATCAATGAATAAAACAAAGCAGAGATCAGTAGAAAGACATATTAGTGTGGTAGTTTAACTTATCACTGGAAGTCAAGGGAAGAAGACATTGAAGAAGAATGAGTATGGAGAAAAAGTTGAGGTGTCTTGTTTTGTTTTGTTTTGTTTGTTAGTTCAGATGTTGTTGGTGGCCTTTAAGGGAACAACGTCACAGCAGAACTGGGTTAGAAACCACATAGTGAGAGCTAGTAATGCTTTCCATATTTAATGGCATTCCATTCTGGTTCTTAACTCCTCTAGGGCACTTCTTGCTTCAATTGATATGCTGCTCATTCTGGCTTGTCCTAAGGTTACTCTGTGTTCTGGTTACCTAGTATATATGCTGCCGAAGTGAGCACAATGTCTGGTTACCTAATGTTGCCTAACAGATTACCCCAAGACTTAGCAGCATGAGACACCCTTAGTTATATTCATGGATTCTGTGGATTAGGAATTTGGATGGACACAGTGGGGATGGCTTGTCTCTGCTCCATGATGTCTGGGGCTGCAGCTGGAAGACTCAAAAGCTGGGGACCAGAATTATCTGCAGGTTTCTTCACTCACACATCTGACAGTGGATGCTGTCTTATTGGCTGGGGGCTTCAGTTTCTCTCCTGGTGGTCTAGATTGGGTTATTCCTGCATGGTGGCTGGGTTACTGAAAGAAAGAAGCAGGCATGAACTGTATTCTTTTTATAACCTCATCTTTTTTATGATCTATATTGTTCTCCCTGTACCCCATTGGTCAGTGCAGTCACAGCCCAACCCAGATTCAAAGGGAGGGAACATGACCCCACCCTGGAATCTATAAAACTACTGAAGAAGAGCATGGAGGTGGAGGGCCACTCATCTTCAGAAAATGCCATCTGCTATACTCTGTCAGAGCTTCTTATGAGTGTCCTCTTTATTCAACAACCATCAATAATAACAGTAATGGAATGAACTACCTGAGGCCTAGAGGGGTAAGTGAGGTACTCTAGATGACTCAACAAGGACTCCAGTGTGACATGGACCCAGGGCTTCTGGGTTGATGTTACTTTTATTAAGAACTGGATGCCTCCAAAGAGCAAATAAAACTTGTGGAGACTGGGACTGTTTCTTCAGATGCCCCATCCATCCTCACAGCAGCTCAGGGTCAACTAGAGAGCTATGAACAGAGATCCCTCAGCCACTTACTGACTGGTCCTGCATTTGATACACCCATTTAATATGATGATTTAATATAATTTTGTATCTCTTTTCTCAGGAGAGCAGTCAAAGGCTAGGACACAGACCCTAATGTTGCATTCAACTTCCTGTCTGGAAGACCAGGATGAAGTTGCTTCTGATCTCTATGCTGGCAATGAGCAAGGCAGCACCCATGTCAGGAGTGTGAGGTAAGTGGGAGATGCCAAGGAGTATTCAGGTAGAGAAATTAGATGGTGATCTGAGGTAACTGCATAGGAAAAGCAGGGAAGGCTAGAAGGGAAGTGGCTGAGGCAATGGCTGTGGGTCCAGCTCAGAGGGGAGGGGAGCCAATTTCCACCCCCTCCTGAACTCACATCCCAGTTCTAAACATGTTTCACAGCCCCAGGGGGAGACTCTGGCAAAGGATTCAGTGTGGGTAGCAGGCATACTTATCACGATCAGGAGTGGGTGGGAGCAGATCTTAGAACTTACATCAGGTCTCAATTTTCCAGACCCTGCCTATGCCCTGCCCTTCCACCCAAACCTATCTTTGACTTTATCTCTTTAGAAATGTCCTTGGGCTAGCAGTTTCTTTCTCAGAGATTGCAGATCAGGAAGGACCTTTGGAAACCACAGTTTCCACTTCCGCTGTAGGGGCAGAACGCATGGGGAAGCCCAACCCCTCAATGCCTGGGAAGTAGCAGAGGAAGTAACTGAAGCTGGCTCTGTGCTGTAGGACTATTGCCCTTACCAGGTCCCCACTATCCTGCATCAGCCCTGCAGGGACCTGTCAGGGGGTCTTTTTGCCTCTGGTTTCTCTCTATCCTGCTCACCTCTATAAAAAGGTATTTTCTCCCTGCTCAGGCCCCCTGGCAGTAGCTCACTGTGACTTCTCATCTTACCCCCAACTCCTTGGCCTCACCTTCATGACCTTGGTGTATCATTTGTGAGTCACCCTTGCTGCCTTGTTCCAGCCCCACCAATGTGCTTATTGCTCTCTCCCACATAGGAATTACTCACTGCTTATGTCATCAATCCCTCTGGAATGTGCCCCTTCCTCCATGACACCCATTCTCTCTTCATCCTTTATTATTATTTTTTAAACTAACAGTGTTGTCTTTTCCCCCCTTGGATGATTAAAATAATACATACTTTTTGTAGAAAATCTGTAAAATGAAAAATGTATACAAAAGAAAATTGAAAGTACCCATAACTCCACAGCTTAACTAACTGTGGTAACTAACATTACCATTCTGGTGGGCTTCCTTCTTGTCTCCTCCTCACCAAAACTCCTTCCTGCCTCAGGCCTTCATGCATGCTTATTATTCCTTCTGCCTAAAAGTCTCTCTCTCTTCCTTTCTCCTCTACCTACTACCCCCTCTTCTCTTCCCACCTGCATTCTGTGAGTAAATCAACTCATCTGTATGATCATAAAGGTCATTCTTGCAGAGAAACTGTTCCTCTACCTCCAAGTTATGTCTATTACACATTCACAGCACCCAGTACTTTTCCTTGTATCATTTACCACAACTAGAAATAAACCATCATTTTTGTCCTCATGTGTTTAATGTCTGTCTAAGCTACTTGACTTGACATAAGGTCCATGACTGGCTTACTTGTTTATTCTGTTCACCCTAGCATCTGCCACAGTGCCCCGTATACAGAAAACACACAACACATTGTACCAAGACACCTTCCTAGAGTAACCATGTGTCCTCTCAGCACTTTAAAATAATCAGTTTAAAAAATACGATGACTCAATTACCATATGAGACCTGGTTCCAGGTACAGGAAACCTGGATCTTGCCCCAAGGAGTCTTCAGTCTTTTGAGGGAGACAGACAAGTAAGTGGAGGATTCTGATATGTCCTTGATAATCAGTTATAAGTATATATAATCAATAGTGTTAAGTAAAGCATAGAGAAAGGGCCCCTAAACTAGCCTTGAGGGAGGTGATGCTATTGTTTTAATTTGTCCTCATTAGTCATTTACTTCATAGACTCATAGGATAATAGAATTGAATGGGACCATGAGATCAATAGGCCCCAACTCTTTCTGTGAGGTGAGGAAATTAAAGCAGTGAAGGGCAATAAAGTGACTTGGCCAAAGCCCCTGGGTAATTTACTGGTGGCAGATCTGGGATTAGAGCCTCAATCTTGAGACTCCCAGTGCAGTACCCTTTCTAACTGTACCTTAGGGGCCTTTGGAGGAGGGGCCTTTAGAGGAGGCCCCCCCCCTTCCATTCTGTTAATCCCCAAGTCCTGCTGATTTTACCTTGTAAAGGTTTCTTCAGTTTGTCTGCTTTTCCTCCTGTCCCCTCTATCACGCTCCAAACCTCCATCATCTCCAGCCTGGGTGCCTACACTCACTTCCTACCTTGTCTCTCTGCTTCTAGTCTTGTCCTGATCAGATTCCTTCTCCACTTTGCAGCCCAAGTGAGCCTTCACAGGCCTAAGTGTGAGCATGTATATCCCCAGCTTAAAGCCTCATTGAATTTTTCGTTCAAATTAATATGGTATGTTAGCTTTGGCTGCCATAACAAAATACTGCAGAGTGGGTGGCTTAAACCACAGAAATTTATTTCTCATTGTTCTGGAGGCTGTAAGTCCAAGATCAGGGTGCCAGAAAGTAGGTTTAATTCTGAGTCCTCTTCTTCTTCTTCTTCTTCTTCTTCTTCTTCTTGTTCTTCTTCTTCTTCTTCTTTCCATGTCAGACAAGTAATGTGCCGAGGTCGTAACAGGGAGGCACATGTCACATAACGGTGTGAATATCCAATCATCACTCTTAGGAACTACAAAAGGAGAAGAGCTCTCTTGTGTCTCCTCCTTTTTTAAGGACACAAATCCTATCAAATTAGGGCCCCAGTCTTAGGACCTCATTTAACCTTAATTACCTACAAAGGACCCTATCTCCAAATACAGTCACATTGGAGTTTGGGGCTTCAACAGATGAATCTTGGGGGCACACAAACCCATCCATAGCACACAGTCTACGAAGTCTTTCTTAATCTGGCCTACTTTACCCACTACCCTCTCTGCTTTCATGCTTCTATACCTTCAATCTCTCTTGGTTCCTTTAACTTGTTCAGTTTTCTGCAGCGCTGATCCCTCCATCATCTTCCCTCTTTCTCTGCCTCTCCTATTCCTATTTAGTCTTTGTAAGGAAATATCCATCTATCCTTGGAGCAAATGGATATGGTTTGCCCACTTTGGCTCTGAGTCCCCCAAGATATCATAGGACCTGTCTTGGATCTCTTTGAGAGTGCTTATTTTTTTGAGAACCGAGACCTGAAGACACCCAATTACAAAATAGAGTGTACAGCCCCCATTGTAAGCTGGAGATGGAAACTCAGTCCCTCTTTACTGGTTTCCTCCTTTTGGACCTATATCTCACCTTTTCTATTTCTGCTTGGGCAAACCACTGAATTATTTCTTGAGGGACATGGCCCTCCCTTGCCTAGTAAGCAGTAAACTCAGCTTCCCTCCTCTGCCAGCTGCCACGTCTTTGTATTTTGGTTTGTTACTTTCAAGTCTCAGTTTAAATATCGGTTTCCAAGGAAGGCCTTCCCTGAAACCCCATCCTGTGTTTAGTCCTTTGTCTCTCCATTCCTGTGGCAGCCTATGTTCCCCCTTTCCTAAGAGTCACTACCTCATCCCTGTATGTTTCGTGTCTGTTCTAGGCAGCATGCACCTCTGTCTACTCGGTTGCAGTTCCCCAGGTTAGTGCAGCACCTGCTCCTAGTAGGCTATTAGAAACTGTTAGCTTTTATTAGTGGAAGCTCTGTAAATATCCACTGGCTTGAGTTGTTTTCAAATAGTTCCTCAGATAGTATATGTATCTTGTTGTCTAAATTGGACTGAAATTTGTCAGAAGGATCCCGTCTGTTCCTTTCTTTAATTCTTCCTCACTATGCCCATTATGGGCTTCTTCATCCAAAAAACATTTCATAAATGATTTTTAACTGATCTCCCACAGTAACTTTCCCAAAAGGGATCATATTCTAAGAAATGATCAAATTCAAGAGTATGTGTGTAACAGGACAATTTATTATGAATTTATTGTAAGAATCTATTAAGAATTAGAAAGGAATGCAGGTGTTCTCTTCCTCCTCTGCATAGCCAGGACTTTGTTTCCTTGAAGTTGTAGGTTTCCTGACCCCTAGAGGAGGTTGACTTTTTTTGTGTGTGTGTTTGTTTATTTATTTATTCAAATTTTTATTATTTTATTTTATTTGCATTTTTTTTTCATTATGATAAGTGTACTTTTTAATCCCCATCACCTGTTTCACCCATCCTCCCACCTACCTCCCCTCTGGTAACAATCAGTTTGTTCTCTATAATTAAGAGTCTGTTTCTTGGTTTGTCCCTCTCTCTTTCTCTTTTTTTTCTTTTGCTTGTTTGTTTTGTTTCTTATGTTTCACATATGAGTGAGATCGTATGGTACTTGTCTTTTACAGACTGACTTATTTTGCTTAGTGTTATACTCTCTAACTCTATCCATGTCATTGCAAATAGTGAGATTTCATTCTCTTTTATGGCTGGACAATATTCCATTGTGTGTGTGTGTATATATAATATATATATACATATTCTATTTCTTCTTTATCCATTGATCTATTGATGGACATCTGGGCTGCTTCCATAGTTTGACTATTGTAAATAATGCTGCAGTAAACATAGCGGTGAATGTATCCCTTTGAATTTGTGTTTTTGTATTTTTTGGATAAATACCCAGTAGTGTAATTACTGGATCCTAGGGTAGTTCTATTTTTAACTTGCTGAGTAAACTCCATACTATTTTCCACAGTGGCTGCATCAGTTTGCATTCCCACCAACAGTGCAAGAGGGTCCTTTTTTCTCCACATCCTCCCCAACACTTGTTGTTTCTTGTGTTTTTTATTTTAGCCACTCTGACAGGGGTGAAGTGTTATCTCATTGTAGTTTGGATTTGCATTTCTCTGATAATTAATGATGTTGAGCATCTTTTCATGGTTTGGGGTTGAGTAGTTCTTTACGGATTTTGGATACCAACCCTTTATTGGATATGTCATTTGCAAATATCTTCTACCCATTCAGTATGTTTCCTTTTAGTTTTGTTGGTTGTTCCCTTGTCTGTGCAGAAACTTTCTTCTTTAATGTAGTCTCAATAGTTTATTTTTGCTTTTATTTCTTTTGCTTCAGAAGACATATCTAGAAAAATGTTGCTATGGCTGATGTCAGAGTAATTACTGCTTGTGTTCTCTTCCAGGATTTTGATTGTTCCTTTTCTCACATTTAGGTCTTTAATCCATTTTGAATTTATTTTGTGTATGGTGTATGAAAGTGGTCCAGTTTCATTCTCTTGAATTTTGCTGTCCAGTTTTCCCAACACCATTGTTGAAGAGACTTTTCCTCATTGTATGTTCATGCCTCCTTTGTTAAAGATTAATTGACCATATAATTGTGGATTTATTTCTGGGTTTTCTATTCCATTCCATTGATTTGTTTGTTTGTTTTAGAGAGAAAGAGCACAGGGAGGTAGAGGGGCAGAGGGAGAAAGAGAGAATCTTTTTTTTTTTTTAGGTTGATTTGTTTATTTTGGGGGGGGGCAAGTGTGAATGGGGGAGGGGCAGAGAAAGGGAGAGAGAATCCCAAGCAAGCTCTGCACTGCCAGCACAGAGTTCGACGAAGGGCTCAAACCCATGAACCGGGAGATTGTGACCTGAGCCAAAATCAAGAGTCAGATTCTTAACTAACTGAGCCACCCATGTGCCCCTATGTATTTATTTTTATGTCAGTACCATACGGTTTTAATTACTACTGCTTTGTAATATAACTTGAAATCTGGAATTGTGATACCTCCAGTTTTGTTTTGCTTTTTCAAGATTTCTTTGACTCTTCAAAATCTTTTGTGGTTCCATACAAATTTTAGGATTGTTTCTTCTAGTTCTGTGAAAAATGCTATTGGTGTTTTAATAAAGATTACATTAAATCTGTAGGTAGTATAGAAATCTTAACAATATTTATTGTTTCAACCCATGAACATGGAATATCTTTCCATTTCTTTGTGTTGTCTTGAATTTCTTTCATCAGTGTTTTTATAATTTTCAGAGTACAGGTCTTTCACCTATTTGGTCAACTTTATTCCTAAATATTTTATTGTTTTTGGTGCAATTATAAATGGGATTATTTTCTTTAAATTTTTTTTAATGTTTATTTATTCTTGAGAGAGAGACAGAGCACGAACAAGGGAAGGGCAAAGAGAGATACAGAATCTGAAAGAGGCTCCAGGCTCCCAGCTGTCAGCACAGAGTCGGACACGGGGCTCGAACCCACGAACCGTGAGATCATGACCTGAGCGGAAGTCAGACACTTAACTGACTGAGCCACCCTGGCGCCCAGGGATTGTTTTCTTAATTTCACTTTTTGCTGTTTCACTATTATTGTATAGGAATGCAACAGATTTCTGTACATTGATTTTTTATCCTGTGACTACTGAATTCATTTATCAGTTCTAGTAGTTTTTGGGTGGAGTCTAGGATTTTCTATATATAGTATCATATCATCTGCAGATAGTTTTACTTCTTTACTATTTAGATGCCTTTTATTTCTTTATACTGTCTAATTGCTGAGACTAGGACTTCCAGTACTATGTTAACTATCAGTGGTGCGATTGAACATATTTTGATCTTTGGGGAGAAGTTCTCAGTTTTTCACCATTGAGTATGATTTTAGTTGTAGGTTTTTCATGTATGGCTTTTATTACGTTGAGATAGGTTGTGTCTAGACTTACTTTCCAGAGGGTTTTTTTTTTTATCATGAATGGTTGTGGTACTTTGTCAAATGCTTTTTCTGCAACTACTGAAGTTGTCATATGCTTTTTGTACTTTTTCTTATTGATATGATGTATCATGTTTTGCAAATATTGAACCATCTTTGTGTTCTGGCACTAAATCCAACTTGATGGTGGTGTGTGGTTTTTAAAATGTATTGCTGGATTAAGTTTGCTAATATTTTGTTGAGGATTTTTGCATCTATACTCATGAGAGATTTGGTCTGTAGTTCTCTTTTTTTGTGGTGTCTTTATCTGGTTTTGGTATCAGGGTGATACTGGTCTCAGAATGAATTCGGAAGTTTTCTTTCCTCTTATATTTTTTAGAATAGCTTGAGAAGAATAGGTATTAACTCTTCTTTAAATGTTTGGTGGAATTCACCTGTGAAACCATCTGGTCTTGGACTTTTGTTTTTTCTTTGGGGGGGGTGTCTTTTTTTAAGTTTATTTTTGAGAGAGAGAGACACACACACAATGTGAGCAGAGGAGGGGCAGAGAGAGAGAGAGGGAGACACAGAATCCGAAGTAGGCTCCAGGCTCTGAGCTGTCAGCACAGAGTTCGACGCAGGACTTAAACTCAAGAACCACAATATCATGACCTGAGCCAAAGTCTGACACTCAACTGACTGAGCCATCCAGGTGCCCCTGTTTTGGGGGAGTGTTTTGATTATTGATTCAATTTCATTGCTGGTAATTGGTCTGTTCAAATTTTCTATTTCTTCCTGCTTTAGTTTTGGTAGATTATTTGCTTCTAGGAATTTATCCATTTCTTCTGCATTGTCAACTTTGTTGGCATATAGGTTTTCATAATACTCTTGTTACAATTGTTTGTATTTTGGTAGTGTTGGTTGTTATTTCTCCTATTTCATTAGTGGTTTGGTTTATTTGTGTCCTCTCTCTCTCTCTGTCTCTCTGTTTCTCTCTTTCTTTTGTTTTTTTGGATGAGTATGACTAGAGATTTATCAATTTTGTTGATCTTTTCAAAGAACCAGTTCCTGGTTGCATTGATCTGTTCCATTGTTGTTTTCTTTTTTAAGTATCTCTATCATATATTTCTGCTCTAGTCTTTATTATTTCCTTCCTTTTGCTGGTTTGGGTTTTGTTTGTTCTTTTTCTAGCTCTTTTAGGTGTAAGGTCTTTTGTGTATTTTAGAAGGAAAGGAAAGAATCAGGCTGAGTGAGAGTCTAAAGGAAATCCACCTCTAAGTAGGCTTTAGTTTTAGAAGGTATTGGATGTCTGGTCTGAGATGGGAGGATAGACAGTATACCCCTTGGTTGATTCTTGGAACTCTGGGAACTCAGAGAAAAGATAGGGGATGCAACTTCTCCAGGGAATGTGGAGGTCTAGGCCTCTTCCAAAGCAGCCCCTTGGATGGTACTGGTTGCTAGGGTCCATGAGAACTGGGCCAGGATACTTTGGATAGGGCATTTTCAGAGCCTTGACAAATGTCCCCAGCCACCAGGCAAGGCCAGATCAAGACTGTAGGGAAGCACTAAAAATGTTACAGTGCCCCCCACCCCCGCCCCGATAAAAGAGGTATATGAAACCAAAAAACAGCTTTAAGGGTATACTATAGATTTGTGATTTTCCCCAGTAGTGTGACTGCTTTCATGCTCTCCTCTCTCTCCATCTGCTTCTATTTCTCCTCTTTCTCCTCCTTCTCAAATATAAAATTATTTCCAAAGTTGGTTTTTTTTCCCCCCCACTCCTGGCTTTGCTGGTGTCATGAATGGGTGATTAGGACATGCCCAGGTCAGCTGAGTGGCTTGACTTCTTTTTTTTTAGTTTATTTATTTATTTTGAGAGAGACAGAGACAGCACAAGTGGGGGAGGAGCAGAGAGAGAGGGAGACAGAGAATCCCAAGTAGGCTCCGCACTGTCAGCACAGAGCCTGATGCAGGGCTCAAACTCATGAAACTGTGAGATCATGACCTGAGTGGTAACCAAGAATCAGATGCTTAACTGACTAAGCCACCCAGGTGCACCTGAGCGGCTTGATTCTAATGCACCCCACAGGCCTAGGCAAGAAACAAGGAATACAAGGCAGTGCTGACCACCATGGTCAGAGCAGCAGACTCTCCTCTTTCCTCAGGACAGCGTGAGCCTAAAGCTTCCCTGTGTGACCCAAGGGGGACAGTCTAAATAGTGTTAGACTCTAGAATTCTAGTCAGTGATGGTCAGGGCTGAGGTCAGACTTGATATGAGTGAGTCCATAAAGAAATAAGACATTACCTGTGCCCCAAGAGCTGTGGATCAGTTCATTCATATCTGTTACATGTATATGGACATACATGCTTACATGCACATAACTCTTTCTAGATAGAGAAGGAACTAGTAACAATTATGGCTTCTGGGAAGTAAGACTAAGTCTGCCTATTTGTTGTTGTTGTTTTTTGACTAGGTTTTTTAAAAAAACATTGAACAGATGTTATTTTTATAATAAAAATGTACTTCAAAAATTAACATGACAGCAACAATAAACTCATCAGATTGCTAATATCTTCAGATTTCAAACTCTAGGACAGATGGAGAATCTGCTTTTCAGGAAGAGCTTATGACCCAGGGCTAGGCTATTAGAGGGGGATCAGTGATGTCTTCCAGCTGTGGTGTGTCCAGTGCAGCTGGAGAGGAGGCTAAATATAGAGTAGGCTGTGCAGTGTAGCAAGATGAGTCAGGGCTAGTGCTAGAACATTCCTTCATTCTGTCAATGAGCATTCACCTTGTACCTGAATTCCAGACACAAGGACATAGAAGTAACAAAGCAGCGGGGTCTGGCTGGCTCAGTCTGTAGATCAAGCGACTCTTGATCTCAGGTTCATGCGTTCAAGCCCCACACTGGGTGTGGAGCCTACTTAAAAAAAAAAAAAAGGTGAACAAAGCAGACTGAGTCCTTGGTCCCTGGATTTAGAGTCTAGAGGAGGTGATGTGTGGGTCACACTGGGCCACACTGGCCTAGCTGGAGAACCAGGAGAGAGAGTGTGAAGCATAGAGGGCCCAGGAAAATCCCAAGGTCAGGTATGGGTAGAGGAAGGTTGTGTACCTTTCCAGGGCACTTAGTTCTTTAGTGCCTCTCCACAGGGCCTCTTCTATGTTGTTTGAGGGGCTAGAAGGTTTCTTTTTATTTACTTATTTACATAGGGCTTGAACTCATGACCCTGAGATCAAGAGTCACATGCCACACCGACTGAGCCAACCAGGCACCCCTAGAAGTTTTCTTTTTAATTTAAAAGATTTTTTTAATTGAAAAAGTTATTTTAAAATTCACATAGAGTAAAATTTACTTTTTTTAGTGTACATTTCTATGAATCTTAAAAATTTTTTTGAATGTTTATTATTTTTGAAGGAGAGAGAGAGAGAGACAGAGCGTGAACAGGGGAGGAGCAGAGAGAAAGGGAGACACAGAATCCAAAGCAGGCTCTAGGTTCTGAGCTGTCAGCACAGAGCCTGATGTGGGGCTCTAACCCACAAACCGTGAGATCATGACCTGAGCCGAAGTCAGATGCTCAACCGACTGAGCCACCCAGGCGCCCCTCTATGAATCTTAATATGTGTAAAAATTCATGTAATCACCACCACAATCAAGATATAGAATAGTTCTGCTGCCCCAAACTCCCTTATGCTATCCTTTGTAGTCACATCCTTCCTCCCATCCCTTGCAAACCTCTTGCTGGTTTGAGCTATTCTCCATTACTGTTGTTTTGTCTTTTCAAAAATGTCACAGAAATGGAATAATATAGCCATGGGACCTTTTTAAAAAGATTTATTTATTTATTAAAAATGTTTATTTATTTGGGGGGTGGGTAGAAGGAGAGGGAGAGAAAAAGGGAAAGAATCCAGAAAGAATCCCAAGCATGTTCTGCACTGTCAGCATGGGACCCGACACAAGGCTTAAACCCATGAACCTAACCACTAACCGTGAGTACATGACCTGAGCCGAAATCGGGTCACTTAACCAACTGAGACACCCAGGCACCCCTTAAGATTTTATTTTTAAGTAATCTCTACACACATCATGGGGCTGAAACCCACCACCCCAAGATCAAGAATCACATGCCCCACCAACTGAGCCAGCCAGGAGCCTCAGCATGAAACCTTTTGAGATCCGATTTGTTCATCTAGCATAATGCCTTTGAGAGGCATCCGAGTTGTTGCATGTATCAATAATTTGTTTCTTTTTGCTTCTAGATAGTATTCCATGGTATGGATATGTCAAGTTATGCATTTACCCATTTTAACATAGTTTTGGGTAATTACAAATAAAGCTGCTGTGAGCATTTAGTGTACAGGTTTTTGTATGAACATATCTTTATTTGTCTCAGGTAAATACCTACAGGATTGCTGAGTTAAATGGTAAGTGTGATTGACTTTATAAGAAATTGCTGAACTGTGTTCGAAAGCAGACTTTGTGCTCCACTAGTAACAAAATAGAGTTGCTCTGCATTTTGTCAACATTTGATGATGCTGTCAATATCTTTTACTTTAGCTGTTCTAATAGATTTGTAGTGGTAATGCATCATGGTTTCAATCTGCAAAATTGATGGCCAAATGTTGAGTTTATTTGCCTTCTTGCTACCCTCTTAGTGTAAGTGTCTATTCACGTCTTTTGCCTATCTTTAAATTCGGTTGTCTGTTTTCTTGCTGTTGAGTTTTGAGAATTCCTTATGTATTCTGGATACACGTTCTTTTTTTTTTTAATGTTTATTTGAGAGAGAGAGAGAGAGAGAGAGAGAGGGAGGGAGAGAGAGAGCATGAGCAGGGGAGGGGAGAGAGAGAGGGAGACACAGAATCTGAAACAGGCTCCAGGCTCTGAGCTATCAGCACAGAGCCCGATGCGGGGCTCGAACTCACAAACTGTGAGATCGTGACCCGAGCTGAAGTCAGACACTGAGACACTGGGTAGCAACTGAGCTACCCAGGCACCCCTGGATACATGTTCTTTGTAGGATATGTGATTTGGAAATACTTTCTTTCACTTGACATCTTGTCTTTTCATTCTCTTAGTAGAATCTTTGGCACAACATATTTTTTTTTAATTTGGTAAAAAATATTTTTATCACTTATTTTATTGAGATGTAACTGCTATTTAGAAACATGTACAAATAGTAAGTGTACAGCTTGATTCATTTTTACATTTGTATTCACTAATTTAACCACAATCTCCCCCAAGATAACATCACCCCCATTACCCCAGAAGGTTCCCTTAAGCCCCTATCTAGTCAATATACAGCATTCCCTCTCATACCCTCCTTTGAAATAACTGCTATTCTGACTTCTGTCACCATATATTAATTTTATCTAGAAGGTTTCAAAAAATTGTGCTCCATGTTTTGTGACCTACTTGGTTTTGTCTTGGAAAATGAAAGTCTCCAAAAACCCCACTTTGGAGACAGATGCCGATGCCCTCACCAGATGTGATGCAGAGGTTGGTTAGCAAGGCTGGGTTTCTTAGCATCTTGCTTCTGGCATGCCTTAAGCCATGCTTCACAACAGGGTCCAAAAACTTCGTAGAAAATGCCAGAAGAGGTCTAGGCACCCTAAAAATCCAATGACATGGAAAGAGAAGAATCTCAGGAATCAAAAGACATGGGTTCAGCCTCCCTCTCTGACATTTCCTGCATGTCCTTGAACAAACTACATAAACTTCTTGAGCCTCAGCCACCTCATCTGTAAAGTGGGAACAGTATATCCACTGTGTTTATCAGGCTTGTTCACAAATATGTGAATCTCTTTCTTCTTCCAGGTTCCTAGGAAAACTGTACTTTGCCACCCCATTTAACTCTTACCAATTAACCCAGGCATGGCTGTGTAACTTAAATTGACTAATTACAATATGTGTCTTCTATGTGGAATAATTTTAAAGATTTAATTTTTAAGTAATCTCTACATCCAATGTCGGGCTTGAGTTTACACCTCCAAGATCAAGAGTCACAAGCTCTACCAACTGAGCCAGTCAGGCACTCCCTACTTTCCCCATCTCCAAATATTTATTTATTTATTTATAAAAGTTTATTTATTTATTTATTTATTTATTTATTTATTTATTTATTTCATCAATCTCTACACCCAATGTGGGGCTCAAACTCACAACCGTAAGATCAAGAGTCACACACTCTTCCAAGAGGCACCCCTCTTCTGTGTGGAACTTTAAAAAGCCAACGTGTGCTTTTCTACATTCTCTCCTCCTACTTATGGCAACTGGCAATGTTTTAGATAGTGGCTACCCTGTCAACCTAGGTCCTAGAGTTAGGACCATGATGACTCAGAGTACAGCCTCAGCCAACCCAGGAGCAATAAATAACTTTTTGTTGCATAAAGACATCAAGATTTTAGGGATGCTTGTTATAGAAGCATAACCTAGCTTCTTTGGGTGACATACTGTATTATAGATATTACCAGAATTATATGAAAAAAAATGTGCAACTTCTGGGGACATAATAAGGCTTAATTTTCTTCCTTTCAAAATATTTTTCTTTCTTTCTGAAGGGTCATGAACCTAGGGATGTTCTTACCAGCCAAGAACCCTTGATGATCTATAAGAGAACAGACATCCATTCAACCACAAAAGAAAGAAGAGGAAGGGATACAAAGCAACAAAGGGTACAGAAATATGACACAAAGCAAGGAAGAGAAACAAAGTGAAAAAAGTGAGACAAAGTATAAAAACAGGGAGAAGAGAGGTACAGAGGATGCCTGAGACACAGACAGAGATGATTCTAAGAAAAACAACTGCTGAGGCAAATGGAAACTGTATCTGTTTGGGATGTTACCCCAGCCCTAGGCAAGTAATGTCAACTGTTATGGTAGCTGAACAATCTTGATTAGTTCCTGGTCTTCCATTCATCAGTCTTGGCACCTAATGTTTACTGAGCACCTACTGTATGCCTGGCACTGTGCTTGTGCTGAGTTTAGGGAGGTAAGTATGACCCAGTGCTAACAGCTGCTTTCAAGAATCCCCTAATCTGTTGTGAAGCAGTCACATGAAGAGTTAGAATAAAATTTGGCCTGTGACATGATGGAAGTGCCTGCAAGGAGTTAAGGGAGGAGAAGGGGAACCAAGCCCTGTGCAGAAGAGTGAGGAAGGACTTTCTGGAAGACATGAGACTAAGAGTCTTGCAGGATAACTAGGAGTTAGTGAAGGCAGGGTGGCAGAGGGGTAACAGGGGCCAGGTGGTGGAGGTGAGAACCTGCAGGTAGTTTGGGGTTGCTGGAACCTTGACGAAAGGCATTGGGCATCAGGAGATGAGCCTGGAGAGGGACTAGGGCCTATCTCAGGGGCTTGATACCTTTCACTGGGTTGGTTAGGGAAGATTTGCATGGCTAAGCAGAGAAGCTAAATTGCTTTGCCCGCTGTGTGGACAGTGGATTGGGGGCAGAATCTCTTTTTGTGAGATCTTTTGGGATTAGGCTGAATGCCCAGCCTATGGCCCAGCGGTGCACAAGATGGCCTCTGGAATAATCACCCCAGTCAAGGCTTAGTGAATGCTGCCACGAGCGGGGCAGTGTTCTATGTGTCTTATGGACCCTATGTGGAGTAACTACACTTCACTCTCCTGACAACCCTGTGGTGAGGGTATAGTCTTATCATCCCCATTTTGACCACCAGTAAACTAGGCACAGAGAGGTTAAGTTGTGCATCCCTGCCCTAAAGCTAGTAAGCAGCACACCAGCATTCCAGGGCAGGCTGCCCAGCTCCGATATGCCTCTAACCATTCTCCCTCGGGCCTCCTCAGGGTTGGCTGCTGTCAGGAAGGCCCTCACAGAGGCATAATTTGGCTTTGGCATCCTGCTTCAAGTTTATGAAATCTTCCACATAGATGACCTAACTCCAGCTTGCAACAATAACTTCTGTGAGGTAGGTAGTATTATTCATAGCTAAGAAAACTGACCAAGGAAATCAAATGATTTGTCAAAGGTCAAAGTTAGACTCAGACGTGCGTCTTCCAAGCTGGAGTCCAGTGTCAGGTCTCATGTTCATTTGTCAGTCAAGGCTGAGGCCAGCCTCATGCTCAGCACGTTGCATAGTTCACAGGTCAGAGCACTTTCCACTCCTATTGCCTTTTGTCCAGGAAAAATGCTTTTCTGAACTGAGGGAAGGAGTCACAGAGAATGTGTTGTTGGCATCGATTTCCTATGGTTGGGCAATAGCTTCCGCCATCCAGACCAGGTGACGTCAGCTGTCTGGATTCCTGCCAGTGTTCTCCTGCCCAGGAAACAGACTTCCGGCCAGGGCTAAGCTGTCTCTGGCTTCCTGGAGCAGTAGACCTCTGAATTTGCAGTGAAAGACTGAACATCAGATCTCAGGGAAGGTTTCACTACAGGGGAGGAGGTAAAAATGGGGAAGAGGAGTTGAGAAGACACTGTTTAGGGATAAGCATGGAGCCTCTCTGCCTGGGGTCTGGGGTTTTCCTTCCAGCATGAGGGCAGGATTCAGTGATCAGAATGAGAGGGTTAAGACTGTGACTAAGAGGGGCGCCTGGGTGGCTCAGTCAGTTAAGCGTCTGACTCTTGATTTTGCCTCAGATGATGATTTCACGGTTCTTGGGATCAAGCCCTGCACTGGGTTCAGTGCTAATAGCACAGAGCCTGCTTGGGATTCTCTCTCTTCTTTTCTCCCTGGTCCTCCTCGGCTTGTGTGCTCTCTCTTTCTCTCTCAAAAATAAATAAACATTTAAAAAAAAAGAGAGAGACCGTGACTAAGAGACTTAAGTAAATTGAGGGTGGAGGGGAAGAAAGGCAAGCAAAGCTAAGGAAATCTGGAAAAAATTACACATAGAGATACAAACACAGAAGGTCAAACATAGGCCAAGAATAGAATGTTGATCCCAATCCTCATGCACTTTTCAGTGGATATGAGTCTTGAACAAATCAGTAATGCAGGAATATAAACAGCTCTCATTTCTTTTCTCTTTTTTTTTTGTAATTATGAAAGCATAAAAGTTATTTAAAACATCTGAACAATAGATACATGAATTAGAGTAGAAAATGAAAGTGTGCCACTATCATCCTGAACCCTACTCTCCAAGCCTGGTTCATAAATGGTTTAGCCATTCCTTCAGCCAATGTTGATGTCAGTTAATCCTCACAAAAACCCTATGAGGTAAGAACTACTATTATGCCTTTATTATTATTATTGTTTTTAAATTGTACTAAAATATACATAACATAAAATCGACCACATTAGGGAGTCCTGGTGGCTGCTGATGGTGAGTGGCCTTCATGGCCTTCAGGCCCACCCCACTCACTGGCAGACGGTGTTGCAGCCTTCTGAGCGGGTTCTGTGCCACTGCAAGTCACAGGGACAAATACCGGTTCTTTGCTTGTTTGAGGAGAACGCAGTTTGTAGAATATAAGAATGAAAAGGATTTGGGAAAGGCTGCCAGCTACCTAGGGAGGCGGAGGCAGAATCTGGCACAGTCAGCCTCCACCACCATGTGTCTCCCTCCTGGGAGACCCTCCCAGGGCATCTGCTCTGAGAGGTAGGAGTGTTACAAGGTTCCTCGTGGTGCACAGATGACCTTGCATCCTTCTGAGAAAGCAATGTATCGTGATTTCTTTGCCAAGAGAGGTCAGTGGAAGAAACTGGGGAGGGAAAGCTGGGAGCGAGAGGCTAAGCAGCTGCAGGAGGACACCTGCCCTGTGGTCCTAAGACAGATGCTTTGCCCCTTGCCTGAAAAGCAGGTGAGTTGCTCCCATTGTGGCACATTGTGACCAGGCCCCAAGAAGAGTTGACGTAGAGAGAGACAAGGACACCTCACCATTCAGGCTTGCAAGGAAATAAGTTACAGAACATACACACACTTGCCCTAATAAAAATAATAGACATGGGAAAAAATTTACCATTTTAACCATTTTTAAGGATATAGCTCATAGCATTAAGTACATGCACAGTGTTGTGCAACCATCACCACCATCCATCTCCAGAGCTTCTTCATCTTCCGCATCTGAAACTCTGTGCTCATTACACAGAATCTTCCCATCCCTTCCCATAGCCCCTGACAACTACTATTCTACTTTTTAAAAAATACTTTTTATTATTAAAAAAGTTTTTTTTGAATGTTTACTTATTATTGAGACAAAGAGAGAGACAGAGCATGAGCATGGGAGGGACAGAGAGAGGGGGAGACACAGAATCCGAAACAGGGTCCAGGTTCTGAACTGTCAGCACAGAGCCTGATGTGGGGCTTGAACCCACAAACCATGAGATCATGACCTGAGCTGAAGTCGGAAGCTTAACCAACTGAGCCACCCAGGCGCCCCTAAAAATACTTTTTTATTTATTTTATTTATTTTTATTTTTGACAGAGAGAGAGATAGAGCATGAGTGGGGGAGGGGTAGAGAGAGAGGGAGACACAGAATCTGAAGCAGGCTCCAGGCTCTGAGTTGTCAGCACAAAGCCCGACGTGGAGCTCGAACCCACAGACCGCGAGATCATGACCTGAGCTGTAGTTGGCTGCCCAACCGATTGAGCCACCCAGGCACCCCTAAAAATACTTTTTAAAGTTTATTTATTTATTTTGAGAGAGAGAGAGAGAGAGAGAGAGAGAGAGAGAGAGAGAGAGAGAGAACATAAGCAGGGGAGGGGCAGAGAGAGAGGGAGAGAATCCCAAGCAGGTTCTGTACTGTCAGCACTGAGCCCCATGCAGGGCTTGAACTCATGAACTGCAAGATCATGATCTGAGCTGAAATCAAGAGTCAGATGCTTAACCAACTAAGCCACCCAGGTGCCCCCACTATTCTACTTTCTGTCTCTATGAATTTAACTATAGTAGATCCCCCATATAGGTGGAGCCATGTATTTGTCCTTTTGTGACTGACTCATTTTACTTAGCATAATGTCTTTGTGGTTCATCCATGTTGTAATATGTGTCAGAATTTTCTTCCTCTTTAAGGCTGAATAGTATTCCATTGTATGTATACATCACATTTTGTTTATCCATTCATCCATCAATGGACACTTGGGTTATATCCACCTTTTGGCAATTGTGAATAATGCTGCTATGAATGTGGATATACACATATCTATTTGAGTTTTGCCTTTACTTTTAATAACAACTGTATTGAGATAGAATTCATATACTACACACTTCACCCTTTTAAAGTGTGCACTGAATGGTTTTTAGTGTTCTCAGAGTTATGCAATCAGCACCACAGTGAATTTTAGAACATTTTCATCACTCCCAAAAGAAGCCCCATACCCATTAATTGTCCCGATTTCCCCTCAGATCTCCCCCGACTTCAGTCCTGGGCAACCACTAATCTACTTTTCATATCAATAGACTCATCCATTCGGGACATTTCATGTAAATTAAATCATACAATATGTGGCCTTTGTGTCTGGCTTCTTTCATTTAGTGCAGCATTTTCAAGGTTCATTCACATTATAGCATGTATCAGTTCTTTTTCTCTCTTCTCTCTCTCTTTTCCTTCCTTCCTTCCTCCCTCCCTTCCTTCCTTCCTTCCTTCCTTTCTTCCTTCCTTCCTTTCTTCCTTCCCTCCTCCTCTCCTTCTGATATATTTTTTGTGGTTTGTTCTCCTTACAGTTTTGGTTTTATTTATTTATTTATTTATTTATTTATTTATTTATTATTGAAGTGTAGTTGACACACAATGTTACATTAGTTTCAGGTGTACAGCATAATGATTCAACAAGTCTACATGTTATGCTATGCTCACTACAAGTGTAGTTACCATTTGTCACCATGGAATGCTGTTATAATTTAACTGACAATATTCCCCATGCTGTACCTTTTATCCTTGTGACTTATTCATTCCTTACTGGAAATCTGTATCTCCCACCCTCCTTTATCCATTTTTCACATGCTCCCAACCTCCCTCCATTCTACCAACCATCAGTTTGTTCTCTGTATTTATGGGTCTGTTTCTGCTTTTTGTTTGTTTGTTTGTTTTGTTTATTCATCTGGTTTTTAGATTCTATATATAAGTGAAATTATATGGTATTTGTCTTTATCTGTCTGACTTATTTTACTTAGCATAATATATTTTCTCTCTATTTACATTGTTACAAATGGCAAGATCTCATCCTTTTTATGGTTAATATTCCACTGTATACGTATAGCACTTCTTCTTTACCCATTCACCTACCAATGGACACTTGGGTTACTTCCATATATTGGCTATTGTAAACAATGCTGCAATAAACACAGGTGTGCATGTATCTTTTTGAATTAGTGTTTTGTTTTCTTTGGGTAGTCAGTAGTGGAATGACTGAATCATATAGTATTTTTATTTTTAATTTTTTGAGGAACCTCCATATTTTTTTCCACAGTGGCGGCACCAATTTATATTCCCACGAACAGTGCACAAGGGTTTCTTTTTCTCCACATCCTCACAAGCACTTATTTCTTGTCTTTTTGATTCTAGCCATTCTGACACATGTGAGGTGATACTTCATTGTGGTTTTGATTTGCATTTCCCTGATGATTAGTGATAGTGAGCATCATTTCATGTGTCTATTTGTCATCTGTATGTCTTGGGAAAGTGTCTATTCAATTCCTCTGCCTATTTTTACATTGAATTGTCTGTTTTTGGTATTGAGTTGTATAAGTTCTTTATATATTATGAATATTAGCTCCTATTGGATATATCATTTGAAAATACCTTCTCCCATTTAGTAGGTTGCCTTTTAGTTTTGCTAATGGTTTCCTTTGCTGTACAAAAGCTTTGTTTTCTGGTGTAGTCTCAATAGTTTATTTTTGCTTTTGTTTCCCTTGCCTGAGGAGACATATCTAGAGAAAAGTTGCTAATGCTGATGTCAAAGAAATTACTGCCTATATTTTCTTTTAGGAGTTTTATGGTTTCATGTTTTACATTTAGGTCTTTAATCCATTTTGAATTTATTTTTGTGTATGGGGTAGGAAAGTGGTCCAGTTTCAGGGTTCCTGGGTGGCTCAGTCAGTTGAGCGTCCAACTCTTGGTCTCAGCTCAGGTCATGATCTCATGGTTCATGAGTTCGAGCCCCGCATTGGGCTCTGTCCTCACAGTGCGGAGCCCGCTTGGGATTCTGTCTCCTTCTCTCTCTGCACCGCCCCCCCAACTTACTATCTGTATCTTTCTCAAAATAAATAAAACTAAACTTAAAAAAAAAGAAAGTGGTCCAGTTTCATTCTTCTGCATGCAGCTGTCCAGTTTCCCCAGCATTATCTATTGAAAAGACTGTCTTTTCCCCATTGTATATTCTTGCCTCTTTTATTGTAGATTAATTGACCATACTTATTCATTTATGGTTTCTTTCTGGGCTCTCTATTCTGTTCCATTGACCTGAGTCTATTTTTGTACCAGTACCATACTATTTGACTACTACAGCTTTATAGTCTATCTTGAAATATGGGATTGCATCACCTCTAGTTTTGTTCTCCTTTCTAATAATTGTTTTGGCTTGTGCTTTGTTTCTTTTTATTGCCAAATATTATTCCACAGTGGGGATATATACACACTTTATATAACCATTCATCTATTGATGAACGTTTGTGTGGTTTCTGTATTTTGGTTATCACGAAAAATGCTGGCATGAACATTCATGTACAAGAATATGTGTGGATAGGGGCCCTTGGATGGCTCAGTCGTTAAGCGTCCGACTTTGGCTCATGGTTTGTGAGTTTGAGCCCTTGCATCAGGTTCTGCACTGGTGGTGCGGAGCATGCTTGGGATTCTCTCTCTCCCCCTCTCTCTGCCCCTTCCCCACTCTTTCTCTCTCTCAAAGTAAATAAAGAAAATTAAAAAACAGAGAATGTGTGTGGATATATATTTTTATTTCCCATTGATATATACCTACAAGTGGAATTTCTACATCATATGGCACTTCTCTTTAGCCTTTTGAGGAACTGCCAGATTATTTTCTAAATTGACTGCACCATTTGACATTCTCACTAGCAGTGTTTGAGGGTTCCAGTTTCTCCAATCTGTCTTTTTGAGTCTAGCCATTTTAGTGGGTATGAAGTAGTATCTCATTGTAGTTTATATTTGCATTTACCTGATGGCTAATGATGTTGAGCATCTTTTTATGTGCTTATTGATCATTTGTATTTCTTTGGAGAAATGTTTATTCAGATCCTTTGCCCATTTAAAAAAAATTTTTTTTTAGCATTTATTTATTTTTGAAGGAAAGAGACACAGAGCGTGAGTGGGGGCGGGACAGAGAGCTAGGGAGACACAGAGTCCGAAGCAGGCTCCAGGCTCCAAGCTGTCAGCACAGAGCCCGACGCGGGGCTCAAACTCACAAACCACAAGATCATGACCTAAGCCCAAGTCAGTTGCTCAACTGACTGAACCACCCAGGCGTCCCTGTTTGCCCATTTTTAAATTTGGTTATTTTTCATTACTGAATTGTAAGAGTTCTTTGTGTATTCTAAAATTTTAAAAAATGTTTTTATTTATTTTTGAGAGCAAGAGAGAGAGAGAGACAGAGTACAAGCAGGGGAGAGGCTGAGAAAGAGGGAGACACAGAATCCGTAGCAGGCTCCAGACTCCAAGCTGCCAGCACAGAGCCTGAAGTGGGGCTTGAGCTTATGAATGGTGAGATTAGGACCTGAGCCAAAGTTGGATGCTCAACGGACTGAGCCACCCAGGTACCCCTCCCTTTTTTTTTATAATAATTTTTTTATTTATTTTTATTTTTATTTTTATTTTTATTTATTTTTATTTTTTTAATAATAATTTTTAAAAATGTTTTTATTTATTTTTGAGAGAGAGAGAGGGAGAGACAGAGAGAGAGAAAACGAGTGGGGGAGGGACAGAGAAAGAGGGAGGAACAGAATCTGAAGCAGGCTCCAGATTCTGAGCTATTAGCACAGAGCCCCACATGGAGTTCTTTATGTATTCTAAATACAAGCCCTTTAACAGATATATGATTTACAAGTATTTTATACCATTCTGTGTGTCATCTTTTCATTTTCTTGATGGTGTCCTTTGAAGCACACAAGTCTAAGTTTTTATAAAGTGTAATTTAGCTATTTTTTTCTTTTGTTACTTGTGTACTCGGTGTCATATCCAAAAAACTATTACCTAATTCATGGTCGCAAAGATTTATGCCTATGTTTTCTTCTAAGAGTTTAATAATTTTGGCTCTTACATTTAGGTCTTTGATCCATTTTGAAGTAATTTTCCTATATGGCATGAGGTGAGGGTCCGATTTTATTCTTTTGCATGTGGATATCCACTTGTCGCAGCATCAGTATGCGTTTTTACAGATGAATACATTGTAGAGTCCCTGAAAAAAGGGACAGTGCCTGATTTTGCTCACCTTTGTCTCCTCAGGATTCATTTAGCCCTATGCCTGACATATACAAGATGCTCAATAAATACAGGCAGAGTGAATGAGTATATGAGTGACTGAGACTCAGAGAGGTTACATAACTTACATGGGTCAGTCAGCTGGAAAATGGCCATATGTGGTTCAAACCCAAGGTTTTCCAGTCATTTCTAATTACGAGTTGTTGTGCCTCTAGGTTTCCAAAACTGTCTCAGGTTACCAAAAGCTCTTTATCACAAGAAACCAGATTTCCTCAAAGTTTCATTTGATGTCCCTCTCTGTACCTTTCCAATAATTCCATTGTTTATGAACAGGCAGCCACACTTCTCAAATCTAGTGAGCCTCATGTCCCTTCCACCTCTGACTCCCCTCCTCTTTCCACCCTCTCCAGCCACAGAGACAAAGACTCTACTTCTTCTGTGGAGGTTTTGTAGTTGGAAAACTCTTCTAGATGTCTGACCACAGCCTTCTGCTGCAGAATTTTACCATAAATCCCCATGAGTGTTAGGTACAATAGTTTATTATGGGACCTGGTTTGGTGTGGGAGACATTTTGACTGTGCAGGAAGCTTTATGTGCTCTGCACTGAGTGAAGTACAGTTTGGGTGAAGCCCCCTGCCCTTGCTCTAGTCCCAACTTGGTGCTCCCTTCATAGACCATGGTTTCTGATTCAGGGTATAGCATGCCATCTCAGAGAAAGAAGCCAGATGGCATAAACCTCAGTTCTAAAACATTCTGATGGACTCACCTCTTTAGGGATGAGGGCAAGGGAGAGCCTGGAAGAGAGAAACCTTTGCTCCTTAAAGCTTCCCCAGTTAAAGCCAAGACTGGTGAGAGAGTTGGGCTGAATTACCAGCCCCCACCCTGACAATGTTGAGTTTGGGCTCCCCCTGTTGGGCCCTTTGGAAAATAATTATGTGAACTACAAAAAAATTAACATAAGGCTGGGGGCAAAAGAAATAATGTTTATGGAGAGCTTGCTATATACTAGGCATTTTGTTTAGGCATTTCATTTCATTCTTTTTTAAAACTATTATTATTATTATTATTATTTTATTTTGGAGAAAGACAATGAGAAAGAAGAGTGTGCGAGTGGGGGGGGGGCGGGCGGAGGAAGAGAGAAAGAATCTCAGGCAGGCTCCACGCTGAGTGTGGGCTCCATGCCAGACTCAATCTCATGACCCTGGGATCATGATCTGAGCCAAAATCAAGAGCTGGACTCTTAACTGACTGAACCACCCAGGCACCCCTCATTTCATTCTTAAGTAATCCCATAGGTAGGTTTTTATCAATCGTCTTTTGTACAGTTGGAAACCGAAACTTGCCCAAAGCCATACAAGGATTTGAACCCAGAGCTTTGACTCCCTAAAGTCCATACATTTTCTGGTACTCTGAGCCAAGAAAGCCAGAAGGCAAAAATGGCACATAAGGGCCCCTCCCTCCCTTCACTTCCACTGAATCTATTGCTTATTTTGTTGAGACAGTTCGGGGACCTAAGAATGCTCTGGGGAATCCCCTTGAACCATTGGTGTGCTTCAGCCAGCTCAGTCCAAATGGTGAGAACAATCTGTTAACAAGCTGGTTGTTAAATGGGTTTTTAGTTGGAAAGAGGTCATGATGAGAGGGAGCTTTTACATCATGGAAATTGGTAATCAGGTTCCTACTCCTCTAACCCCACATGCTGGTTTATCAGCACACCACTGTAACTGAACTCTCCTCTGAGGTCACAGATGCCCTAACAGAGCCTTAACTTTGAGGCCTTGAGTGAGAGCTGAGAATGCCCCCAGTGGTCACAAACCTTCAGGTGCAGGCTGAGGAAGGATAGACATAACCGTTGGAAAATGAGGAAGTGTGTGCACATGGGAGAGAGAAAAGAGACTGTAAAATATTGGTTATTCACACGTAAATAAAATGCCAGCGTTTTTAATCATGGGGATTTTGGGGGGAGGGGTTGTTATCTGTCATTAAGTTCTTTTTTTTCAGAGCAATGAAAGAGATCCGATTCTTGTGGGAACTAGAAAAGTGCCCTGAGTCAACGGGGGTGGGGGGGGTGGGGGCTCTGCACAGCACAGAAGAGGGGAAATCTCGTTTGTGGAAAGAAAGATGACTCTGAGCCTTGAGGTCTTGGGGTGGGAGGCAGTTTGCTTTTTGTTATTTTGCTTTATTTTTTAAGTTTATTTATTTATTTTGAGAGAGAAAGACACACAAGCGTGAGTGGGGGAGGGGCAGAGAGTGAGGGAGACAGAGAATCCTAAGCAGGCCCTGCACTCCCAGCGTGGAACTCGAACTTACGAAACCAAGAATCAGATGCTTAACTAACTGAGCCACCCAGTCTCCCTTATTTTATTTTATTTTATTTTATTTTAAAGTTTACTATTTTGAGAGAGAGTGTGTGTGTGCACAAGCAGGAGAGGGGCAGAGAGAGAGGGAGAGAGAGAGAATTCCAAGCAGGCTCTATAGTCTCAGCGTGGAGTCTTATGTGGGGCTTGAACTCATGAACTGTGAGGTCATGACCTGAGCCGAAATCGAAATCAAGAATGGACACTTAATCGACCCAGACATCCAGGTGCCCCTGAGAGCAGTTTATAGACCACATTCCTGAGACTGCAGCTGGGATCCTTTTACCTGCCAGGTGGTGACAAGCCTCCCAGATTACCCAGGGCTACAGGAGTCTGTGAAGAGCAAAATAACTCTAAGCATCAGGAGAACAATCTCCAGAGCCAACTCTGGGTGCTTTGGAGTCACCTCCATTTGAGGACTGGAGTCAGGGACTTTCCTCAACTGGTCTACGTGCTGCAAAGAAACAGCCGCCTTTTGTAATAAAAGAGGAACATCTGGGGGATGCAGTTGGAGGGAGCATCTCCTTGGGGAGGGGAAGGGACTTCCCAGCCCTGCCTTGTCCCCAGAAGTTTCCCTGTCCCTTTATGCTTGCAAGCAACCACTGTTGAAGCCATTGGCCCCGCATGGACTCAGAACAATTAAATAATACTTCCCTAAAGGTCTAGAGTTAAGAAGAGGATAGTAAAGAACTGAGTAGCAGGTAACTAGATAATCTGATTCACAAGACAGCTGATTTATCTTCAGCCCACAGGCAATTACAGGGATTGCTCCTCCTTTGCTCCTGGCTTGCTGCCTCCATCTCAGAAAGACTCCCTCAGTCTGAGGGAGGATAGACAGCTGCAAGTTCATATCCATGTCTGCCCAAGGCTCTCATTCTGAGTTCCAGGTCCTTGCCTGAGGACCGACCTCACCTATGCCTGCCTGATGCCAGAAATGCGCATCTCTAAGAGACCATGCTTACTGACAGGCATGTGACTTTGGCCTACAGGGCACACCAGGAAAGCCACAGTCCCCAGGTAACCTCATACAGTGAGGGTTCCAGGTGTTGTGACTCTCAACCCTAGGGCTAGAGACTATGATCAAAGGGACACCTGATTGGATGGGCCAAAGCTATGACACTGATGTGATTTTTAGTGTTAATTAGCCCTTTGGGCAGGGCAGGCTTCCACCCACTGGTATAGCTCCCAGGCTAGGCGGGCCTGGGTAGACTTAAGGGGCAAGGCAGACAGCAGAAGGTGTGTGCAATGGGAAGGAGACTTGAACTCAGAGGCTGCTGGTTTCTGTTAGGCAGAGGTTAACAGAAGACCATGACACAGAGACAGATAATATATCACCTAACTACTGACTGGTACAACACCTTCTCTAACCTTTGAGAGAGTCTGCTCCCACTGCTTGTTCACATCCATTCATTCAACAAATACTTATTAAGTTTCTCTTAGATGCCAGGTGCTACACAAGACACTAGATATAGTAGTGAATAGGACAGCCATCTTGCCCCCTTGGAGGTCACAGGACATTGTGATGAAAGACATTGAACAAATAATTAAAGGGTGATGAGTGCTATGAAGGAAAGGTATAGGGTGTATTATGAGGTACCTAATTAGCAGGAGGCTCCAAGAGGACAGGGACCATGCTTAGCTTGTATACTAGTGCCAGTGTCTGGCATGGAGTAACCATGGACATGTTTGGTTGAGAGAACCAAGGAGTCTAGCTGAATAAAGGGTGTGTGTGTGTGTGTGTGCGCGCGCGCGTGTGTGTGTTGTGTAATTAACCCTCCTTTAGCTCAGCTTGGTAAGCAGCTTTTATAAAACTGCTGATCCTCTTGAATTAATGATAGGTAAGAGCATGATATTAATGAGATATTCACCATTAGAGGCAGCTTACTAATAGAACAAGCCCTGACATAGATTCCTTGCCACCTGAGTTTGAACCCTGAATCTACCACTTACTAGCTATGAGAATTTGAGCAAGTTGCCCACATTTGCTGTGCCTTGTTTTTGTAAATTCTATCTCCTAGCATTGTAAAGATATAAGGCAATGTATACTGTGACATTAATACTATAACTATTACTATAGTATAACTATTATATCTATCATAAATAGTATAGTATTATATATAATGTAGTATTATATACAGTATAATAACTTTAACGTACCTTAACTGTTAATATAATTAATAGCTATAATACTTGGTAGGTACTGTTATTTTTCATGTACACCAAACTTATATCCAAAAGGACTTTGGTAGTTAAAAGAAAAGACATAAACACGATAAACCTGGATATGACAGACAAGAGTAGAATAATAAATCACGTAGAAAGGGAGGAGAAGGTGTGTTTACAGTGCTAGATAATATCTATGTAGAGAGAGGATGAACCCTTGGAAAGTGAATCAGAAGCCTTTCCTGTTGGAAAGGGGCCTCTGTGCTTGGCATGCTGGTGGCTTTTACCAACCTTCCTACCCCCCCAAAACAATCTCATTCCAACGAGTTCAGAATTTTTTAACCTCCAAAATCTGTTTGTAGCAAGTTTGGGATGAGGGATGGCGAAATGAAGGGGAGATTGATGTGTGTGCACCCATTGGCCACATTTGCAGAAAGGATAGCAGACCCTTTTGACCTTTACAAGAAGCACCAGATCTTGCATATCTCCAAATTAGATGATACATACTTATCCAGATTTTCCAGGCCTTTCTCAATTACATTTATGTTAAGAGGCTGCTGTTTCCTGTTTATATTCTCTTACCACGAGTTAACCGTTCTCCCTACTTTCACTTAAGTTTTGTATCTTGCTCTGTGAAAAACTTTTAAGCTGCCTGAAAACATTTCCTGAAATTGTTTCTCAAGTCTCTTTTCAAATATCTGCATTTGTTGAGGATTAATAAAGCTAAGCTGCCATCAAGATCAAAATGACTCTCTTTACCCTAATTTGCAATTCCTAAAAACCATTATTTTTTCAGAATGCTTCACATTTTCCTTCTATTAGTGTTAATGACTGACTTTCTTTCTGGGAAATTTTCACAAAGAAATAAAGTTTTTTAAAAAGTTTTTCCAGGGGTGCCTGGGTGGCTCAGTTGGTCAAGTGTCCGACTTCAGCTCAGGTCATAATCTCATGGTATGTGAGTTCGAGCCCCATGTTGGGCTCTCTGCTGTCAGTGCGGACCTGGCTTCAGATCCTCTGTCTCCCTCTCTCTGCCCCTCCCCCCCCCTCAAAAATGAAAATAAACAACAAAAAAGCTTTTTCCAGTAGGTCTTTGCCTACTGGACTACCCACTGAGAAACACGGAGCTGCTTCCTGAAGCTGGGTGGTCGACTCAACCAAACCCAGCTGGGCAGTGCCATTCTTGCTGTGCCTCAGCAGGGTCTTCACAGACAATTGAAACAGCCTGAATAGGGGCGCCTGGGTGGCTCAGTCGGTTGAGCTTCCGACTTCGGCTCAGGTCATGATCTCACGGTCTGTGAGTTTGAGCCCCGCGTCGGGCTCTGTGCTGACAGCTCAGAGCCTGGAGCCTGCTTCAGATTCTGTGTCCTCTCTGTCTCTGACCCTCCCCCGTTCATGCTCTGTCTCTCTCTGTCTCAAAAATAAATAAGCATTAAAAAAAAAGAAACAGCCTGAATATAAAATTTGCAGATGTCATGTGTACTGATTATCCATATCAAGAAGACACAAACAAGTAATAAAGACATGCACCCCATTATTGCTTCACTGCAATAATTCTAGATATGATTAGTTACAGCTAAAGAGTTAAGTCCCATTGTTAATTATGTTTTGGTGTTTTTGGGGGGCCAAAGTAATGGGTATATAATCCAAATGTTGCTCCTTTACAGGGGTCAGATGGATCTCACATGAGATCTAGTTTGCTTCTTTGCCTTGTGTGTCAATTCCTTGCCCTATCCTGTCATTATCATTTCGCCATTAGTGAATCTTCAAGGCCTGACCCTTGTTAGGAAATGATGGAAAAAAGTCAGTTGCTCTATAATTACCAATTACAGTGTGACTTCTTACAAATAAATGCACTCAACTTTCAGCATTACTCATTTGTTGTAAAATTGTAAAAGTCCATCTCTGTTTAGAGATGTGGTTCATGCTTTGCTTGCTCTACTTCCTGGAAAATAATCCAAAATGGTGATGGCCAAATGAAACACTGTGAGGGGAGCAATGGCTGGTCATGGGTCACATCACATGCAAAGCCCTGACTAGGGAAGCGTAGTATCTTCTGGACATCTTTTGCAAAGATGACAGACTTCTTTAGGTAGGCCTTGCTTAGATATTAAGTGGAAGAAGTTTTGTTGACTGTGTTATAGAGGTCTTTGGCCCATATATTGTATATATGTTGGCCTATATATTGTACAAAACTTCAGTTATTATGTATAACTGCCAGGTGTTTAAAATAGGAAATAGGTAAGGAATGCGTTCCTGAGAAGAGGGAGCGAGGTTGCCTTTAAGAGGAGGTGAGGGCGTTACCTATTAGGTTGTTGAGGGTATTAAATGGGATGATGCATGAAAAGGACAGCCCAGCACCTGGCAGGTAGTAAGAACTCAATAAATGTGAAATTATTATTACTATTATCTGCCTAGCAGCTTCAGCCCCCTTGGCTTCATGTGCCAGCAACACTTCCCAACTTGTTCACTTCTTATCCTTCCTCGGGTTCTTTTGTTTATCTTAAGTTCTTCTTCTATCTTCTGAAATAATCGTATCTCATATCTACAGTTGAAGAGCTAAGAGCAGCGAGGGACCTCAGGTGCAGATGTAGTCATAGATAGGGATAATGGCGAATTCTCAGGTCTTTTAACTTAAAAAAGTTCAGGTCCTAGGGACTTTTTACCTTTTTCAAGATGCAGTCCTGTACTGTGTAGGTTACAGTTATTCTAGTCCATGGAGTGCTGGTAGTGGTATTTGTATCCCATCTGTCTTCCATTCCATATCACAGGACCAGTTGTGGTCAGGGATGTCAGCTACTTCACACAATCAGAACTTGTTCATTTGGGGCACCCTGAATGATGCCAGATGGGCAAGAACCTGAATGAGAACCACCTCAAGAGAACCTCTTGCCTGGAACCTCATGATGAATTGTTGAATGTTTTATACTCCTTGTTCTCTCCGTTGCAGTCAGTTGGCCTGGGAGGAAGGGAGGGTGGGGAGCTGCGAGGGCCTTGTTATTTAGGATCTTCCTCTGATAGTAAAGAGCCAATTGGAGGGAGCTGTTCAAACTCTGTGGTTTTGGGCTCTGAAGTGGTCTTTACCTACAATAGCAGTGATGCCTAGGCTCAGATCAGTGGGAAAACAGCCTGGAGTTTAGGAGCCTCAGATTTTTTTTTTTCAGATTCCCCTAAATGTCTCATTTTTTTATGAGTTTATTTTTAAAAATTTTTTAACGTTTATTTATTTTTGAGACAGAGAGAGACAGAGCATGAACAGGGGAGGGGCAGAGAGAGAGGGAGACACAGAATCTGACATGGGCACCAGGCTCTGAGCTGTCAGCACAGAGCCCGATGCGGGGCTCAAATTCACAGACTGTGAGATCATGACCTGAGCCGAAGTCGGACGCTTGACCGACTGAGCCACCCGGGCGCCCCAAGTTTATCTTTTTTGAATCAGAACTGAAATAAATTCCAAATAGGCTGATATTTTTATCTTTATTTTTTAAATATTTATTTTTAATGTTTATTTATTTTAATTTTTTAATGTTTATTTATTTTTGAGAGAGTGAGAGAGAGACAGAATGGGTTTGGGGATGGGTCAGAGAGAGGGAGACACAGAATCTGAAGCAGGCTGAGCTGTCAGCACAGAGCCCGATGTGGGGCTTGAACTCACGAACTGTGAGATCATGACCTGAGCTGAAGTCAGATGCTTAAGCATCTGAGCCACTCAGGCGCCCTAATGATTGTTTGTTGTTTGTTTGTTTATTACTGTTTATTTATTTTTGAGAGACAGAGACAGAGAGAGTGCAAGTTGGGGAGGGGCAGAGTGGGAGGGGGACAGAGGATCTGATGCAGGCTCTATGATGAGAGCAGAGAGCCTGATGCAGGCTCAAACTCAGGAACCATGAGATCATGACCTGAGCTGAAGTCGGATGCTTAACTGACTGAGCTACCCAGGCACCCTTATTTATTTATTTTTGAAAGAGAGAGAGAAATCACGAGAGGGAGAGGGGCAGAGAGAGAGGGAGACAGAGAATCTGAAGCAGTCTCTGCACTGACAGAGTTTGATGCGGGGCTCAAACTAATGAACCATGAGATCATGACCTGAGCCAAAATTAAGAGTTAGATGCTTGGGACGCCTGGGTTTCTCAGTTGGTTAAGTGTGAGACTTTGGCTCAGGTCATGATCCCCCAGTTTGTTGGTTCGAGCCCCATGTAGGGCTCTGTGCTGACAGCTCAGAGCCTGGATCCTGCTTCAGATTCTGTGTCTCCCTCTCTCTCTGCCCCTCCCCCATTCATGCTCTGTCTCTCTCTGTCTCAAAAATAAATAAAACGTTAAAAAAAATAAAAAAAAATAAAGTTGTTGGTTCTTTTCCCTCTAATTTTAGAAGTTCTTTATATATTAAGGATGTTAGCCATTTGTGACATGTTTGTCATTTTACCGTGCTTATGGTAATGTTTTCCTTATGAAAGTGTTTGCTTTTAAATTGTTTTAAAGTTTATTTATTTATTTGAGAGAGAGAGAGAGAGGCAGAGAGAGAGGGAGAGAGAGAATCCCAAGCAGGCTCTGCACTGTCTGTACAGAGCCCAATGTGGGGCTCTAACTCACGAAATGTGAGATCATGACCTGAGTCAAAACCAAGAGTCTAATGCTTAACTAACAGCTACCCAGGTGCCCCTTCTACAGTTTCAATTTTTAAAAAATATCCTATGTAGAAGTTATCCTTTTGTATGCTATGATAAATGGATCAAATTTTATTCTTTTTGTATAGAGTCTCAAATTTATTTATTACTAGTTCCCCTCCCTCCCTTCCTTCAGCCTGCCTTTTCCTGGACATTGTATTCTTTCCTAGGTTTGCCAAAACTGGACATGGATCAAAATAAACATCTGTTCGACTCCCTGCACTTGATCCATTTTGTTGCCTGTTTTTCTTTCCTGTACTCTTTGTGATTTCTGCACAGTGTTTTTCCAGCAGCTCAAGGGAGTTATGACCTTTTGGGTTTCAGGAAGAGTGGGCTAAAGATCTGTCCAGAGAGTGATTCAAGCTGGAGCAGGTCCTGCCGAGGCTGAGGAGAGCCAGCTCTGCTTGGGGGTGAGGATAGGATTGGGTAGAAAGTGGTTTCCTGGGGGCAAAGTGGGGGTACTCATTCAGGACCATTCAGGAGCTCAGTTGTTTCCTGTTCCCATATACCTCCTGCTCTTGTTTTCTATGTTTGAAAGTACCAATTTTCTAACTGAGGAAGACTGGTGACAGAAGGAAGAGAAGTGGGCAGTAAAAGGGAAGAATGGAATACAGAGATTGGAACCTCTCTTCCTCTATACTCACGTGATAGTCAGGGCAGCTCCATATCATCAATGCCAGCTCCCCCTTGCCATTTTCTACAACCAAGTGCCAGGTACTCTGCTAAATGCTTTATGGGGAGTAAGTCATCTAATCTTGACCTGTTAGTTGGCTAAGGTTGTTACTACCAGAAGGGAAAAGAGGCTCAGAATTAAGGTCACACTTGTAAGTAGTAGGATGATGTCAGTCTGCATGACATTAAATTCCAGGCTCAACATGCCTAAGTCTGTGGCCTCCGTAATAAAAGGTTCATAATACCCTATAGTTATATTTCCTCTTCCATCTGAGGACTAACCTCATCCCATTTCACTCCCCAGATCCACTGAGCTCAGATGTGGGCAGTGTGGTTGACTCTAGACTTTGCAGCCCTCATGCTGGGTTGTAAGTCTCTGTGGCCTGGGAGGGCCCCATGCTGGCCATCTTTTATTCCATTGCCAGCACAGTGCCTGGCACATTGTAGATACTCATTACATATCTGTTGGATAATTGAATAGATGAAAAAGAACGGGAAAAAGAAATGTGTGTTGGCGATGAAGAGGCAGGAGTAGAGGAGGCACAGGGGGAGAGAGGCAGATTTAGGGGTAAGACAGAGGGGCTGGAAGGTGCTGGACTGGTGACTGGAAGGGGTCCATGTTGATGTTTGTTCAGAAGCACAGAAAAGTTGTCACTTGCAGGTCAAGAAATATTTCAATTTTTTAACAACTTGATCATGAGGAAATGACCTAGACTGTAGTAATTTTCTGTCACTTATCCCTTATCAGAGGCATTTTATTTTCTGAATACATCATCTAATGGGTCCAGGACTGAACAGAGCTCCCCTCTGTACAGCAGATATGCACTTCTGCTTCCATCCTTCAGATTTTGAATATTTCTGTTCCATATTCAAACGTCCTCAACTGTCCTTTCAATTGGAAAACAAAACACAAACACAAACCCTGACTGTCTTCTACAAACAAGCTAAGGGGAAGAAGGTATTGAGCTTTTTCAGGTTGCAAAGAACAGAGAAACACTCAAGTTACCTTCAGGGAGGAACTTTTTCTAAGGCTATACAGGTAAGTAAGAAAAATAGGAAATAGCTTTTTCCCATCTTGCAAGATGGTGGGTGAAAAAAGCTGAGAAGTGAGATACTAAGGAGAAGAAACCTAAAACCTAGAAGGCTGATGCTGGTGGCAGGGTTCAGAAGGGTAACCTCAAGGCTAAAACGGCAAAGAAGGGGAAGTGGGAAGTCCCATCATAGCTGAAATCCTGTCCTAGTCAGAGGAATTGGCAGATATTCCCCCATTGACTATGTATTCCAGAAGGGCCGTGTATAAGAGGAAGTATTCAGCAGCTAAATCCAGGGTTGAAAAGAAAAAGAAGTTTCTTGCTATTGTCACAAAACCAGTTGGTGGTGACAATGGTGGTACCCTAGTGATTAAACTTTGAAAAATACCTGGATATTATCCTAGTGAAGATGTGCCTTGAAAGCTATTGAGCCATGGCAAAAAACTTTTAAGTCAGCATGTGAGAAAACTGTGAGCTGGTGCCACTCCTGGGACCATTTTGATCATCCTCACTGGGGGCAACAGAGGCAAGAGGGTTGTTTTCCTGAAGCAGCTGAGCAGTGGCTTGCTACTTGTGACTGGACCTCTGGCCCTCAATAGAGTTCCTCTGTGTAGAACACACCAGAAATTTGTCATTGCACCTCCACCAAAAAATCTCACTGATGCTTGCTTCAAGAAGAAGCTGTGTAAACCCAGACACCAGGAAGGTGAGATCTCTGACATGGTGAAGGAGAAATATGAGATTACAGAGCAGTGCGAAGTTGATCAGAAAGCTGTGGACTTGCAAATTCTGCCACAAATCACAGCTCTTCCTCAGCTTCAAGGCTACCTCTGCTCTGTGTTTTATGTCACAAATGGAGTGTATCCTCACAAATTGGTGTTCTAAATTTCTTACAAAGAATCTAATTTAATAACTGATCCATTAGAAAGAAAGAAAGAAAGAAAGAAAGAAAGAAAGAAAGAAAGAAAGAAAGAAAGAGGGGTACCTGGGTGGCTCAGTTGGTTAAGCATCTGACCCTTGATCTCAGCTCAGGTCTTGATCTCAGGGTTGTGAGTTAGGGCCTCGCATTGGGCTCCATGCTGGGTGTGAAGCCTACTTGAAAGGAAGAAAGGAAGAGAGAAAGAAGGAGAGAAAGAGAGAGGAAGGAAGGAAAGGAAAGGAAGATGGAAGAAAAATAGGAAATGGTCTGTGTAGGCCTTGAGGAGAGCTGGAGTGCCATTCAGGATATAACATGGGATGGGGTGGCCTGGCAGAGAAGAGGAAACTGCTCTCTGTCCTTGAGCATAATGACAGTAACTCCTTCATTTCACAGCTCTTCCGGGGCCTGAACAGATTACCTCCACATCAGCTCCAAACTTCTTCTACCTTTGCTGCTTCTCTCTCACCTGTCTCTTCTTTCCTCTCTAGTACCACAACTTCTACAAGTTGGCTACTCTTCTTTCCTTTTCTTTTCTTTTCCTTCTTTCCTTCCTTCCTACCTTCTGTCCTTTGTTTTTGCCTTAGGGTATGATGGTATCATTAATTTGTGGGCGTATTGCTCTTTCTTAAAAAATTTTTTTAAGTTTTATTTATTTATTTTGAGGGGGGGAGGGGCAGAAAGAGGGTCAGCTCTGAGCTGTCAGCTCCAAGTTTGACATAGGGCTCAAACTCATGAAACTGTGAGATCATGACCTGAACCAAAATCAAGAGTTAGATGCTTGGGGCACCTGGGTGGCATGGTTGGTTAAGTGTCCAATTCTTGGTTTCAGCTCAGGTCATGATCTCACAGTTCATGGGTTTGAGCCCTGCATTGGGCTCTGTGCTGTCAGCTCAGAGCCTGCTTGGGATTTTCTCTCTCCCTCTGTATCTGCTCCTCCCCTGTTCATGCTCTCTCTCTCTCTCAAAAAAATAAATAAATAAATAAATAAATAAACTTTAACAAGAAGAAAAGATCTTCAAAATAAATGAAAAAAGATTATTTAAAAAAAAAAGAGTTGGACACTCAACTGACTGAGCCACCCAGGTGCCCCATTAATTCTGGGGAGTTATTGCTCTTTGTAAGAGAAAATCTATAATGTACTCTTTGATTACATGAAATTAAGGCAGAGTTTGAACTGAAAGGAAATTAAGGCAGAGTCTGAACTGAGAGGCTGATCCAAGAGGTGTTCCATTGCTGAGCACAATTCCTTGAGCAGAGAGGTGAGAAATGTCTAGAGTGGGTCCCCTGAGACAGAAATCATTTTAGGAACAGTCACCTTTGGTATGGAATTCTAATGTGTCCCTATTCTGGGTTGTAATTCCCCTACTCATTGGCCTATCCATGGTTCAAGCCTCTACTAAGCTGAGTTGACCCCTAGCCCGTTGTTAGCTTGTAAAGGAAGGGAAGGGCTACAGAGCCTGGATGCTCACAGAGAAGTGGTAAGAGGAAGAATGAAGAGGTAATATTGACCAGGAAAATGGTGGCACTTCCTGGGTCAGGGTCCTAGACTTCCTGTAGCTGTAGAACAGTAGGGGTTTGAGTTATTTTGTAACTGGGGCACAGGAGTACAAGAGCACCTGCTGCAGGGGTCCCAAACAGACGAGGTTTGATCACTTTCCACTGACAAAATCGAAAGTCAGAGACATGAGTGGTGGTGAAACAAGAAAGGAATTCATTTCAGGGAGGCCGATACTGGGAGGATGGCAGACTGACTAGTGTCACAAAGACTGTCTCCAAAGTGCTGGAAAAGCCTCTAGGTTTATTATTTTATTTATTTATTTAATTTTATATTATATTATATTTTATTTTGAGACAGAGAGAGCACAAGTGAGCAAGGGGCAGAGAGAGAGAGAGAGAGAGAGAGAGAGAGAGAGAGAAGTGGGGCTCACCCAAAGCAGGACTCAAACTCATCTGATGTGGGACCCAAACTGACAAACTGTGAGAACATGACCTGAGCCAAAGTCAGGTGCTTAATGACTGAACCACCCAGGCACCTGCCTCTAGGTTTATAAAGGGAAAATGTGGGACAAATGTTGGTGGGTATGTGCAGGTGGGCAGCAAAAATCAGGTTGTTCATTGTCTTGGAGTCAGTTATGTGGGGTCCTGCTGGGTCAGAGCACTCCTTATTGCTTGAGGGGGTAGTTTCTGTCCCCAGTGGATGCTTTGCCCAAAGGGTCTTTTATCTGAGTTAAGAGAGAAACTGGAAAGGAACTTAATCAGAAAATACTGACTGCGATCAGAATGGAGGTAGTTGCAGTCCTCTTTCAATTTGACTATCAAAAGAAAGTGAGAGGAGACTGGGTGGCTCACTCAGTTGAGCGTCCAACTCTTGATTTCGGCTCAGGTTATGATCTCAGGATCGTGAAATCAAGCCTCACTTCAAGCTCTAGGCTGATCATGGAGCTTGCTTAAGATTCTCTCCCTCTTCCTCTGATTCTCCCCACTGCTTGGGTGCTCTCTCTCTCTCTCTCAAAAAAAAAAAAAAAAAGAAAGAAAGAAAAGAAAAGATAGACAGAAAGATGGAAGGAAAAAAAGAAAATGATGGCCAAAGGCTGAGAACCCGGGCTTCCCTTTCACCATATGGAGCTGGTGTTCTCCCTGTGGTGCCTGCATATTCCTGTGTCTCTGTGGAATGATTCCAAATCCCCACCCTCTGTCTATAGAGGCCCCACTACTTCCTACCTCTTCAAATATCCTCCCCTTAAACTAGTTCTTCTCCCACTTTTTTTTTTTTACCTTCTTCCTTTCTTCTTCACTCCCTCCCAATCTCTTCTCGCTCACATTCTTCAACATCTTTTTCTTTTGACTTATATTTTAATCTTTCCATTCCACCATCTTCAGTCTTTTCTTCCATTTCCTCCTTCTTTCCCATCTCCTTGCTTTACCTAACTTCTTGGCTTTCTCCCACTTTTCACTGCAACAGCTTTTTATCCCATCCATTCAGCATACCCCGAGGGTGCAAACTCATGGCCTGCTGCCTGATAACTGCAGAGACATATAATATGTAACAGAATGCTTACCAAAAATATTAAATTCATTCCCAACATTTAAAAATGGGATATTTCACCTAAAAAAAATCCAGATTTCAATTTCTAAAAAAATTGAAACTATCTGGCATCATGAGGCCCATAACGGCAACAGTCGAGGAAGCAGGATGGTGGCGGCCCCTCTCAGGGCACCAGAGTCTACTTGGTGTTCCCTGGTTTCCCTCACACTGAGGGAAAATGTCAGTTAGCAATTATCATTTAGTTTGAGCAGCTTTTTTTCCATTAGCAGAAAAATTTCTGTTCCAACCCACATCTTTACTCAAAAGTGGGAGAACAAAGAGACAGCAAAAGCCTTGTTTTTTTCTAACCCTCGAGTGCTTTATCATTTGCATTTCCTGCTTTGCCTCTGCAGGCGGCAAAGTCTGCAACCTCTGCTATAGACAAAGACCCCTATCTCCCTTCCCCATTTCTCTACCCTCACCTCCTCTTTTTCCGTAGTACCCCGCCCACATTTTGTTCGTGCGAAGATTAGTTTTTAATGCAGCACTGTAAGGTTAAGTAACTTCAGGACCACTACTGAAACTTTCAATCTTCAATCTACAGAAAAGTTCTGTGAAAAATCATCATATTTTTGCAGTGGTGCTTTGTATATGTTCATGGATTGGAGTAGTTACTTTATTGAGAATCTATTACTTGTCTTGCTATTTGTGTCATCTGGCTAACAACCTATTCATGTGGATAAGAGCTGAGGAAATGTTTACTGTGCATGCCCAAGACAGCCTTCTTTTAGGATCATTATCAGCTTGGGGATGGCATTCAGCTGGTAGTAACAGAAACCTGAAAAACAGTGACATAACAATTTAGGGGCTTAATTTTTCTACATTTAAAATCAATCTCAAGGTGAGAACAGAGCTCCTAATAGTGTAGCAAGAAGCTGGCTCCCTCAGCCCCTGAACCGTCTCTTCTCTAGGGCTGGTTGTGTCTTGCATCATCTCTTCGTTTATTTTCCTCCTTAACCCTTACTATATTCTGACATATTATATAGCAATTAGTTGTTGATCTGTCTCCTCTCACTAGACTAAGTTCACTGAGGGAAGGGATTTTTGTCTATTTTCTTCATGAGGAGTCCCTAGCACTGAAAACACCATGTGTTTGTTGAGTAAATGAAGAAATGCTGTCCAGATGACTGCTGGAGGTCCGGCTATCATGTTGATGCTTCAGGCAGGGGTAAATGGGAGGATAAAAGGCCAAAGAAGACCCAAGCCTGTAGAGTCAGTTCCAGAAAAGGATTTTCTTGCAAGTCCCACTTAGTAACTTAGGAGTCTCACTGAACTGTGTCACAGAGCCACTCCTACTTGCATGGGAAGCTGAGGGAAAAAATTATTTTTAAAACAGAGGAACATTTCTAACCAAAGTAAAACTGGAGTTTTGTCAGTAGGAGGAATGGAGAATGGATACTGGGTCTCTGCAAGATGGCTCTGATGCACTCTCTGAATGCATGAAGCTCCAGAAATCCTACACAAAGCTCTTGACCATGGCCCTATGCCCTATGCCTCCTACTTAATTTACTCTTGTGAGTAACATCAGCTTCCTTGAATTCACTACACTGTGATTCCTTAATTCCATACTTACCATTTACCTGTTGGGTTTCTAAAATGTAATTGCATATAATACTAAGAACCATGAATAGTAAGATAAGCCTCATCTTTAATCTACCAATTATTCTATTTTAGGTATTGCTATTCTTTTTGAAACATTCAGTGGCTTAAGCTCTACCCAACAGGCCTCTGACTTTGTGTGTGCTTGCATGTATGCATGGGCATGCAAGTGTGTATGCATGGGTTCACATGTGCACAGATCTGTGTCCACATATCACAAAAAAGGGGAAGGGAACAGAAGCTTCTCCTTGTCTCTTCCTCCTCCCTTTCAAGGCAGATGCTGTCTGGAGCTAAAAAATGCTTTGATGTGTACAATGCAGGACTGTGCATCCCAACAGATAACCTGAGGCACAGGGAGAATTGGGCACCTTGGGCCCTGCCTATGAACTCACAAAGGTGGTGAGTGTGGCTAAATTCCAGCCTCAGCCTCAGCTCCCTTGGCCTCATGCACCAGCAGGGCACAGACTGCCTGCCCAAAGGAAGGTGGCTTTTTTCCTAATTTGCACAAAAGGTGCCACTTGTTGTGAAGCTCACATACCTATGGGCTGCCTGCGCCTATTTAATTCAACCCAGGAGGAGTCTTTTAAAAATGCACACAAAGTCTCTCTGTAAGCAGGCTGTAGCCAGCTCTCCTGTATGGAGGTCAGTAGATTTCTCCCCTACTAAGTCTGAGAGCCAGAGATCTGCATGTGAGTCCTCACTGAAATCCCCACTCTCTCCCTTCCTTCTTTCCTTCATCTAGTCCGTGTGTGACTATTGAATGAAAATAAGTGGAAGACAGACACAGTCCAACACCTTCTAAGTAAGACTGTCTCTCCCTAGGCATGCTGCCCTGCCAGAGAGATGAAGCCAAGCTTGTCGGGCAACTGGATGGGTTGGAAGCTGGTTGAGTGGGCAGTGAAAGAATTCACCCAAGGCAGGACAAAGGAGATAGAGGCTTATTGAATACACTGTAAGGGAGCAGCAGCCAGGAGATCAAAGAAGAGACTCTGCCTGGAGGCAGTGGGGGATGGGGAGGGGCTATAGTTAAGGGGGGGTATGAGAAGGTATGGGAACATGTGGAATTTTCCTTTTTTGGTACCTGTGCCCAGTTGCAAGTAGCCCATTGGTCAACTAGGACTTATGGCTATTTTGAGGTGGGTCACCTAAATGGGCCTGTTTGCACTCTGCCTGGTGGTCGCTGTGGGCCCTGCTACCTTACTCAGTTTTCCATTGCTCAAGCTTGCTGCCTAAAAGAGGCCTTTACAAAGCTCACAGTGCATGTAGCCCATAGTGTACTCCACTGAGGGACTCTTGTCAGGGGCATATCCTGGCTCCCTCCAGATTGCCTCTGGAGGTGTCTAACCCCATCCCCCCCTCATTTTAATTCCATTTTAGACAGTGTTGTCTTCTGATGCTGGCACCAAACAGGTATGAGCTATTTCTGGAGCCCCTTGAGCACTGGTCACACTTTCAAACTCAGAGGACCTATTGAATGTATGAAATAATTAGATCTATCTTAAAATGCTCACCAAATAATGAATGTACACAATAGTTAGTTATACAGCAGAATGGTTTATTTTTTATTTTATTAAATTTTTTTCCATGTTTATTTATTTCTGAGAGGGAGAGAGGGAGCGAGAGAGAGCATGAGCAGGAGAGGGGCAGAGAGAGAGGGAGACACAGAACCTGAAGCAGGCTTCAGGCTCTGAGCTGTCAGCACAGAGTTCCATGCGGGGCTTGAACTGTGAGATCATGACCTGAGCCACCCAGGCGCCCCCAGAATGGTTTTTAAAGTAACAGTTTAGGGGCTTCTGGGTGGCTCAACTGGTTGAGTGTCTGACTCTTGATTTTGGCTTGGGTCGTGATCTTGTGGTTCATGGGACTGGGCCCGTGTCAGGCTCTGCACTGGTGGTGCAGAGCCTGCTTGGGATTCTCTCTCTCTCACCCTCTCCTGCTCTCTCTCACTTGCTCTCTCTCTCTCTCTCAAAATAAACAAACATTTTTAAAATAAAATAAAATAACATAACAGTTTAGCTCTTTTATCAAATTAAATCTCATAGAGAAAGAAGCTCACTATACGAGAAAAACACAGAGGTGGAACCTCTCTGGATGAAGAGGCCCAGGAGTTAAGGCCTGGCCACTGTGTACCAATCTGCATACTAGCCAGGGCCCCTGGAGGCCATTCTGTGGATCTCCAAGTGTCCCTTGAACATGGTTTGCAAATGTATAGGGTGGTGGAAAGAACTCAGACTCAAAGTTGGGGATTGGTGTGCGTTCCTGCTTTGTTGTTGAGTAACCTAGGGCAAGTGAAATAAGCCACTCACTCCCTGTTAGCCTCATGCCCACACCCGCAGGAATGGGAGAACAACCCACACAGGCACCTACACCCCAGTGGAGAATTACCCAGATGTCCCCTCCCTGTCATCTACTCAGAAGATCCTTTCTCAGCAGCCTCCTCTGTCTTATCATTTGACTGTTTATCTTGATGGCTATGTATCTCTGACACTGACAGAGCTGATTGCTGCCTCAAACTCCATCATCCTCTTCTCCCTCAGCAATGGTATCTGAATCTTGTATGAGGGACAGTGTGCTACTTAAGAACACTTACTTCCCCAGACTCCCTTGCATCTAGGGGTGGCCACATGACTATTTGGATAATGAGTCATCAGCAGAAGTCCGTTTGGTGTGGCTTTCAGGAATTCTGTTGCTTTCAGATAGATTCAGTTGCAACATACCTTTTGCTCTTTCCTCTTCCTTTCTGCCTGAAATGTGGGTATGATGCCTGCAGGCAGAACAGCTACCTTACACCCATGAGGCAGAAGGATGGACTGGTATAGATGTGAGGTAACACCTCTGGCAACATTGGGGACATGTTACCAAACCAGAAGAGATGGGTCAACACAGCAGCAGTGTCTTTCTTAGTGAGCACTGTCCTCCTTGCAGAGCTGGAGAGAGGTGGGGTCTTGGAGCCACTAACACCCATCCTGCCTGATGGTAAGAAAGGGAAATCCAAAGAAGTTGGGTCTCAGCTGGGGCCTATGAAGGGCTAATTGGGCAGTGATCTTGCCTCTCCTACCTACCTCCTTGTCCTAATATTATCCTAATAATCTTTCTCCCACTCTGTCTCCCAGGATATTCCTACAGTCTCAGTATTTGGCCTCAGCTATGAGAAAAATTTCTTACTATTATTCTTTGTTTATTTTGTAGTTCTCTGAAGATATTCTTCTGATAGCTTTTTGCCATTTGTCACTCTTTTTTCTCTATTCCTTGTGTGTCAGCATTCTTTCTTGCTTATTTCTGTTACATGCTCACTCCCTGAAATTTGATCTAGCCTTCAAGGTGTGTCCCAGATGCTTTTGGGAAACCAGCCTGGATGGAGACATTTCCCTTCTCTGTAACCCCACAGCACGTAGTTTCTGTGGCTTCTATGATCACCAGCATACTGGCATGTGCTTGATTAGACTTATTCCTTTTATTACCCTCTAAATTCCTTAAGGCAGGGAATGTCTTGTACTCAGCCCTGCCCTTAGCACATTGTATGTGGCCCATGAGTATTCATTGAGTTCAACTGGAAATTCCAATGTGAGAAGAGAAGACACATAGATACACACAAAGCACGATATATTTAAATAAAGTGGAGATTTCATTTTCTTCGAGAAATGCCTCCTCTACAGGCCTTTGCCACACATATACAGGACAGGGGGAAAGAAGGCATAGCTGTAAACCACCCACTTGGAGAACCCTTTTATTCAGGAGAAACACAAGCTGTAAAAGAAATCACTATCACCTCTTATCACCTGTAATAAGGAAATTCTGAATAACTCTTTCCTGGGGATCCAGTGAGTCAGAGGTTCACACCTGGTTAGGTAAGTAGTGGGTGTGATCAGGGAAGAAGTGATGAATGTTCTTTTGGATTCAGCACCCAGCATCAGCTATTTCTACAGCAGTGATGCAGGTTTCCACATAGAGTCCTTAATGTTGTTCAGAGTGCTTTCACACACATGTCCAAACAGGATGAAGCAACGGTAGTTGCCTAGAAAAGGAACTTGATGGAGCAGATTCAAAGGATCCAATTGTTGCACTAGGAGAAGTCTTCTTAAGGATAGGAACATAGCAGGAAAGGAGAAGCAGAACTTCCTTGTCTTGACAGTGTTAGTGTGGACATGTCTAGCAACCAATTAAATGTGAGAATTGGAAGCTGAAGAGGGAGGGAATGGGCTGGAGAGTAGATTTTGGAGTCACTGGCACGTAAATGGAGATTAAACCCTGACTCTGGGCAAGATCACCTTGGGAGGGTATGAAGGAAGGGGAGGATGGAATCTGAACACTTAGGTGGTGAGTAGAGGACAAGACACTGGAGAAGGCCAAGAAGGGCCAGCCATAGAGGTTAAGACTAAGTAGGAGATGGGGAGCCTGGGAGGCTCAGTCAGTTAAGCACTGGACTCTCTCTCTTTCTCTTTTTTTTTTTTTTTTTTGAGAAAGAGGGTGTAAATGAGTGAGAGGTAGAGAGAGAGAGAGAGAGAGAGAGAAGAGGAGCTCACTTCAAATGGTCTTGTGTTCACCTGAAGCGGGGCTTGAGTTCTCCTGAAGCCGGACTCGAACTCACGAACCGTGAGATCATGACCTGAGCTGACATCAGATATTTAACCAACTGAGCCACCTAGGTGCCCAAGCATTGGACTCTTGATCTCAGCTAAGAGTCGTGAGTTCAAGCCCTGAGCCTACTTGAAAAAAGAAAAAACAAAAAACAAAAAACAAAAAACAAAAAACAAAAAACTAAGTAGGAGAGGAAATTATTGTGGAAATCAAGGGTTGAGACTTCTGAGAGGAGAGAGACAGAGAGACAGAAATAGCACCAATGAATGCAAACAGAGTTTCTGGGAAGGGGAGAATCACAAAGTATCAATTGGATTTGGAGTGGGGCAAATGGAGGGGATACATGGGATAAAAGTGGAGATGAAAGGAGAGTTTCCAAGGTGCCAGAAAGGAGAAGCAAGGAGAGTGTGGAGACAGAGAAGTAGGGTGACGGTCACCAAATGTCAGCTCCTTCAGGGTCCTTGCTTTTTCTGGGCAAGCCCCTCATGATGACTGAGCAGGGCTGGGGTTGGAAAGGCCTGGCTGTTTTCACCCAATTTGGTTTGCTCTGTGGGGGCTCTCCATAGCTGTCTGAAGCTCTGCAGGCCCTCCCCTTACTGTCATAGAGGTTGATTTCTAATCAACATCTTACATCTCAAATTCCATCCTGGTGTTTGCTTCCAGAGAACCCAATCTCTGACACAGTGGTGGAAACAAGTCTTTGAAGAGTTTAGTGGGAAGGAGTAAGGAAGGGTTTCTAAAATTTTTTCTTTTGTTTGTTTTAAGAGCAGGAAGGAGAGGAAGGAGCCCGTGGAGAGGGAGTGCTTGACGATACTGGAAGGGGACAGGATGGTTAGGAGGTGAGGCCTGGGGAGAAGGCGGAGGATGGACTTTAAGGCCAAAAAGAGTGGCTTGGAATAAGAGGGATCAGTTGCTCAGTCTCTGAGATTGAGGCTGATGGTACATTGATTGGGTGAATCTAGATTGTTTTTGGGGGTAGTCAAGGGAAGTGAGGAACACTCTGCTCAGGGACTTCAGTGACCAATTGCTGGAGAGAGGAAAGCAGGAATCCTCGAGGTTAAGGTGGATTAGATGCTTTCACCTCCAGTGAGGATTTGGGGGAAGCAGGGCAACTTTTAGCAGAGCTGTAAAAAGAGGAGAAACTCTGGGCAAAACCCAGATAGAGATAGAGATCTGAGATAGAAGACCCACTTCTTCCTGTTAGAATCTGTTTGGTCTGACTAGATGGATTTGGTGTACTGATTCCAGAATCCAAAGGATTTTCTATGCCTTCAAACTCCATGCCATCCTCATATCCGCTGAACACATCCTCTGTATTACACACAAGACATGATACAAATGTTGATCAGGGCAGGATTGACGTGAGAACCCTCCAGCACCTTGGAATTCTGTCATTTAACCAATTCCAGTTTCTCCTAACTGTACAATTATCAATTCCATATTTCTCCATTTGTTCTAGAAGGATATAATTTGACATGTCATGAAATGCCTTAATCAAATGCACCCCCTTGGGTCTGCTATAGTGCCTCATTCTGTCAGTCTCCCTGACAAGACAACATAAATGAGGACAGTCTGGCATGACCCTGGTGGCCACATTTACTTCTTTTAAGGTCTCACAAGACACCACTTAAAAAAAAATGTTTATTTATTTTTGAGAGAGAGACACACACACACAGAGCATGAGCATGGGAGGGGCAGAGAGAGGGAGACACAGAATCTGAAGCAGGCTCCAGGCTCTGAGCTGTCAGCACAGAGCCCGAAGCGGGGGTTCCAACTCAGGAACTGCGAGATCATGACCGGAGCCAAAGTCGGATGCTTAACTGACTGAGCCACCCAGGTGCCCCACAAGACACCTTTTTGTATCTCATTTGAGGATTTTTGCCTATGGTCATTGTTAAGGCCACTGATTTGTAATTTTCAACATTCGCCTTTTGTCCATCTTTGGAAGTCAAAGCTACCTCCAGCCTTCTAACACCTGTCTTCCTTTCCATGATTTCTCAAAGATCACTGATGGTGACTTGGTGATACTCCTAGTATCATAATTTTTTTTTTTTTTTTTTTTTTTTTTTTTTTTTTACTCTGGCCTGTAGTCCATTCATAGCAGGTATTTGAACACATTTGGTGCAACTACAGTTTCTCTTACCTTCTTTTTTTGGGGGGGGGTTGACCCCTACTTACCAATAGTCACCTTACCCTTTCCATTCAAAGGCCATGGTTCTTGTTGAGAAACTGAAAGCACTCAAAGATTCTGCTGTCCATCCCTCATCTGGGAATACTGTATGACTGGCATGAGGGCGGGACGCATTCCTTCTTCCTTTTTAATTTTGTCATAACCAGTTTCACACCATCCCAAGATCAAACCTCCTTATCTTTCCCTGTAGGGAACCAGATACTATCAAGCTCAATGCCCTGCCACTCCCTATGCAGTGACTGATATATTCTTTTTTAAAAATGTTTTGTTTTTTAATTTCAGAGGGAGAGAGAGAGCAAGCACGGCGAGCAGAGAAGAAGGGCAGCGGGAGAGAGAGAACGTTAAGCGGGCTCTCACCTCCTAGCCGGACTTGGCCAATCCCGGGGCTCTAGGATCACGACCTGAGCCGTAATTGAGAGTGGAAGGCTCAACCTACTGAGCCACGCAGGCGCCCAATGACTGACATAGTCTCATGGGAAAATGGGGGTAAGGATTAAAAGGAAAAGGGAATAACTCTATTCACACGTTCTGCAACTACAAAGGCAGAATTCAAGGTCAGTGTAATTGCGTGTTTCTAATTTATTTGGCCGCCAGATGGCGAAACAGTGTGCCTTAAAAAAAAAAAAAAAAAAGGATGTCCGCCATTCTAAAAAAACAATAACAAAACAGTTACTAGACACAGGTACACCCTGCTTTTTGGAAGTTTGCGTTATGCCATTTCACTTTTACAAAAGACCTACATTAGTACCTGCTTGCGCTCACCGAAAGAAATCTGAAAAGGATTTTTGCTTTTACGGAAAAAAAAGTGAAGGTAGCACTCAGCACTGATTTCCATCGCAGCCCTTATGGAAGCAGCAGGGACCACGAGCAGCAGAGTGGTGCCACCAAGCGCCTTCGCAAGGAACTACGCTCAGCATCTCGGTATCAACCTGCCAGAGCTTTGAACTGTGTCCGTGAGCATCTTGTGCTTTATCTTGATTTATTTCGTGTTTCCGTTAGCAAGATGTGTCCTAAGGTATCAGAAAAGCCGAAGGGAGGTTATTTTTTGGTTCTGGGGATGCTAAATTTTTTTTTCATATAAGTTAATGCTAATTGTTTCTTTGCTTTATGCCATTTTGGCTTCCAAAAGTTTTCATAGGAATGCTCTATTTTTGGAAAGGGAGGGAAACCTGTAATCAACGCTGAAAATGCCCACAAGAAAGCACATTTCACGTGTCTGCTCTAAGTGACACAGTTGATATTTTGATGTGGTTTTCTTGCCATCAAGGTACAGACAAATTCCTTTCTTAACCTTAAAATAACAAATATGGGCCTCCTGACCCTGTTTACTCTGTATTTTCCTTTCCTGCCTTGTGTATAGAAAGCCACCTGGGAGTAAAAACTGGAAGTGGGCTTGTCTTTATCTGCATCTAATGTGTACTTCTCTTTGCTATGGTCTCCTTGCCATTGAGCCATTGAATACTAGAGTAGAAGAGGTCAGTGAGGAATTATTGCTAATATCAACATTATTGAACTAAAATATGTATCCCATTTTGTGAAGAGAAGTGCTGACTGTCCTGTGGGTGTCTGAAGAGGAGTAGACTTGACCCTGAGTATTAGCCTATATCTTTTGGTTACATTCAGATTGGATTTGGCACTTGTAGAATCTGGAGTCCAAGGTAAGAAGTGAGTGCCTGAGAGTGTGCCATAGGTCTTTGTGGTGGAGAATGTGGGAGTAGGAGGCACAAGGCAAGAGGGAACTGAGAACAGTAAAGACATTCAATGCTTGTTTTGTGCTTCTATCCATTTTTGACCCTGGGGAATTTTAAAGAACTATTTCTAACATTTATTTTAGGTGGGTGGGTGGATGGATGGATGGATGGATTCATTCATTCATTCATTCATTCAATAAATATCCCAGGCATGCTGTAGGAGTTGGGGTTCAATAGTAAATAAAGCAGAGCTCTATGCTTCAAGGCATTTTCTAATTTTGGTCTTTAGTCCTACAAGGACAAGATGAGATCCCAATAGAGGCTCTTCACCTGAGGTCCTAGGAAACACTCAATGCCCACAAGTATGGAGGGAGACACAACTCTAAATTGAAGCAAAATTTCTTTCAAACTTTGTTGATCGTAAGGAACAAACCAAAGTGGCAAATATTCATGATAACATCCTGGTTCATTTCTTATACAAGGGAAGATACTGAGGGCTTGCTGAAGCAAGAAGGAAAAAGCAGCATAATGGGAACCATGTTGCAAAAGTGTAAATTGCTTCCTAGTCATTGCCAGGATCTTGATGATCTGACAAAACAACTAGTGTATAAAGCAGAGCAAATACACCCTTGTTATAAGCCAGAAATTCCAACCACAGGGAAAGAAAGATGTATACCAAAAGGCAGTGCAGAAGTGTATTGGAGAAGATCAAGACTGGTGTCAGGAAAAATAGTTTGGAAGCTACGGAAACTGTCTCACTGACAGACAATGAAAGTCTGAATTAAGACAACAGCCAAAGGGCAGTCAGGGACAGATAGGAGACAGATTTCCGGGTAGGAAGGATGGATATAAAGCTGAGGGAGAGGAAGAATGATGGGAGAGGACATCACTTTCGGTGGCCTGACCTCAAGGCCTGTGTTTTTTTTCTGAGATGTCATTTTGCCTTGTCATAGAACAAAGACCCCACTGCCTGAGGGAGCCTATCCAAACACATGTGCCTGGGCCCAGACCTAGCCAATCAGAATCCCTGGGCTGGGACCACTGGCTCATTCCAGGAGGGCACACAAGCTTCTCTTCCTGCCATGATCTTCCATAGGTGGTTCTGCCTGAACCACACTTTATTTTTCTCTGTTTCATAATTACATTACATAATCGCAATACATTACATAGTCCCACTGATAGTTGGAAAGGCTCTGAGTGTTTAGATGGAGAACTACATGTAAGCAAACACCAAAATCCTTCTTCATAGGCCCATTAGTGGGAATAAACTAGAACTAATTTGCAAACATCTCATTGAAACTATAGGAGAGGGATTCTTAGGAAGCTGCTCTGCAGTAAGGGAAGGTTAATGGACAATCATTGTTCAATAAGAAGTTACCAATCTGTTTTGTAAAATTGATAATCTATAATTTTATCTTACTAAAAATAAAGAATATTTTTTAAACATAAAAAAACAAAATCTTAAACATTTAAAATTTGTCATAATAAAATTTATCATCTTAATCAATTTTTTAAAATGGTTATTTATTTATTCTGAGAGAGAGAGAGAGAAAGAGAGCATGAACAGGGGAGGGGCAGAGGGAGAGGGAAAGAGAGAATCCCAAGCAGGTTTCATGCTGTCAGAGCAGAGCCTGACTCAGGTCTTGATCTCACAAACCACAAGATCATGACCTGAGCCAAAATCCAGAGTCAGACATTCAACCAACTGAGCCACCCAGGTGCCCCACCATCCTAATCATTTTAAAATGTACAATGCAGTAGTGTTTAGTACATTCACATTGTTGTACAACCAATCCCTGGGACCCTTTTCATCTTGCATGATGGAAACTCTGTGTCGGTTAAACAACTCCCACTGCACCCTCCTCCCAGGCTTTGGCAACCACCATTATACTTTCTGTCTCTATGAATTTGACTACCTCATATAAGTAGGTTCTTACAGTATTTGTCTTTGTGGCTGGCTTATTTCACTTGGCATAGTGTCCTCAAGGTTCATGCACGTTGTAGCATGTATTAGAATTTCCTTTCTTTTTAAGGCTGAATAGTATTCCATTCCATATATATATATATCTATCATGTTTTGCCATGTTTTGTTCATTCATCCATGGATGGATAATTGGGTTGCTTCCACCTTTTGGTTATTGTGAATAGTGCTGCTATGAGCATGAGTGTATAAATGTATCTTTGAGACTCTGCTTTCAATTCTTTTGGGAACTGTAGGACTGCTGGATCATATGGCAATTCTATTTTAAATTTCTTGAGGACTCACCATGCTGTTTTCCATAGTGGCTTTGTCATTTTACATTCACACCAAAAGTGCTCAAGTGTTCTCATTTCTCCACACCCTTGTCAACACTTGTTGCTCTCTGTGTCTACTGTAGTCATCCTAATGGGTAAGCGGTGGCATAAAGCCTTTTCAGAACATAGGTTTACTAAAAATTTTGATCTCCCCTACCCCAAACTTTGCATAAAGTCCTAAGTTCTTTAATCATAATTCTTTCAGGGGCACCTGGGTGGCTCAGTCAGTTAAGCGTCTGACTTCAGCTCAGGTCATGATCTCAGGGTTCGTGGGTTCGAGCCCTGCGTTGGGCTTTGTGCTTCGGATTCTGTGTCTCCCTCTCTCTCTGCCCCTCCCCCGCGTGCTCTCTCTTTCCAAAAATAAATAAACATTAAGAAATAAAAAAAAATCATAATGCTTTCATCCAAGGAGATTTTTTAGGATGGTTAGAGAAGGAATACTCTATTGTCATTTTAACAATGTTTGCCAACTAAAAAGGTAAAAATTAAATTTTATTTTGATTTTTTTCATTATTGGCAAAGTTGAAGTTTTTGACTGTGATTTTTAACTAGTTATGGCTTCTCTGCTGTGAACTGTTTGTGTCTGAATTTCTCACACAGTACAGTAAAACATAAAAATAGCTGTTGAGTGCTTTCCATGTGCTAGTTACTGTTCTAAGAGCTTCACAGGTAGTAAGTCAGTTAATCTTGACTTACCAGCAAGCAGATGCAATGATTAGTCTCAGTTTATGGAGGACACAGAAACATGAACAAATCAAATATCTTGTCCCAGGTCATACCAAGAAAGTTTGGATTCAAAGCCTGTGCAAACTACTAAATGGGCAATATTTCCCGAATTTATTTGTTTGACTGTTTCCCCTTATTAACTATAAATATTAAAAAATTTATAGTTAAATCTATTAGTCTATTCTTTTCTTTTGCTGGCCTGGGTTTTTTGTTTGTTTGTTTGTTTTTTGTTTTTTTCAGCCAGCTTAGGACATCCTCTTCTTTTTAGAGATCAGAAAATATTTGGATGTTTTTTTTAGTATGTTAGATGTTTTATACATATATGTATTTTCCCAAATAATCAATTATTTCTCTCAAACTGTTTATCAAATGATATTTTTGCTTCCATTGTTTCAGAATGGCACCTTTCTCCTGGGTTTTATTTCATAATTGCTTGTTTTTTAATGAGCATTATATGTTCAGTCACCTCTTTGAGGATACTGAAGTCTCTTTCTGGTTGCTCTTTTCTTTTCACTTCATTTGATATGAATCTGTCTCTAGACTGTTGATGCTGTTGGCTGCCTTTCTCAGTGTGAGTTTTCGTGTAGTTTGGAACTCAGCCTCCAGGTTCATTTTTCGTTATTTTCTCTCTCTGCCTCCCTTCTCTGTTCTTCACTCTTTTCTTCCAGTGACTGAGCATTTACCCTCCCTGGGGTCTGTCCAGAGTGAGGTCTCCTGGGCAGCCAGGGCTGCTGCCCTGCTATGATCCTGAGGATGACTCAGGGCAGGAGGAGGTTGGGTCAGGTCTACACGCAGACCCGTTTTGGTGTCCAGGGGCGTCCCTATCCATCTATTTTCTTGAAGAGGGTAGGGAGAGGCCAGTCACAGCTTCTGGAATTTTGATCAGTGAACATGACTCTGGTCCCCCACCTCAAGTGGGCAATTTAATTCTTTCTCATCACTTGACAGACCTTGAATTCCTAGCTGTCCTTAACTGTATCTAGATGCAAAGCTCCACAGATCACAGCTTCAGCCCTATTCATTTTTTTGCATTTATATCCCATTTCTGAGAATACCTATGGGGATATTCTTCCCTTGTTGAACATAGTTTTATTTTCTCCAATATTTTATTCATCGTTGCTTTGCATGGTAGCCTCTGGGCTACCATGTGCTCCAGTTTGTTTCCCTTCTTCTGCTGCACCCATTTTCTCAGTGGCACAGCAAGGTGATCTAAACTTAGAACTGCACCAGCTTCTTTTGCTGTTCTGTTTCCCTCACGTGTCTGTGTCTTTTGTGCAAGCATTAATTGTAGCTTTATGCTCCATGCTAGGGGGCTGCTCTGACCAGTTCCTCCAAAAGTTCTGATAACTTCCTCAAGGCTAGATCAGGTAGGAGGCTCTATCCTACAGCAGTTACCCAAGATGAGGATGGGGAAAATGGTGCTCTTTCCTACCCAACCTGAGGATGCATGCAAGGGGCCCTGGGATGGCAGTTTTAGGATAGGAGGAAGGTTTCTGCTTGGGCTTCCATGCCAACATTTCAGTACAGATCTCAAGCCAGGCTGGATCCAGCACGAGGGTGGATGTGAGAGCAAACACTGGAAGCTGGAGATGGTCCCTGGATGGACAAACAAGTTTCATATGTCATGGGTGTATATGATAGCAGGATGCAGCTGAGGCATTATGTAGCCATGTCCTTGGGACCCGGTGAGCAAATCACCCAATATTCCAAATCCACTCTGGTCTGAGTGAGCCCGGGATTCCCAGTTGCTTCCAGATAGAGGCAGGGCTCATGCATGGCTCCAGTTTGTTTCCCTTTTCCTGCTACACCCATTTTCTCAGTGGCACAGCAAGGTGATCTAAACTTAGAACTACACCAGCCTCTTTTGCAATATAAATAGAACCAGGGCTCCTGCTCGAGTCCCCTCTTGGCTATGAATTGAGAGGCAGTAGGGAGCAGCCTCTGCCCCACCCAAAGGCCCTGGCTCCCCTTGAGCAGTCTGTGCTCAGGCCCAGTGAGGCTGAGGAGCAGACATGAGCTGGCTTCCCTCACACCAGACACACTGGGCTACCTGCTTGGTCAGACTGGGCACTAGTGCAAGTTTGTCCCAGAGGCCAGTTCTTCCTGGAACTGAGTGTCATTTCAGGACAGAGAATGTCAGGAGTCATAACTTGGCCCTGCAGCAAATGAAAGTCTTCCAATCCTGCCTGAGATGGCAGACTGCTTAGCTTGGGCCTTTGGCCTGAGTTAGGATTGCAGTTCCATGGGGAGTTGCTGGAAATCCCACCAGGGGGAGCCCCTTCCACATCTTGCCCCAGTGAGTCTCCGTCAGCCTCCCAGAGTATTTGTGTGGGTGCACACTGATGTAGTTTTTATATGATACAACATTGAACCATGCCTCCATTTTTCCTAACTCACATATTAAACTTGATCTACTGCCATGGTTCAGGTTCTATCGTGCTTCAGATAAGAGTAGTTATGACTGTAGTTACGTAACATTACAGGCATATGTTGCAGTGTGGGGTGAGAGAGAAACGAGAGTGATGTATCTTCACTCGCCAAATACTGCTTTGTCCACCCCACCTGGTAACCAAGGTTCTGAGAATGTTCTGAAGCTTCAGAGTCCCAGACAGTTGGAGGAGAGAGGCATGGGAGGTGGATCAGTATGTCGGGTGCTCGATGGGCTCCACTGCTCTCAGGCAGGCATCCCCACTAGAACAGATAGCCCTGGCTACCAACAAATTCTCCCTTTCCATTCTTGCCTTGTGCTCTGGAGACCACGGGTGGGGCGGTTCAAGGAGTGCTCAAGGAAGACGCTGCTTGGGCGAGGATGCTGTGGTCACATCTGAGGAAGGGAGGTGGCTAACCCTGCCTTGCGTGTGCTGGAGAGCAACTAGGGGCAGCAAGCCGGGTGACAGCTGGCAGAGAGGCTGAGCAGTGCAAGGTGGGGGCAACCTTTCCAGCTTTAACTGCTTAGATAGCAGACAGTCTGGCTCCCTATAAAGCACCACAGGCTCCCCTGCCTGGGTTAAAACACTGTAGGGTTGTGCTGTTAGAAGTGGTCAAGTAAGTCAGGGGGAATTCAGGGTCATGGGGCTTGTAATTCTCTGGTGCAGGCTGAGAAAATGCCAAGCTCTCCCAGGAAAAGTATCATGTTCCACAGAGCGCTGCCCACGTTGCAGGTAAGAGATGGGAGGAAGGAGGGCTCTAAGTGGAGAAAGGGTGGCAGATAGGACATGGTGATCCTTCCATGGCTCCTGAGTTTTAAATACTAGACCTTTGAGAGAATTGAAAAGGTTCACAGCAAAAGCCCAGGATTTAGGAGAAGGGGAGACTGAGAGCAACATTCTCCCCTTGGACTGGAGGGGAAGAGGGAAGGTGATGAGGCTGGGGACATTTATGGGTCCAGAGGAAAGAGTCTTTGGGTTAAGCTCTGGGGAGGTGGTAGAAGTGCCAGAATGGTTTGTGGATAGGAGGGAGGCTTTGCTTATTTGAGCCCTAGCAGGCTGGAGCCCTTGGGAAAGAAGCACTGTGTGGTGCTGCCGGCTGGGCCAGGTCTCAAATGCCTCAGACTGGTGCCCTGTGCCTTGGTGGCACCCTGTGTCTTGGTCAGGGCCTGTGCCTCGGTGATGCCTTGCATCTTAGTGGGGCCCTGTGTCTTGGCGGGGGCCTGCACCTCAGGAAGAAGCAAGACAATCAGAACGGCTCCCGACAGAGATATGCCTATGAGGGACCATGCTGCAGCCTACACCAGAAACTGCCCAAAAAGCTTTCCACAAAAGAACAGGAAGAAAAATTGTAATGGCTTCATGCAGTGAGATACTTCTCAGCGATGAGAATGCATCATCTCACAGCAACTTGTGACAACACAGGTGAATCTGCAGGCATGAGGTCTATACAAGGGCACATATTGTCAGGTTCCATTTATATAAAGCTCAAGTCCAGGCAAGACTGCAGAAGTCAGGAGAGTGGTTACTCTGTGGGGAGGGTAGTGACTAAAAGAGGACATGAAGGAGGCCCCTGGCATCCTGGGAATGTTCTCTTCCTTAATCTAGGCGCTGGTTGCATGATGTGCTCAGTGTGTGAAAGTTCATCGTCTGCACACTTACGATTTGTGTGCCTTTCTGTATGTGTACTCTATTTATGTAAAACAGTTTTCGAAAGATTTAAGTATGAGAAATGAAACTACAGAATGGAGTGAGGAACATGGGAATGGTCTTTAGTCAATCTCAGTGTTCACTGTTCTCTGTGCCCTTCTCGTAGGATCTTTGCTCTTGTCTCATCAAGAGGAGGGGAGGTGGTGCAGAATTTAAATCATGAAGGACTTTTTTTTTTTTTTTTGCTTACCCTTTTAATGGCTTCCTGAATTGATCTCATGCATTTTTAAGCTCCTGGAAAAACTGAAATGAATTAGACGGGTTGTGTTATTGAGAGCTCCTAATTTGCTGCCTCCTTCATAAAATACTAGCTGGACTCTTGAGCATGAGCATCAGCATTTGTAAATCCATGAGTAAGGCCTGTGTGCTGCTCACAGCAGCCACACAGACACTACTGATCGAGTTGGAGGTCTTCTCACTATCTTCTCCAGAACCATCAAGTTTCATAGGTGCTGTTGCTAAAGCAGGACACAACTCACCTAGAATCACCCAGAGGGAGGGGTCCACTTCTATCCAGTGAAGGAGATTACAGATGACTACAAATCCTTTGCTGCTTGTCCCATTAAGAGTTGAGGTTCCCTTGAATCTGGGTGGATTCTATGGCTTTTTGATCAACAAAATTCAGTAAAGTGATACTGAGCTAGTTTCCAGACCTAGCCAACTTCTACTTCCTGTCTCTTGGAACACTCTGGGAACCCTGACCTGCCATGCAAGATGTTCAAATTCCCCAAGGCTGCAGCCTGGAGCAGTCATGTGTAGCACTCTTGTCAACTACCACCAGAGTCCTGCTGTCCCCACCAGAGACAGAAATGTGAGGGATGCTGTCTTGGACACTCTAGACCAAGCCCATCTGCCATCTGATGGTGCCAAGTGATTTCAGTCAACATCAAGAGTAGAAGAGGGGTGTCTGGCTGGTTCAGTTGGTAGAGCATGCGACTCTTAATCTTGGGGTCATGAGTTCAAGCCCCACATTGGGTGTAGGGATTACTTAAATAAATAAACTGTAACTCTTACATTAAAAAAAAAAGAGTAGAATTGCCAAATTGACAGAGAAAATCATGAGCTATGAGGCACTGGTTGTTGTTTTAAGCTACTGGATTTGGTATAGTTATTTCTCAACAAAAGGTAACTGGAAAAGTTTAATCTTTACCTGGAGCACAGCCTTCATACCTGTGCCTTCATTTGTTGGCTCTGTAAGAACTCATTTACTTAACTCACTTTGCCAAATTGTGGCTACAGTATTTATTATCTCTTCATTCCATTAGAATTTATCTAAGCTGCCAGGCTTGTGGCAGGATAGTTTATTGTGGAATTATTTTTTATTTTGTTTTTGTTGCTGTATGTACATTTTCCTCACTGAGAAAATTATGAAGTTATTCTCAATTCTGAGCTTCTTTTTGGGTATGGAGCAGATGGGTGGTTGTTGGCATCTGGATTATGTACTAACACGTAGGCTGACAGAGACAGAAGTGGCCTGTGGGTGTGTGCTGAGCAGAGGCTGAGATTCTCTGGGATCTGGAAATTTGGGACTTTCTCCCTATCAGTGGTGGAGACCCAGGCACCTAATTTTGTCCGGGACATTCTTAGTCCGAGGGATTGCTACAGAATGCTTAGAGAGGCTGGGCACAGTTTCTCCTAGTAGGAGCAAATAAGCCAGAGTCTCCCAGGTAGACTCTCTGTCAGCCAGGACTGGAGGGCTTGAAAGCAGGGGGAGCAACAAAAACAATGGCTGCTGAAATGGACTGCATGTTTATGCCACCCTAAGATTCCTATGTTGAAGCCCTAATCCCCAGTGCAATGGTATTTGGAGTGGGGCTTTTGGGAGATAATTTGGTATGGATGAGGTCATGAAGATGGGGCCCCCTCCCCACACATGATAGAATTAGTGCCCTTATAAGAAGAGGAAAAGACTAGAGTCAACCCCCCACCCCTGCCATGTGAGGTTACAGTGAGAAGATGGCCATCTGCATGCAAAACAGGAAGAGAGCTCTCACTAGACACTAAATCTGCCAGCACCTTGATCTTGGACTTCCTAGACTCCAGAATGTGAGAGAAATGTCTACTGTTTAAGCCACCTAGTCTATGGTGTTTTATTATAGCAGCTTGAGCTAAGGCAGCTACCACTAAAAGGACCTGGCATTGCTTTCAATTTTTCTGATACTGCATAAGCCCCTGATATTTTGTAACCTTATAGAGGGAGGACAGAGCCCCACTAATGACGAGGATTGAATTTCTTCCCAGCCTGGCAGGTTGGGGCACAGAGTAGATTCCATTTGAGAAAAAAGAAGGAATGTGACATTTGGTATAAATTTTATAACCAAAATCAATAAACATGATTCTCAAGGCATTGGAACATTTTATGACCTTCTCTTTTTTGCACTGTGGCTCCTATGTCCATCTAATTCTAGGCATTTTCCTTTGTCGGATTCTCCTGAAATGTCTCCAAGGTTGGAAATTTTATTTTATTTTATTTTATTTATTTATTTATTTATTTATTTATTTATTTACAAAAAGAAGGGAATGGAAACAGAAGAGAGGCTTCCTCAGAAAAAGAAACCCCAAGTATTTTTGATGCATGTCCCTTATTTCTTGCTTATTGAATATCTTCTTTCAGTATTTCTTTATTTTTTTAAGTTTATTTATTTAAGTGAGAGAGAGGAAAAGAGAGAGTGAGCAGGGGAAAGGCAGAGAGAGAGGGAGACAGAGAATCCCAAGCAGGCTCCATGCTGTCAGCACAGAGCCCGATGCAGGGTTCAAATGTGAGATCATGACCTGAGCTGAAACCAAGAGTCAGATATTTAACCTACCGAGCCACCCAGACACCCCAGTTATTTCTTTAATCTTTAATAAATCATTAGAGATTTTTAAAAAGTTTACTCTTTTCTCCTAACAAATATTTCTTGGGTTTTTTATTCTTTTCTCTGTTTCTGTTCAGAAACTGGTATGTCTTCCAGTTCACCAAGTATGTTTTCTGCTATTTCTGACCCATTGTTAACCATCTATTGAGTTCTTAATATTAGATGTAATTTTGTATTCCAGAATTTCCATTTGATTATTTTATAGAGTTCAATTTTGTGGTGAAAGTCTCCATTTTAATATAGCTTCTCCATCTTTTCTTCTCTTTCTGTGAACCTATTAACTATAGTCCTTTTAAAGCCCTTTTTGTGTTACACAATGTTGGGATCACTTGTGTTTCTATTTTTATTGCCTGTTTTTCTCTTGATTTTCATTTTTATGGAAGTGACTCTCACCATGTCTGCGGATTTTGATTTGATATTAAATATTATTTATAAAAACTGTGGCTTAGGGGCACCTGGGTGGCTCAGTTGGTTAAGCATCCAACTTTGGCTCAAGTCACAATCTCACAGTTATGAGTTTGAGCCCTGCATCAGGTTCTCTGCTGTCAGCATGCAGCCTGCTTCAGATCCTCTCCCCAACCACCCCTCCCGCCCCTGCCGACCCTCCCTCGCTCTCTCTCTCTCTCTCAAAAATAGATAAACATTTAAAAAATAAAAAATAAATAAAAACTGTGACTTATTCAGATGATGATGTCTTTTACTACAGAGTTCACTTTTTTTTTTTCCTGCTAGGCAAACCGAATGGAAGCTGACCACATTGATCTAATTGGTGACCTAGCTGTGCTAAAGCTGAATTGCAGTTATTTATGTATTTAGTTTTTAAGACTGTAGTCCACCTTTTATTTGTTTTTGTTCCTAGGGTATAATTCTACAAGGTTTTGTAAGAGCCTAGTGTATTCACTGGGAATCTTTCCCCTGGAGGGTCCTTAACTCTAATCTCTAGTGTTCAAAACTCTGAAAGACTGTGGAAAACATTATTCATTTCAGAGGTTTCTGCTTGCAGCCCTATGTGCATTCAAAATTTGGCAAATGTCTTAAAGGGATACTGTGGTTTTGAGACCTCTTAATTCTCCAGTTTTGTCACCCTATCTCCATCCATGGCACTCTGCCTGAACCAAACTCAGAGTCTTAACCTTTTTTCCTGAGCCCAGAGTCAGCAAATGCCTCTGGGAAAAAAGCAGTTTCAGATCAAAAGCTCACTTTCTTAGGTTCTCCCTTTAGAACTTTGACAAAAATTAGTTCTATAGTATGAATTGCTTCCTCAGATCTCTGGTGATTATAAACATTGTTTTTCTAGTTGTTTTTTGTTTGTTTGTTTTTAAGTAACCTCTACACCAAACATGGGGCTTGAACTCACGACTCCGAGACTGAGAGTCACATACTCTACCAAATGAATCAGCGAGGTGCCCCTATAGTTTTGTGGCCACTTTAGTTTGTCACAAATTATTATAGCTTACCCAAATTGGAAGTCTTCTTGTTTAGGTTTTTAACAATCTTCCAAAGCAGCATTGTTTAAAATTTAGTTTTAAAATATTATTTATTTTAGGGGCGCCTGGGTGGCTCAGTCAGTTGAGCCTCCGACTTTGGCTCAGGTTATGATCTCAGGGTCTGTGAGTTTGAGTCCTGCATCAGGCTCTGTGCTGACAGCGCAGAGCCTGGAGCCTGCTTCGGATTCTGTGTCTCCCTCTCTCTCTGACCCTCCCCCATTCATGCTCTGTCTCTCTGTCTCAAAAATAAATAAACCTTAAAAAATTTTTTAAATATATTATTTATTTTATTGAGCTATAACTGACATATAACATTGCATTAGTTTTAGGAAGACTTTTTAATAGATATTAAAATTATATAGTTAAAAATGCAAGTGATATCAACAGGTACATGAGAAATATCATTCCCACCCCATCCCTACCTTTGTTCTCCCTTGCTTTGCCCATGTAAATAACCATTTTTATTGTAATAGTGTCTTATTTATTCTTCCAAAGTTTTTTTATACAAATATAAATACTTTTATTTTGTCCCTTCTATTTTTATTTTCTATTTTTATTTATTATTATTATTTTTAAGTAAGCTCTGTGCCCAACATGGGGCTTTGAACTCACAACCCCAAGATAAAGAGTCCCATGCTCTACTCACTGACCCAGCCAGGTGCTCCTATTTCCTCCTTTCTTACACAAAAGAGCATATTATATATATTATAAATATATATATATATATTATATAAGTGTATATATAGTATATATATAATCTTAAAAAACAATATTATATATTCTCCTCCCTTTTTAAAATTTTAATGAAATATTCTGGACATACTTCCATATCAAAGCACATAAAGGAGGGTGTCTGGGTGGCTCAGTCAGTTGAGGATTCGACTTTGGCTCAGGTCATGATCTCATGGTTTGTGAGTTCGAGCCCCATGTCGGGCTCTGTGCTGACAGCTCAGAGCCTGGAGTCTGCTTCGGATTCTGTGTCTCTGTCTCTCTCTGCCCTCCCCGACTTGTGCTCTGTCTCTGTCTATCAAAAATAAATAAAATGTAAAAAAAAAAATTCAAAGCACATAAAGGTCTTCCTCATGTCTTGGTCCCTTTTGATAGCTGTATAGTATTCCATTGGTACATATAGCAGAGTTATGTGTTCAACCAGTCCCCTATTGCTGGACACTTGGGCTACATTACAATATAATAAGTTGTTATTACAAATAATGCCACAATGACTAACCTTAAAGCTGAACAAGTTTGTGTTTGTGTGGACAAATTTATAAGGTAGATTGCCAGAAGGGAGATTTCTGGATCAAAGGGTAAATGCATTTATAATTTTGGCATATACTACATGTTCTGCTTCTCAGGACTGTGCCATTTGCACTACTGCCAGCAATGTATGGGATAGTCTGTTTCCTTAGTCTCACGCATGCACTGTGATGTCCACCTTTGAACTTTTGCCAACCAATGAAAGATTTATATAAATCTAACATGGATGCACTTAGTCTAATTCTCCTTCTGGCATTTCCCTAAGAGCATCCTCAGATTCTTCTTTCATGTTAGACTACTTAATTACCTCTGAGATAGGGAAACTGAAGGTATCCCATAAAAAAAAGCCATTTGTTTTCCTTTGCCTTTTTTTTCTGGCTTCCATTCTTGCCAGGATCTGCACCCCTAGCCCACTCTACATGTGCCTTGTAATGCAAATAGTACATGTACTCCTTGGAAGGCATAAATAGATAATGATATCTTTGGAATCTCCCAGTACAATAGATAGCATGTAAGGAGTGACCAGGAGGGTTGTCATAAATGTTTTCCAAGACCACTGACTTCAAACACCTTGATGCCAAGACCACTGACTTCAGGGAATTAGTGACTTATGAAAGACACCTGGACCCTGTCCTTTTTCTGACCAGTTCCTGGATGTTTAAGAGAACATGTGCACTAGATCACAATCACCAGTAAGAACTCCAGACCCCAAGCAAAGATAAGACTCATTCTCTTTTCCTTTCTGAGTCTCCCAGACCTGGGTCCATATCTTTCTATCTTATCTTCAATAAACTCTGCTTTTACCTCTTGCTGGCTCCCATCTAATTTCCATCCTTCTTGAAGCCAAGGACCCTCTCGGCTAGTCCTGTGGGTCCTTGGACCTGGCCTGCCAGCATCAGCTTCAACTATCTAGGACTGGAATTTTTAACCAGTCTGTTATTTCCTGATCCATACTGATGAGGTAATCTGTATGGTAAGAGCTCTTGCCTTCCCTGAAGGGGAGGTAACATTGCCTGAAATAATCCACTCTTTTAACTTCCTGTCCCTCTCTTTGTAAAAATCTTACATTTTGTACAAAATCTTCAGAGCTCTCTTCTATTTGTTAGATAGGATGCTGCTTGATTGAATCGTTTGATAAAACCAATTAGATTTAAATTTACTCAAATGAATTTGTTTTAATTAAAAATATTTATTTATTTTTGAGAGAGAAAGTGTGAGCAGGGGAGGGGCAGAGAGAGAGGGAGACACAGAATCCAAAGCAGGCTCAGTTGAATGTTTTTGAAAAACAGTATCTAGGGGCATCTGAGTGGCTCCATTGATTAAGTGACCGAATTGGCTCAGGTCATGATATCACGGTTCATGGGTTCAAGCCCCACATCGGGCTCTAGGTTTACAGCTCAGAGCCTGGAGTCTGCTTTTGATTCTGTGTCTCCCTCTCTTTCTGCCCCTCCCCTGCTTGTGCTCTCCTTCTCTCTCAAAAATAAATAAATACACATTTTAAAAAATAATAAAAAAATAAAAGCAGTATCTTTTTCCTTACTGGTTCTGTACTGGTTATTATATATATATATATATATATATATACACAATTATGGAGATCTAGAAGTTCCAACCTGCTCTGCTGTCTGCAGCTGGAGAATCAGAAGAGGTGATGGTGTATTAGTATGTTAAAATGTATGAGTATGAAGTCTCAAGAACCAGGAATGTGACCTCTGAGGGCGGGAGAGAGAGATGTTCTGTGAGAAGTAATGAGATGATTCATTTTCAGAAATACCAAATAAAAGCTGTGCTGTCTAGTTAACAATAGGTTTATAATCTATTGGAAATATGTACAACTCCTCTACCCCCAATGGAGTCCCAAACCCTTAGACACTTCACTTCCTGGTTTTCTTCCCCTCTCCATTTCACAAGGTTTTTTCACAGGCTTTGCAATAAGCATGTACCAAAGAACTGAAGTCTCTGCATCACCTCAAGGAATGTCCGTCCATTTGTTCCAGTCAGACTACTTTTTGCCTTACGTGGGCATAGGCAACTTCTGGGTAAGGTTGTAACTTCTGTAGTGCTCAGCCAATGAGGAACCAGGGGAAGGACTTGCATGCTAGGAGATAAATTGCGTACTGTAACTTCCCTGAGTGTGCCTGTCCATCAGACACCCGCTCTTGCAAGAATGTTGATTAAAGCATCTCTTCACTGTGCCCTGAATCTCCACGTCCTTCCTTTGATTGGGTCAGTGGGCTTATTTCTCACATGTTCCAATTCAGGCAAAGAGCTTCTTTCTCCTTTTTGTTCCATCAGGCCCTCACAGATTGAATGATGCCCACCCACAATGGGGAGGGCAATCTACTGAGTCCACTGATTCAAATGCTAATCTCTCTCAGAAACACCCTCATAGACAGATGCACCCACAAATGTTTTAGCAGTTATCTGGGCATCTTTTAGCCAACTCAAGTTGATACATCAAATGTACCATCACAAGGAGTAATAACCAGGGTATAAAAACCCCATCAGAGTGAAGGACTCAAGGGAGAATGCCTGGATCAACCTCTCTTGCTGATATATGAGACCTATAGTCCTACTTAGGTGTAGTTTTTGCTGCCTCAGAATTAACTATTATGAAAATTTATCTTACAACATTTTCATTTTGGTCTGATATTCAACATTTCTGTGATGAATTGGTAAGTCCATGAGGGAACAGGATGGCTGAAGAAATGTTGGAGGGATGGATCCGCTGATGAAACCATATGCCAATGACAAAGACATCTGGTGTCAGCACCTTGTCCTCTGCCATCTTGGGGGAATGGTGTTAGCAAGTTTCCATCAGAGGAATCTCTTCAAAGAGCTTCCAGGCTATAAACAGATTGTTTCCTTTTTCGTGTAATGCAAGCAGGTGGCCTTCAATTCAGCTCAAAGGACATAGATCAAATATGGTTGCTTTTCATGAAAGTTCCCATAAAATTAAATGAGGTAGTTAAAATCCTCCTCCAAGAGCTAGAGGTAGTGATTGCTTTGCTCTTGAAGAAGCTAAAATAAAATGGGAAATGTGGTTGATAAATGCACCATTGCACCATCCTGGCTGGTAGCTTCATTAATATGATGTTTGGTCCCAGAAGCCAGTAGTCAACTAAAGCCACTATGAGAATCAGCTAATGGAAATCTGTGAGGCGAGAAAAGAGGCCACACTGAGAAAGGAAATATCTCAGGCTGTGACCATTGCTGAGACCATTCCACAGTGTGTGGAAAAGACAAGAAGTCTCAGTGATACAAGAATCCTCAGTGCAATGAAAAGACCACCTGTGGGATGGGTAGCATTAAGTCTTTCAGCTCAGTTCAATGTAGCTTAGGGTAGGAGTAGCTTTTCATGGCACAAAATAAAAATAGGAAAGTAAAATGCCCCCTCCAATCCAGAAAATTTAAGCAATATATATTTTGCCTTTGTGGCAGTGATCAATATCGTATAATAATCACTCACTTATTTGTTCTGTGTAATCCATCCATTCCTTTGTTCATGGTAAAGGAAACATCAAGATGACAAACCTCTTTGATGAAAAGTCAGGCTAATGAATATACACTTAAAAAAACAAAATTCAACTCTCAAAATTTGAGATTTTATTGACTTTATTCAATGATTCATGAATTGGGCAGTATTTCATCTAGCAGATGAAAAGGAGCTCCAAGGCGCTGTATAAAACGAAAGACATTTCTAGGCAGATGTCAGCTGGAACAAGGAGGCAGAAAGCAGATTGATTATGGCAAGGTCACTTTCCTTTAGGAGATGGCAGAAGTCTGTCAGACAGATCCCCAACTAGCGCTGATCAGGTGATTCCTGATTGACTGATTTAAGATTCTATTTCTGGGAGAGGCTGAAACTGTAATTAAGTTAGGTCTTGGCTTGGTGATTTGGGGCTTTGCATAAGCAACACACACACACACACACACACAGCTGAGGAAATTCTGGAAAAAAAATGGAGAAAGTAGGAGAATGTATCCTGAAGGCATACAGGTTAAACTTATGTAAATACATTATTAGTGTTGTCAAAATCTAGATAATCTAGTAAAATCAGAGAAACAAAAGGCATAACAGAGAATTGATGAGCAAGAAACTGTAAAAATTTAGGAATGCATATCAAAAGGTATTGGAATTTGTTTCTCTGGGTAAATTTGCTCTTCCTTGGCCTCTGACCTTTGTGAAATCATGCAGGTGGAGACACCCCAGCAAGGTCATGACAGAAAATACATGAATGTAGGTGGATAAAGAACTGGAATACTGCATCACAAATCTGACACAAGTCATCTGGAGTTAGCATCAGACTCCCAGATTAAGGGTACAGTCCCTAACATGACTGCCCTTATTTCAGATGTCAGCCACAAGTTTGAGGGTCCCCACTTGTCCTCTCACCAACTGGATTTAAATATGGAGGGTCCCCTTTCGGGTTAGATAATTTGTTAAAATGACTCAGAGAACTCAGGAAAACGCCATACTTAGAATTACAGTTTATTATAAATGATACTAATAAAGACCATAACTGAACTCAAGGGGTTCAGTACTTGAAGTGCATCAAATTGAACACAACCCAAGGAAGTGTTGAAAGCAAAGAGCTTTTTATTATTTGTTACAGGTAAGGAGACAGCAAGATAGCTCTCAAAACACTATGTCCTTGTGGGGTTAGTACAGGAAGCTTCTATTCAGTGTATTACGGGGTAGGGGCAAGGACCTTGCATATACGTTTTTGGGGAGGAAGAAATTCTTCTGCTCTTCATGGTCCTTCTAGCTTGACTAAGAATCAAATTGACATGAGACTGATTAACAGGAGAAAGTGAAATTAAATAGGTGTACCTATGCGGATTCCACACAGACATGGAAATTCCAAAGACAATGAGGCAACTTGAAGCTTCTATGAACTAGAGAGCTGGTAGGGTCTAAGGATACAAAGGGGCAGAAGGCCATTAGCAGGAAGATGAAAATGAGATATTTGAAAAACAAAGTTGCCCTATTATGTAGTTGAGTTTCTAAGGTAAAGAGAAATTTCTGTTAATAGTTCTCTTTGATGAAAAATCAGGCTAATGAATATCAGGCAAGCCATTAAGGGGAAGGTAAAGAGCTTCTCCTCAATTGGCTGGATTTTGATTGTTTTTAACTCAATGTTCATGTCAAAGTGGCCCATTTTTAGGAGGCATGTCTCCCACAACATTAAAGAACTCATACATATTCTATTATTTATGCACTTCAGTTAAATTGTGCATGCCTAACACATCAACCTGCTAGTGCATGCATCGTATGTTCAAAAAATGGTGGCAAACTACCTATAGGAGAAGATCTTAGTTTTATAATGAGCTAAAGATATCTTCGGGACAACTCAGGGGGGCTTCTGTGCAGGTCCTCAGTAAGAGGCTATCAGGTGAGACATACATAGCAAGGGGCTGTCAGGTGAAATACCTAACCGGTGTGTCCTTGGCTGAACCTGTTGGTTCTGCAAAATAAAACACATTCTTCCATGCTTTTGCCCCTTACCCCTCTTCCCTTCTGATAGATTTTAGCCCTTTGATTTGAATAGCTTCTTATTGCATCTTGGCTAACAGTACCAGCCAAATGAAAAAACATGTAGGGTGAAATATAATTATAAGGTCAAGTGAAGCCCTTATACCAGAACATATTAAAACTTCAGGAATTTCATGTAATTTCTAGAACTATAGCACTTACCTGAACAACATAAGAAATTTTATCATTGTTTGCTTGACAGTGCTTCCCATGTAATGTAACATACCAAATAGACAAGCCTAATTAGTCAAAAAGACTTCATTTATGATTAAAATCTGGGGGAAGTTTCAAAGTACATTCCTAGATAGGATCACAGATGATTATAAATTTAATATTTACATTTAACCAAGGTGGCAGTGAGGGATTGTATAGGAAGTTACATAGTTGTTAGCAAAACCCAGCTTCTTTAATACTGACAAGTTTCATTTCTATTAAGTAATCAAAGACCTGATAAAGACAACACATAGAAGCTTTAGTTTTCTGGGCAGATCAAGAAGAAAAAAACTTTGTTTACACTTTCTAAGAGCAGACCAACAAAGAAAACTTTCTCTTTTTAACAGAGAGAAAGGCAGATTTTTATCTTTACCAGTGTTCTTTTATTATTTTATTTATTTTTAAATGTTTATTTACTTCTGAGACAGAGAGAGAACATGAGTGGGGGAGGGGCAGAGAGGGAGACACAGAATCCAAAGCAGGTTCCAGGCTGTGAGCTGTCAGCACAGAGCCTGATGCGGGGCTCGAACTCACAAACCGTGAGATCATGACCTGAGCCAAAGTCGGTTGCTCAACAGAATGAGCCACCCAGGCGCCCCACTAGTGTACTTTTAAAATCCATCCATTTCGGTCTTAGTCCTGACCACCAAAATCTTCTCCAAAGATTTTCCTTCACAAACCTTCTAAAACTTTCTTTTTCTGTCAACAAAATGTATTCTTCTTATACCTTCCTTACACATTTCTGACTTCTGTGCATACAAAGTTGCTTTCCTTATCATTTCCATCAGTCCTAATTACATTTAGCAGAATTTTAACTTAGAAACCTTAGTCTCCAGTGAAAATTAAGTAGTAACCAATTGTGAACTATCTGTCACATAACAATTCCTTAGATTGGCAAATTTATAAATGCTTTTCATAATTTCTAAAAACATATGTTTTCCCATAGTACAATCTTTCAGTAAGGCATAAAACGTGTTTACCAACAGACTCAAGTATCCTCAGTTTCTCCATGATGGGAGGCCAAAAGCACAAACTTATTCATTAACTCATGCTTTAGTATTTTATCTTCTTTGGAAAAGATTTAGATAGCCAGTGAGTTCAACCCAACTTATCATTTAACTTAGCAAAACTTTATAAAGTTTCAGGTTACCAAAGATTTTGAAAGCTACTTAAAAATTTTACCTAGCGGCACATGGGTGGCTCAGTCGGTTGAGTGTTGGACTTTGGTTCAGGTCATGATCTCGCAGTCTGTGAGTTCAAGCCCTGCATCGGGCTCTGTGCTGACAGCTCAAAGCCTGGAGCCTACTTCAGATTCTGTGACTCCCTCTCCCTCTGCCCCTCCCCCACTCATGCTATGTCTCTCTCTGTCTCTCTCTCTCTCTGTCAAAAATAAATAAACATTAAAAAAATGTTTTTTATACCTACTTGTTCTTAACAATTACCCATGAAAACTCTTATGAGACAGACAAAATTAACCATCATTTTAAGCCTTTTTTGCTGACAAATTGCAACAGAGATAACATGAGCTTATTTGACCTTTAGTAAACCTTGGTGAAATAGTTTTATATTTAATGTTGATAACTCTATAGACATGTCTATCATAATTAAACTAACAAACTTACATTAGCCTTAATACAGAATATGTTGCACCAATGCCCAGTAAAAGTCAATCAATTGTTTCCCCATGATTGATTTTACTTGGGGCACCTGTGGGGAAATCTAAAGTGGGCAGTTTAAGTCCAGGGGAATTCTTGGGCCCCTTCATGCTGATTTGGGAAGTGCTTCAGCTTGAACCTCATAAGGAGGTGGCCTAACAGCTTAGAGTGCTCTGCTCCTTGTGAGGGAAGGAGGAACAAGAGCCAATGGCACTGGAGGATGGTATCAGAGCCAGTTGATTCAAGCCATGACCATGGTGGTGCAGAAACAGCAGGAGGGGGAAGTGGGGGCAGAAGAGGTGAGGTGCCACCATCAGGGCTGGAGGTGGATAAAAGGCCAGACAGAAGAAAGAGGACTCCAGGTCCTAAAGCTCATCAACTTGGACAGATGAACAGATAGATGCACGTTTTCTTTCCATCAACAAAAAGTGAAAACAGGCAGTCCATGTTGAGATGGAGAAAACAGGGAAACAAAAGGAGTTTCAGCAGCTGCTTGGAAATATTCCTTAAAGTCCCCATCCTGAGGTAGACTAACCGCAGGCAATTGGCTCCAATTATCATAGCCATTAACCTGGAAACGAATAAGGGAGAAGCCCCCACATACAACAAGTGTCAGACAACATTCATCTAGTCCTCTCAAGATGTATTTCAAATCTGATACACACAGAAGAAGAAGCAAAAAAGAGGAGATGAATTACTCAGGACAAAAAGGGAGGCATGTACATGATCTTGGCAGCAACCTGTTTTTAAGAGAGGCAAAAAGGGGGCACAGAGAGAACATGACAGAACACAGATGATATAGCGGATTAACAGAAGCTTCTACTTCTGTAGAAACAGCTGAACTGATGGTGGATTTGAGGAGTAGAGGGGGAAGAGAGGGGTGTTCTCAGGCCCCCTAAAGAAGTATGGACAGATCAGGATTTGGGTACAGGGCCATAACAACCTAACCATACAGCATTTTGGTCAGTTTTTCTGGTCATACTTCTCCATCCTCTAGTTTATATTGAGGCCAACATAGTTACAAAAGAAGCAGATTTGGGAAGGAAGCATATGAGGTGTTGGGGTCAAACTTTTTCCAGTTTCTCAAGATACATCCAACAAGAGTGTTGGATAGGATTAAGGGTTTAGAGGAAAGATAAACAGTGAGTCTCCTGGGCTAGACGCATCCTTGCTGAACCCCAAGAACATTGCCTTGGATAGGCTGGGCCCCTGGGGCATCTCTTTGGATCCATCAAACTATCATCCCTGGTGCAGGTGGGCATCCCCGCCCAACCTGCTTACCTCTTTGGCCTGGCATGCATCCTGAAGAGGGAACCCCTGCCAATCCTTCTTTTCAATCAACATGAGTTTCCTTGGGAAATGGGAGAAAAGTCTCCCCTACACTGAGATTGCATTTAATCTGGTGAACCAATGGTTTTTGTTTCTTTCTTTTTTAGGCCTTTTCCCCAGTAGATCAGAAGAAAGAGAGAGAAGAACAAAGGAGAACAGTGACTAAGCAATTCTCCAGCACAAGAAAGGCAAGAGTTGGAGACTTACTGATGAAGAGGTCCCTTCATGGTCACCAAAAAGATGTTGCCGGGTAAACTGGGGAGACCACAGGCCCTGGAGCCTCAACCCAGCCAGACCCAAATGAATTGCTGAAGGTTCTTGGTCATGGAAAGGAATTCAAGGACAGACATGTAGCACAGCAGATGAGTAACAGAAACAGGAAAGTTTATTAAAGTAAAAAACACTCAGGAGTTCTGAGAGGGGAAAGCAAGCTGCACATCCTGGGGGTTGGGTTTCTACCTTTTATTGACAGTTGTTAACTAGGAGGCAGAATATTTATTATTTGGGGTGGGAAGTAGGGTTTTGAACTTTTTCTTTTCTTGTCTGTATTTATTTATTTATTTATTTATTTTTTAATGCTTATTTATTTTTGAAAGAGAGAGACACAGAGCATGAGCAGGGGAAGAGCAGAGAGAGAGAGAGGGAGACACAGAATCCGAAGCAGGCTCCAGGCTCCATTCTGTCATCACAGAGCCTGATGCTGGGCTCAAACCCATGAACTGCAAGATCATATGACCTGAGCTGAAGTTGGTGGCTTAGCCAACTGAGCCACCTAGGCACCCCTGGAGTTTTTTCTTTAAATCCAAATTGACTCCAATGTGTTAGGAGACAGCCAAAGAGAGAATCCTTCCTTTGGGATTGAGGAAGTTGATCCCATAGTTAAACCTTACAAAGCAAAGAGAGTACATTAACTAAGAGTCCATTACTAAAATCCCCCTTGGTTTCCGAATGGTATCCCATCAGGAATATTGCCGAATGTTCCTGGAGTTCAGAGTGGCAAGAGGCATCCCTCTTCTTGACCACTCTAACACCTCTGTACTACCTGAGAGGGAATGTCGACCTCCCTTCACTTCCCTCCTGCATCCTAGGCTACATTAGGGGCCGGTAGATGGACTGAAATACAACAAACATTGAGGCTACCTCTTTCAATTTTGAGGGAGTAAATATATTTGGCAACGAATAATAATACCCCTTGCAAGCTTCTAGATATAGTGTTAATGGATGGGGTAAAGGTCCTGGCCTTTGTTGAGAAAGGCAGCTATTTCATATCATATCAAACATCATATATCTAAGCTAGAAGTACTTTCAATCTGAGACCAGGAATGCCAAACAGCCCATGGGGAAGGACAAATGAGAGACATGAGAAAACAAAAGTGTGGAACTCCTAGTTCTAATCTGGGCAACTTTCTTGTGAGCTTTATCCATGGAGCGGTCCCAAAGGAGCGGTCCCCTGTTGAGTGAATGACCCAACTGTGTAATAGCTCGAACCAGTCCCTTTCGGGATGTATGAGGTTGGACTTAACTTGGATTTTATGCTCATTGAGGGATCCTGCCAGGTTATTTTGGAGGAAACCTTACAGGCAAGTCTTAGGATCAGCGGCTACCTAATAGCATGTATGGCCATCCTTTGTCCAAAGAATACAAGTATTAAAAGAACAAGTAAAACAAGGAGATCCTGATTTCTGAGCCCAATGCTATTACAGCCAAGATACTAGTGTCTGGCCAGATGGCAGGAATTTGTCTCTCCCCATAGTGTAGCCACAGGCAAGAGGTTCTCTCCTGAGCATTTGGACAAGGCATCTTCTGAAGGGTTGTATTATTCAGGTAATCTCTGAAAAAGAAACAAAGAAGGCTTACCAAGCTACTTTTGGATTCACTTTGTCACTGTCACCATAATGGGCCACCAAAACTGATGTTGGGGTCATGGAGTACAATGGTCAAGGAATAATTCTTGAGATGTTTATGGTGCAACTTAGTAACTTTATTTAAGTAGCATGGGGACAGGACCCGTGGGCAGTAAGAGCTGCACTGTTTGCTGTGTAAGGCTGGTGGTTATATACTTAGTAATCAAAGGGGAGGGGGCATGTAGGAAGAGAGTATCAGTTACAAAAGTTTCTTTGAATTTCTTTGAATTTGTACTCCTAAAACTACTTTTGCAAGGTTCTTCTGGTGCTTATCATTCAGTTCAATATTAACTATTGGTGAGATATACAGGCAGTCATGAGACCCTTAAAGAATGTAGCAACCAGCAGGTATTTGATCCTTATTGAAACAGTGTAGGCATTAGGTCAACCTTCAGGGCAAAGGACAAACATCTCTCTGCTTCTGTCCCTCACCATAATGACCTTATATTCATAGATAACTTGGGAGAAACTTGTGTACAATATTAAGGATTCACATTCAAGTACTTGTGGTATTTGCATTAATGTTTATGGACCTTCAAAAACATTTGTAATCTTTCCATGGATGTGAACGTTTCTTTTCAGTATGTTTCAAGTATTTTATATATTGATATTGTAAATGATAATTTTTTGAATTATATTTTCCAACAGGCTGTTGTTGGTAAATGGAAAATGTATTGCTTTTATATTTTATTTTGTAATTACCCACATTTCTGAACTTAATGGTTTTTCAGTTTACTCTCCCAATTTTTAAGGAAGATAATTAAGTCTCCAATAAGAATACGTTAATTACTTCTTTTCCAATGTATATTTAGGCTCTTTAATTTTATATTATCTTATTATATTGGATATGACTATCTAGAAAATATAAATAATAATAGTGGTTATAGTGGGGAATTTGTTTAATTCTTGATATCATAGGAATAGTTCAGTAAGTGTTATGTTGATGGTTGATTTGAAATAGACATTCTTTAGCATAAGTATCTTTCTATGCCTAGGTTCTGATGATTCATTTGTTTTTGTATCTATACAGGATTGATTGTTCACTTTTATCAAGTGTCAATAATAAAAATGACCATATGGTTTATTTCCTTTGGCCTATAAGCATGATAAATTTGAATATACTTTAAAATATTAAGCTATCTTTGCATTCTTGATTGGTCACAGTGTATTATTTTTTTAGTGTTTCATACTAAATTTTTACATTCTGTATTGAGACTCTGGAAGTCTTAAAACTTTTTTCAGAAACTCTTCCTATATCCAATATGCTCCTAAACCAACCTCTCAGAAGAAAGACACTTTTTTCCCTTTGTACTTTGTCCAATATCAAAGGAAACTTCCAAGTTCCAAGTAGGTCAGGCTACTAATACCTACAAATCAATTCTTATAAAGTCATTTTACTAAGTAATTACTCTCTACTATACATTGGATTAAGATAAATATTTTATTTAAGCTTTAAATCTATCCTTAGTTTCTCATCAAAAATATACTATAGTGAGAAATCAACAAAACCTTAAACAATATCCCTATAACAAAGACCTTTACAGCTGTTGAAAAAACTCTCTGCCTGTGATGATAATTTTCAAACACACACAAAAGTAGTAAGAGGAGTATAATGAATCTTCCTATGTCCATCACAAAGCTTCAATAACTGCCAAAATTTGGCCATTCTCACAACCTATTCTTACCACTTTTATTTTTTTCTGGAGATTAAAAAAAAATTTTTTTTTAACGTTTATTTATTTTTGAGACAGAGAGAGACAGAGCATGAACGGCGGAGGGTCAGAGAGAGAGACACACACACACAGAATCTGAAAAAGGCTCCAGGCTCCGAGCTGTCAGCACAGAGCCCAACGCAGGGCTTGAACTCACGAACTGTGAGATCATGACCTGAGCCGAAGTCGGACGCTTAACCGACTGAGCCACACAGGCGCCCCTGGAGATTTTTTTAATGTTTTTTTTTTAACGTTTATTTTTGAGAGAGAGACAGAGACAGAGATAGAGCATGAGCCGGGGAGGGATAGAAAGAGGGGGAGACACAGAAACTGAAGCAGGCTCCAGGCTCTGAGCTCTCAACACAGATCCCAATGTGGGGCTCAAAGCCATGAACCGTGAGATCATGACCTGAGCTGAAGTCGGATGGTTAACCAACTGAGCCACCCAGGCGCCCCTAATGCTTATTTATTTTTGAGAGAGAGAGAGAGACAGAGAGAGAAAACAAGGTGGGGAGGGGCAGAGAGAGAGGGGACCTGAGGATCTGAAGCTGGCTCTGCACTGATAGCAGTGAACCTGATGTGAGGCTCAAACACATGAACCGTGACATCATGACCTCACCTGATGTCAGATTCTCAACCGACTGAGACCCCCCAGTCAATCCTGGAGATCTTTCAACACAAATTCCAGATATCATAGTATTTCATCTATAAATTCTTCAGCATTATACCCGATTCTTATTGAGTTCCTGCAAACTGAGAGCATAATCACAAAGCACAATTCATCATAAAGTTTTAAAACAGTGTGAACAAAATTCACAGTGTTGTGAATGTCTGGAACTACATAATCCACAAAACTGGGTACTGCATACCCTTTAATGAATCCCACATGGACTTTGTTTTACTTACATGAGTTTTTGGTAAGAATTAGGGAGAGGGAACAATGTTCAAGGTTATATGTTTTGGCAATAACTTAAGAGTGTAAATTATTTTTGTTGCCAGTTACGAGAGGTCCAGTGAACAGAAAGTAGATTTGGCATCCTTGTAGAAAAATTATATAGCCTAACCAGAATTCATGACACCTAGTCTCTGCACATGAGCTCTTGACAGGATTCACTAAGCTGAACTGTCTCTCCTCAGAATGGTGTCTCTTAAAAGTGGACAGCCAGAGTGAAGGAGCCAGATAAAGAAGAGTACATCCTTCATGATGTCACTTATATGAAGGTGTAGAAAATGCAAATTAATCTATAGTGTTGGTAAGAGGATCAGTGGTTGCTTGGGAATGGGTGTGGGGAGGAGCAGAAAGAAAGGAATTACACAAGGGAATGAAAACTTCTGGGATATTCACTTATAGATTATGGTGATGGTTTCACAGAGATTTACATCTGACAAAACTTATCAAAGTGCAGACTTTAAATCTGTCCAGTTTATTTTATATCAAGTATACCTTCATAGATGTTTTTTCAAAAAGCACAGCTGAAGGACAGTGTGTTGGAAAGCATGCAGATGCCCTTCCAGAGGTGTGTGCTCATAGCTCCAGGCACAGGTCATAAGTGGAACTTGAAACAAGAAGAGATAGGAGTCTGCAAGCTGACAACTATGAGCCCACAAGTTAAGGAAACCACCCTCCAGGTATACAATCCATTCTTTGGGTGGAGTCCTAACTAGCCAGTTCGTTGAGTCAAGGGTGGAGACCTAAGGCCTGTTGGTTCAAAAGGTTGCCCTGGAGATACAGTGCTTGCCTCCAAGGTTTTCCTGGGGTTTTCTTCAGGCAGCCTGATAAAACTCCCAGCTTCTTTGTACAACAGGACAATTTTTGTGTACCTGGACCTTGTCATGCTCAGGTGAAGCTGAGAACGTGGTGTTTGTTTCTGGCCTCTGTCTGAATATAAAAGCTAAAAAGGAATAAAGTTGAGCATGGGAATTATTTGGTACTGTATCTCTAAGAATTGTGTCGGGCATTTGGTGGAATTTAGCTATCAGGCAGAAGTTATCAGTCAGACACTAGGATCTGGAATTTTGACTGTCACTCAGGATTCTAATCTGGACAACTAAAATTTAAAACACTATTGTCAAACTTTTACATGAAAAATTGGTTCAGGTGGTGACCCAATGCATTTGGGTAGAGAGAAGCCTGATCTTGCTAGTTTCTCTCTGCCTACCTAAACAGAGTGCTTCAGAGGAAGCACACCCCACAGAAAAGGCCAGATGTATCCATTACTGGGGGTAGCTTTACTTATACCATTAGAGTCTTGACCCTTCAAGACCCTTTGGAGTCCCATCTAAAGATCTTTGTATCTCCTACTGGAAAATATTGGGGTGCTCCAGGGTCCATGTAAGTCTTGTCCTACCTGCCTTGAGCTTTTTCCTCATGCCTGAAGGTCTTTTGGCTGCCCTAAGAAATGCAGGAGACCAGTGCCTGAACCCTCCTCTTTGGAAGATGGTTGAGGTACCAGTCTAGATTTGAACGAAGCTCTAGGTCCTCAGGGGCTGGTAGAGTAGAGCATCTTACCCAAGATAACTGAAGATTGGAAGATTTGGGAGAGTAGGCCCCAGATAAAGCATGGAGAGAACTGAGCACCAAGCGAGGGAGCCTGAGTTCCCAGGCAAGTTTGGAATAGGGGAAAGAACTCAGTCAGGAGCAACAAGGAATGGGGAAAAAAATGATGAGAGATGGCTGCTCTGAACAGACTCATGCCAATATCTCTACAGGCCATAGAAACGTCATTCATGAAGGTGGCAATTTGGTTTGGAGGCAGGGCAAGCACCCACTCACATTCCTACTGCAGGGCTGTATCTCTCTTAGAGTCACCAGTGGAAGATTCTGAAGTGTTCTAGGACATTTGGCGTGGGAGGCTATTTCATAAAACCATATTGTTGGCCATACTTCCCCATGGCCCAAGTATTTGGAGATGGCCATGATGCTTGATCCTAAAAAGATCCTGGTGGCTCATGTTAGCGGCTGCTTGATATTTCCTGGAGCCTCTCAGGAGATCATACCTTCTCAGTCACTAGTAGTTGTTTGCAGCACTGTTGCACTTTGCCAGGAAAAGGCCATCCTGACTACAACAGTAGTTAGACAGTGGTCTAGAAGTGCTCCCCTTGTGGGGCTGGACAGATTCCCTCTTAGTCTTGGCAACCTTTAAAGTCACTGCCTGGATGATGCTCTGTGGTGCTGGGCTTTCAAGACTTACTGAGCACTACACCCATGGCCTGAGTTCCTAATGGTTCTTGCACATGTTTTAGGTTTCCTCTTTTTGTTATCTCTTTTTGTATTGGTGTTACTAATCATGGGAGATAGATGGGCCACTCCTGCCCACCGTTCCTGACTTGATGGGGTGAGTGAGAATTGCCCTCTGTCATGTGAGAGTTCCTTTCTTTTCTACTTTTTGTGAAGAGGTTTCTAAGAGTTACACGTGGAAATTCTCCTTTGTGTTCAAACATCTGCTCTGAAATTTAATGGCATGGCCCTGTAGCTCTCCACAATTCTAAACTTTGTATACATGCCATCCCCAGCATCCTGCCCCAGAGTCCAGTCTGTACTGACACCAGGCATATTTCTGATGTGGCACCCATAACCTTTATACTAGCCTCATTCTTTCTCTTCTCTCCTTTATGACTCTGCCACTCCTCTGGTGTCTTAAAGGAAAGTTCCAGCCAACGTTTTAAACATCTTATTCTCTGGACCTGGCACAATACTTCCATCCTTTTCATCTTTGGTCCAAAGACTGAATTTTTGGTAACTCACTGTTATAACCATTATATTGGGTAAGCAACAATCATGAGGTATGGGGTGAAGACTGCCAACTACATACCAAAATGCCCTTTTCTTCTCTGTACACAGACTACATTTCCCAGCCTCCTTTCAAACGGGTGTGGTCACATGACCAAATTCTCTCCAGTGGAAGGTGAGCAGATGTATATGCACCAAATTCCAGGTTTGTTCTATTAAAAACCTCCCACATTCCTCCTCCTTTCTCTTTCCCCCTTCTGGCTAACTGAGAGTTTGATACCCAAGATGACCTTTGAAGCCATAGTTGAAAATGGCAGAGCCACTGTTGGTTTAAGTTCCTGATTCACCACGAGGAGGAGAGCTGCCCTTGGAATCCAAACCTCCTCAGGAGTTTACATATAAGAAATAATGTTGTATTATGTTATGTACTGAAATTTTAAGGTCTTTTTGTTACTACAGCCTATTCTACCCTAACACAAGGTGGGATCAGGAAGCAATTTTATTTTCATTTCTCTGTATCTATGTAAACCCACTTTGTGGAATACAGTCTCATTCTGCCCCTAGATAAAATTTAAGGCAGGTTCTGTGACCTTTCTGGTCATGTGTAGATAATAAAAGGTTATCTGGTCACTCTAATTCCCCAAGTAGTTCAGTAATTAAATGGTCTAGTCTCATGTAATGGTAAAAACTTCAAACTTTATTTAAATTCCAGGCTTTTCCCCTTTCTTTGTGGCATTTACAGACCAGCTACCCTCACTGGAAATTGAGGTATGCAGAGATTTCTCATTTCCCACTTTGTGCTTTGTGTCAGAAACTCCTATTGTCCCCCAATATTCATTTTCCTCCTTTTTCTTGTTAATTGAACTCCCAAGTTTTTGTGGATTTGTGGCTACACCAAATAAAGACTACATTTCTTAGCATCCCTTGAAAGTAGGTGTGGCCATACGAATAATTTGGCAACAGGGTCTGAATAAAGGAGTGAGCAACCCAGGTGCCACCATATTCTCCTGTTTGAATTCCCAGGCCACCTCACCCAGGGCCACATGCAGCAGGATTCCACCAGTGCTGCTGTCACTGCTGTCATCCCCACCAGGTCAGAGGCTCTGATCCCAGAGTTGGTACAGGTAGTATTTTAAGAGTGAGTTCCAAAAATGTAAGCTGAGTTTCCCTGGTTCTTTCTAGTCTACACAGATGCACAAATGGGGCTACCATAAGGTAGTAAGCCAAATTTCAGTGTCTCTTCCAAACTCCTAAAAGCCTCCTTCTCTGTCCAAGTACTGCTGGGCTCTTAGGAAAGTCTTACAGATGCTCATAAATCCAGTCATCCAGGTATACTTTCATTTTGCTCCTGCGAGCATCGCCCCCAATAAATAAGTTCTCAAGGTACAAAATCCCATACTGGGGTATGTCTGTACCCAGGGGGAAAGGTCTTTCCCTCTCTTTCATGTTCCACTTCATTAGAGGGCTGCCCAAGCAATGCTTGTGCGCTCCAGGGTCTTACAGAACTTCTGGAACTGCAGATTCATATTGACATTCAGTCTTCCTTTTGCCTGGGAAGGAGGACTAGAGATGATGACAAATTACATCCACTTACTCTTTAATTCAACAAATATTTCCTGAATTCCTTTTCCATGCTAGCCACGTGGTACAAGATACATGTGGTCTCTGTACCCATGGAGTTTACAGCCTGTTGCAAGATGAAAACAAAACACACAACAACAAAAGTCACTTAAAATTTTACATTCAAGACTTTGTTATTGGGTCCAGTTCATTGTGGATGATTGCTGCTTCTGCTTGGGTGAGTTTTGTGCATGAAGCTTGGCAACGCTCAGGCAAATAGATGCTGACAGTCTGCCTCACCATGTGGGGCACAACCCCTCCTTATCCCATGGGGCCTTGTGCAGGAGATTAATCCTTGCTGTGCTAAAATTGTCTGATTTTTTTTCACACTTAGTGACAGTTAAAGAAAAACATGAACTGTGTTTTCCCAAGAGCTTTCTCCTTACCATTCCACACCATGGTTCCTAAACTCTCCATTTCCTGAAGCAAAACTGGATAGCAAAGAGAATGGCCTGGTGGCTCTGATAATAACACTGTAAGAGGAGGCCAAGGATTTGTTAACCCTGGCAGAAGAGGGAGGCAGGCCAGTGCAGACATGGGGAGGTAGGAAATTTTGAGAGAAGGTGAAAGGAAGGCTCACAGAGGGGGAAGTGGAAGGTTGAAGAAAGAAGTACGGGAGGAACTGAGGGAGGTCTTCGAGGCACATTCTCTGTGGGCCTAGGAAACCCCACACAGAGATAAACCGAAGTTCTGGGCAGCAGGTACAAGGCAGGGAGCACCTAGTGCATCCCTCTGAGACTCTATACTGTTTGGATTTGGGCCTTGAAAACCTTGAGTACCAATCTTCCTTGGGGTTTTACATGAGAATGAAAAGTCTCCCCAGCTACCAAATAACACATGAAGGAGATGTATTCTTACCTCACTTTCTATGGAAATGAAAGGATCTCATAGAAAACATCCAGTGAACAAACAGTAAGACTGAGAGACCCTTTGTCTGCTTCTCATCCTCTCCCAGGTCTCCCCACTGCACGTCTGTCTCCATGTAGCCCAGAGAAACTAAACTCAGTTTGGTGGTCATCCGGGGTTGAAATCCAGCATGGAATATTAGCTTCCTGTCCAAGAAAATCCAGATATATAATTTTTTTACACCATTAAAATGTCAGATTTCCTTTCTTATTTTCTCCCATCCAAGTACTAACCAATCTCAACCCTGTTTAGCTTCTGAGACCAGAAGAGATTGGGAGTGTTCAGGGTGGTATGACTGTAGACACCTTTTTTATTTTCTTAATTTCTGGTTCTGTGGCTTGGAATACAGAAACTTTCAGTCCCTCCTTTTGTGAAGTGTCTATTGATCAGGAAACATACCCTATAATAACATTAAGACAAGATATTACCTGATGGGTTCATGTGATTATTTCCTCAAGTGAGAGATTCTTTCATAATTTGAATAATTTCATTCTATGAGTAGAGTGTTCTGTAAATGATGTTATAAAGTAAGTTCAACGACTTAAAAGGCCCATCCCATTAAAGGGAGGATAGATCTCGGTAGAGAAATTTCCTCCTCTGCCTTGTACCTCTAACCCCTCACTACTCCATACAGGGTTTTTGTGGAACACATAGGCCACGCCTCACTCCAGGTGGACACCTCGTCAAGACTGGAGGAATACCTGCAGGCGGTGGAAGCTACACTGAATGTGGCCCCTGCTGTGGTCAGTGGCAAATGGACAGGCAACTCCTCCAGTGGAGAAGTTTGAACGCTGTTTTCCAGAGACATGATGTAAACTTCAAGCCTCGGCTGATGATCAAGTTGTGTAGTGTAGTGTAGTTGTGTAGGTTGTGTAGTTGTCACAAACTATCTATAATGAAGGGAGGGACTCCAGCAGTACAGAGAAGGAGGTGTGCCACTTGTATCACTATTGCCCTCGGATCAGGGGACAGGTCATTATGAAGTTCTTGAGTAATGCATGAGATGAATGCATTATAGATGGGCATTCTCCTCAGATGAATGTATCATAGATGGGAGTATAGTCTATGGCATGATGCCTAAAATTAGGCAATTAGAAGTCTCAGGTTGTCACTTTTTTTCATTTGTTTGTGTTTTATTTTTGTTTTTAATTTCAGAGAGAGAGGGAGAGAGAGAGAGAGAGAGAGAGAGAGATGGTGGGGGAGAAGGGCAGAGGGAGAGAGAGAGAATCTCAAGCAGGCTCCACACTGAGCTCAGAGCCAGACACAGGGCTCAATCCCATGACCCTGGGAACAGGACCTAAATCAAAATCAAGAGTGGGACACTCAACCGACTGAGCCACCCAGGTGCCCCAGGTTGTCACTTTTGGTGCCTTGAATGGGACATGGTGGTCTGTCCCAGGAGCATAGCAGCAGAATTTAGCACTTGTATCAGTCTTCTTTGATTAAGACATTATCAGCCCTCTCCCATCCTGGCCACTGACCCCCTCAACCACCACCACAGTGGATCCTAGTCAAGCACTAAGTCTGCTCTTTGTACTTAGGTTAGTTCCACCCAAGCATCAAGAGCTATGAAGTTCATTGGGAAGATCTCCAAGGACAGTTTTTGCTGCCTGCAATCCAGCAGTCATGATAGGTTATCTATCCACCTGCCAGCTTTGGTTCCCTGATATGCAAATGATTTAGAATTAGAAGCACACAGAAAATAGCTGTATTACTGACACCCCTGCCTCTGATCTCAGTTCCCTTCATATCATTCTTTTTTAAAAAAAATTTTCACGTTTTTATTTATTTTTGAGACAGAGAGAAAGCATGAGCTGGGGAGAGGCAGACAGAGAGGGAGACAAAAACTGAAGCTGGCTTTGTGCTGACAGCAGAGAGCTCAATGTGGGGCTCAAACTCATGAGCAATGAGATCATGACCTGAGCTGTAGTCAGACGACACCCAGGTGCCCCCCTTCATATCATTCTTTATAACATTATGCAAATCTGATCATACCCAGGCTCAATTAAAAAAAAGCCTTTCCAGAACCTATTGGATCAGATCCAAATCTCTTGGCATGGCAGGCAAGTCCCTTTAAGAAAGCCCATATAATCTCATGAAAGCTTTTTGCAGAGGATACTTTTGTCCCTCACAAAACAGTCATCCCTGCTTCCTTGATGGCAAAGGTTTTACAAATTTTATTTATTATTTCAATCCTGTCCTCTCATAAATTCAGAGATGGAGGTCCCTTCACAGCCCAAAGGGATATACATATTACTATGATTGGTCTAATGCCTCTTCCATCCCTCTTGCCATGAATTATTTAGTAGTAGAGCTCTGGGCCCAGTTAGAAGTGAGGGAAAGTTGGCTGGGGCACTTCTGGGAAAACCTTTCTGCCTCTGAACATGGTTGTTGAAGATGTGGTATCTGCTGTTGCAGCAGCCAAACACAGTCTATGAGAATGAATTCCAACACACCAAGGATTGGGGAACAGCGAGATGGAAAGAAGCTAGATCCTCGATGGCATCATCAAGCCACCAAATTAACCCAGAACCTTTTGTCTGGAAACCTTTTAAACCCAAAAACTTTGCACTTGCAGCCACAAACATTCTGACTGATAAATGTGCATAATACAATCTTTTAGAATTCACCTCTTTCCTTCTACTTAATGCCTGCAGTGGTCTCTCTCACACCTCCAGGCTCTTGCATGTAGTAGTGCCCTCTGCCTGGAGTGCTTCCTCCCTGCTTTTTGACCTGTAAACTCCAGTCATTCTTCCTGTCCAGCTTGGGTGTAGCCTCCTCTGTGAAGTCTTTGCAGTATCCCCCTCCCCCCCCCCCCCACCCCAGGCAGACCCAAGGAAGCCACTCCTGTATTCCCACTGTTCCTCATTGCTCTAATCTCTATGGGAGCAGTGCTTCTATATGTGGAACACATAAGAACTTCCCCATCTTCTCTTACCAAAATCATTTTATGAAAAAAAATTTCTAAACCTTCTTTTATTAATCTATCTGATGGAATAATTCAAGCATCCCATCAAAACTCATTTTGAGGAGCAAATATAAGTTTGTAAAACACTTAAAATTTTAAATTAAAAAATGCTTTTCATATAGAACGTTTCAAACATATTTAAAAGGAGAATGTTGTAATAGACTCCATTGTATACATTTATACATTGTATACATTTATATGCCTGTGGCATATAAATGTATGACCAGTCTTGGTTCATCCACTGCCAGCCCCATCTGCCCCATTGTTTTGAGGCAGCCTCAAACATTGTGCCATTTCTCTCATTAATATTTTACTCTGATCTCCAAGAGTAACAGCTCTCTTTTTAAAAAATATAACCACAATATCATTATCACACCTCAAAATATCTACATTTATTCCTTCATGATATCATTAAATAGCAAGTCAGGGTTAAAGAATTAATTTTCTGATTGTTTTACACACACATATACAGTTTCTTGGAAAATCAAGAAATAAGATCCATATATTGTAATTGGTTGATATATCTCCAGTCCTTTTGAAAAGTTATTTAGATTTTATTTATGCCTGTGTCCTACTTTATGCTATTCTTTTCTAACTTAGCCAGGATTTTTTTTCTTCTCAGCATTCCTAATGGAACTAGTGTTTGAATGGCAGGGCCACTTGCCCATGCAAGGGGACCTAGAGGACAGGCTTCAGACAGTAATCTGTAGGCTGCAGTAAGCAAAATCTCTTTAAAAAAATTTTTTTTTCAGGCTTATTCATTTTCAGAGACAGAGACAAAGTATGAGTGGGAGAGGGTCAGAGAGAGAGGGAGACACAGAATCCAAAGCAGGCTCCAGGCTCCAACTTGTCAAAACAGAGCCTGACGCAGGGCTTAAACTCATAAACCGTGAGATCACGACCTGAGCTGAAGTTGGACACTTAACCAACTCAGCCACCAAAGCACCCCAAGCAAAACCTTTTTTAAAGAGAAAGTGGTAAAGTTTCAAAAGCTCTTCTGAACACAAAAGAAAAGGTGGTTTCTTTCTCTCTCTCTCTTTTTCTCTCTCTCTCTCTTTCTTTCTTTCCTTCATTGTCTTTTTATTTTTTAATTACAGTGCCTCTAACTATATCTCAGTTTCTTCAACTTCTGAATTTTGTCAGTTCATTTATGGGGGCAAATCTCTATCAAAATCTATATGAAGAAAACCCTCCTACATTTGTGGTATGAGTATGAAATTGTTCAATTTCTGTAGGAGGCAATTGGCTGAGTCCATCAAAATTACAAATTCCCTTTTACTCAGCAAAGCCACTTCTGTGAATTTTCCCTACAAACATACTCAATCATGTGTGACATGGCTCCTGTACAAGATGGTTTGCTGCAACATTGTTCATGCAAAAGGATAGAAATAACTCAAATGGCCATCAATAGGAGGTCATTTTTAAAAATTATGGTATTTCTATACCACGGAATGCTTAGCAATTGTAAAAACTATATGTAAGCTCTTGATGTACTGATATCAAAAAGCAGGAAACTGAATAGTACATCCACATACACACAACACGCTTGTTTTTGTTTAAAAAAACAAAAAAGTATGTTTGTATGTGTATATTATAAATTTGTTTGTATATACACAGAAGGATATAAGAATATCAGAAAGATAAATAGCCCATTGGCAGCATTGCTTCTGGGGAAAGGAACCGGATGGCCTGAGAATCTGGTGGGAGAGAAGATTCACTTTCAGATCTTTTTAAGTTTGAACCATAAGAATGTATTACCTATTCAAAATAAATTAAGATGATCTACATATAAAACTTAATACTTAAAAGGCTGAGTCAAGGGATTAGGAGTGATCTCTTGCAGAACTCAAATGCTACAGTTGACCATGACCCCCTTACATGCTCCCTCCATGGGCCTCAAAGACACCTGGCTCCCCTGGCTCCTTTCTGCTAACTCAGCTCCTATGCTGACAACTCTACCCGTCTTCCTCACATGGATGCTCCTCAGGGCTCAGCCTGGGCCTCTTCTCTTAGTCATTCTACACCAGTGCCTCTTTCTCATTCCTCCCCTATGGGACCTTATGGCACATGGTTCTCATGTGCCTGGGCAAAGCCTCTATGTTGTTTGTTTATTCCATTTTATTCCACTCCTAATTCTATTTATCTCTTCCTGGGCAGTCATTCTAATGTGCTCCATGTTTTTCCTTTTGCTTGAAAGTGTTTTATAAATTGTATTGCTCTTTTGTGTGCATATACTCTTATCTTAAATAAATGGTATCAAAATAATATTTTATAAATCTCATTCTACTTCTTATTTTTTCATTCAGTACTATGTTTTTAAGATCCATCAGTATTGCTGTCTTAGAGAACTAACTCAACCTTTGCATGATGTACAAGCCCATTCATTCATTTATTCAATCAACACACATTTATTGCACACTTCTTATGTGCTAGGTGCTGGGGATATAGTATGTGAGCAGAAGTGGTTGGAGTTGATGGGGAAGAGAGAGTTAATAGGGAAGAACAATGGGGGGGATCATGACAGCAGACTCAGTTGCTGGAGCTGGCAGAGACTCTAGATCATGGTGGGGGATTTTATCTCCCTTCTAGGAGAGCAAAGGAAATCCCCTGACTAAGACAAATGGAGTTTTAGTGAGGGGATAACATTATCAGAGGTTCATTTTGAAAAGGTTATACTGTCTGCAGTGTGAAAGATTGGTTGGAGTGGACCAGGGTGAAGGCCAAGGGGTCCTGGATTATTCTAGGCAAGACGTGAATTAGGAGAGTTGATGGAGGAGATGGAAAGACATTGTCAGATTTGAGAAATATTAGGGAGTAAAGTCCATGGATTGAATATAGGTATAAAAGAGAGAAAGAGGGGCGCCTGGGTGGCTCAGTTGGTTAAGCGTCTGACTTCGGCTCAGATCATGATCTCTCAGGTCGTGAGTTCGAGCCCCGCGTCGGGCTCTGTGCTGACAGCTCAGAGCCTGGAGCCTGTTTTGGATTCTGTGTCTCCCTCTCTCTGACCCTCCCCCATTCATGCTCTGTCTCTCTCTGTCTCAAAAATAAATAAACGTTAAAAAAAATAAATAAAAGAGAGAAAGAGGCACCAAGGTGGACCCCAAGAAATTGGGCTTGTCCAGCTGGACAGTGATGGGCAGTTTTCTGAGAGAAGGAATGCCCAAAGAGGTCTGTTTTGGTGGCAAGGCAAGGAAGGAGGTTTTTGATGTGTAAATTATTTTTTTTAATGTTAATAATAACAAATTATTACTTGTGTGAGTGTGTACGTGTATGTGTGTGTGTGTGTGTGTGTGTGTGTGTGTGTGTGTGTATAGAGGAGAGAATTGCTTATTGTTTGAAGCTTTTAACTTTTGGGGTGGTTTGTTACACAGCATTACATAGTACTGAATGAAAACAATGGATTTTCACCACATTTGAAGGTTTTGTTTGATAAAGTATGACTTAAAATATATACTATGTGGCATATACTATCTCTAATTTAGCAGACCTGTGATGTCACCTCAAAAAAATGGGCAGTCACCCACTAGAGCAGATTAAACTTATGTATAAGGAGAGGCCTGGAAAGACATCCCAAGCCTACTAACATACTGTGGACAAAGAAGACAAACAGTAATCACTGGTGAGAACCTCATATAGGAAGCTATAACTGTGAGTGTTCCAAATTGCAGTGACTAATTTGCTATCCAGCTGCTTCTTACACAGGCATCTCTATGGAACGATGCTTCAAGTGGTATAGGAATTTATTTAATGTCTGTTGATAATGGGGACTGTTGATAATGGGGACAGTATTTCTCTGATATAGAAATATCAACTTGCCCCCATAAATCATAGGGTTTTGTGAAGATCAAAGGAAATAATGTGGGAAAGGTTTTGAGAGCACAAAAGAACTATGCAGATGTATAAGGGATTATGTATTAGTTTTGTCATGGTGACAAAAACTCCACACTCTTAAGGGCTCACAACACTCAAGGTTTACCCTTTGCTCACGCTGTCTATTACAGTTTGGCCGTGGCTCTCCCTCTGTCATCTCACACTAGGACCCAGATGGAGTCATAGAGAACCATACACTGGCTTTCAAAGCTACTTCCTGGAAGTAACACATATCACTTCTGTTCACATTTCATTGAGTAGAGCAGGGACGTGGCTAAACTTGGCATGAAGAGGTAAGAAAGTATAACACTCCCATATTTTTGCTTGTTCCATTGTACTTTCTTCCTTCCTGATGTTCCAGGTTTCCTTCTTTTATCACATCCTTTCTATTTTAATTCAGTTTAGGGTAGGAATGCTGATGACAAATTCTCTTAGTTCTTCTAGGAATATCTTGGTTTCCCCTTCATTCCCAATGGATATTTTTCATGGATGTTGAATAGTGGGCGGACAGTTCTTTTCCTTCAGCACTTGAAAAATGTTGTGCCACTTTCTTCTGGTGTCCATGGTTTCTGTCATTTGAATTATTTTTCCCCCATAGGTGATGTGTCATTTCTTGCTGCTTTCAAAATTTTTTGTCTTTGGTTTTCAGGAGCTACACTGTAATGTGTTTTGACATAGATTTGAGTTTACTTTGTTTGTGGCTTGCTCAGCCTTTTAAACCTGTAAGTTTATGTATTTTGCCAAATATAGGAAATTTTCAGCCATTATTTGTTCAAGTTCTTTTTTAGTTGCACTCTGATTTTCCACTCTTACTGGGACCCCCCAGTGACACAAAAGTTAGATATTTTGTTATAATCACAGAGGTCCTTTCTGTTCTGCTGTTGAGCCTATCCAATGAACTTTTTATTTTGGTTATGGTATTTTCTGCTTTTAAAAATGAGCTCTGTAGTGGGGGCCCTTTACTGTTCGGCAGGGATGAAAGTCTGTGATCCTCACTGAGTCTTCTCTGCTGTCACCTCTAAAAGGGAGAGGAGGCGTTTAAGGTATCAGAGAGCCAAGTATCAGAGGAAGTCTAGGCTCCTCACTCAGCCTTTGCTGATTGGAGTGGAGTAGCATTTGTTTTCCCCCTGGTGTTTGGCTGGGCTAGGCCATTATTATTTCATTTTTCTGTCTTGTTAGATTTATTACTCTTAAAAATATAAAATTAGTTAAGCTTATTATAAAAACTAAAGTATACAGAGAAGCATACAGTACAAAATAAAACTTCCTTTCCTCCACCATTTGTAGACCTCTTTGATTTACTCCAGATATTGTTCTATAGCATTCACACAGGTCTACCTACTCATATGCATGTGTACACATAGGCACATATATATGTATTTATGGGCATATATACACTACTCAAATGCTCCAGTCTCTTTGCTTCTCTGTTTGGTGGTTTTCTCTAGTGCTATGAGAGGTCACTTAGCCATTTAAGGAAGACTATAAGTGCCAAGGAATTAATACCTCCAAGGGCAAGCCCCCACCAGTGAGGGATAGGAGTTGGTGGGTGCTATGAACTGGATGATTTGTCCCCTCACCCAAAAAGTCATATGTTGAAGCCCTAATCCCCCATGGGATGGTATTTGGAAGTGGGGCCTTTGAGAGGTAATTAGGTTTAGATGAGGTCAGGAGGGTGAGCCCCCATGATAGGATTAGTGTCCTTAGGAGGAAGAGACCAGAACTCTGTGCTCTGTGTCTGCAATGTGAGGACAAAGCAAGAAGGCAGCCCTGTGCAAACCTTCAAGAGGGCTCTCACCAGACACCAAATCTGCCAAGACCTTGATTTTGGACTTCCCAGCCTCCAGAACTGTGAGAAAGAATTGTTTGTTGTTTAAGTCATCCAGCCTGTGGTATTTTGTTATGACGGTCCAAGCTGACTAAAATGGTGGGAAATAACTTCTTTATCTCTTAGGGGGACAAATCTGAGGAGAACTCTATACAGTTCCTTAGATGGTTCTCCAAAGTTTTAAGTCCCAGTGTTCCCCAACAGTAGTCCACAAATTAACATACACACCATTGGCTCTTTTTCCTTCCCTGTCTCACTCCTCCCAGCCCTTCACTTGTGCTTCCTGGGCTCCCCTCCCAAGGAAATTACTTCTATGTAAGTCCTTGTCTCAGGGCATGTTATTGGGAAACCCTCCACCCTCATGAAAACTCCATCATTTTCATGGCTCTTCACCATGATTAATGAACATTTCACTGTCTTCTTTTCCTTTCTTCTGCTTTTCTTTCCTTCCTTCCATTTCTTTTTTAAAAATTTAATTTATTTTTTTAAATTTACATCCAAGTTAGTTAGCATATAGTGCAACATTGATTTCAGGAGTAGATGTCTTAATGTCCCTTACCCATTTAGCCCATCCCCTCTCCCCCAACCCCTCCAGTAACGCTCTGTTTGTTCTCCATATTTAAGAGTCTCTTATGTTTTGTCCTGATCCCTGTTTTTTATATTATTTTTGCTTCCCTTCCCTATGTTCATCTGTCTTGTATCTTAAAGCCTCATATGAGTGAGGTCATATGATATCTGTCTTTCTCTGATTAATTTTGTTTAGCATAATACCCTCTAGTTCCATCCACGTACTTGCAAATGGCAAGATTTCCTTCTTTTTGATTGCCAAGCAATACTCCACTGTGTATATATATATACCACATCTTCTTTATCCATTCATCCATCGATGGATATTTGGGCTCTTTCCATACTTTGGTTATTGTTGATAGTGCTGCTATAAACATTGGGGTGCATGTGCCCCTTTGAAACAGCATACCTGTATCCCTTGGATAAATACCTCGTAGTGCAATTGTTGGGTTGTAGGGTGCTTTTATTTTTAATTTTTGAGGAACTTCTATACTGTTTTCCAGAGTGGCTGCACCAGTTTGCATTCCTACCAGCAGTTCAAAAGAGATCCTCTTTCTCCGCATCCTCACCAACATCTGTTGTTGCCTGAGTTGTTAATGTTAGCCATTCTGACAGGTGAGAGGTGGTATCTCATTGTGGTTTCAATTGGTATTTCCCTGATGATGAGTAATGTTGAGCATCTTTTCATGGGTCGGTTGGCCATCTGGATGTCTTCTTTGGAGAAGTGTCTATTCATGTCTTTTGCCCATTTCTTCCCTGGATTATTTATTTTTTGGGTGTTGAGTTTAAGTTCTTTATAGATTTTGGATCCTTCCTTCCATTTCAAACAAGGTAATGGAAACCCTGTACACATCTTTGCACACCTGTACAAATATATCCATGTAGGATAAATTCTTAGGGGTAGAATTGCCAGGGAAAATTATGCACATTTAATATTTTCATAGACACTGCCATTTCCTTAAAAAATCTGTTTACACATATTTGAGAAAAATTCTACACATTCTCACCTCATTTCCTGGTCCTGTCACATAAATTCTCTTTGGAGTTTCCCCCAGGTGCTCTATGACTTCCTCACTCTGTGACCAGCCCCCACTTCAGTAGCCCAGAGGCCCCAAGTTCTAACTTCCTTGTACTGGACCTTGAGGGTGAGGAGCTTTCTGGTCCTTAACAGGAATTCTATCACTACAGGTTTCCTCTGGAGGCTCCTGAAGGCCCTGGTTTAGTTTAGCCCTGCTTTAAAACTTGAATAATGTATGGACCCTTTTGAAAGAAATACAATCCTCATGGACTTGACTTAAATTATTTTTATAATTTAAATGTGTGCAAACCATGCATGCAAATCCAGCTAACTCTGAATTCCTTATGCTTCAATACTTGAGCAGTTAGGGGCACCTGGGTGGCTCAGTCTGTTAAGCGTCTGACTTCAGCTCAGGTCATGATCTCACAGTTTGTGAGTTCAAGCCTGGTGTTGGGCCCTGTGCTGACAGCCCAGAACCTGCAACCTGTTTCAGATTCTGTGTCTCCCTCTCTCTCTGCCCCTCCCCTGCTTGTGCTTTGTCTATCTCTCAAAAATAAACATTAAAAAATAAAAAAAAAATACTTGAGCAGTTATAAAGCTGTAGAAACAAAACAAAGTAGAAATAAATCCACATAAAAGTAAAAAGGCAATTTGAAGTAACTAATTTGATGTGATGAGTAGCTGTTTTTCTGAAATGAAGCTGCTTCTGGCAACATAAACACATACTGCCTAATTCAGGTTCTTTCGAACCTGACACAATATTCCACTGTGTGCCCAGTGATGACTCAGTTCTCCCCATACTTGTGTCTATTCAAATTGCTCAGAAATCTTTGTCAGTACATGTCTTCTGGACTTCACTTAGTACAAATGCAGCCCAGACAGTTACAGAAGAACTAACTTGACCATAAAAAGCTAAACACAAACATAAACAAACACAGACACTCACATACTAGCCCTGTATGTATGTAAGATCTGTTACATATGATCCAGAAAATGCTTATAACACTTTTAAAAAATCACCAATGAAACAAAAACATGGAATTTAATCATTTTCACAGGGCATCATGGGTTGTCAGGAGTCCAGGGACCTCAGTTTGAGAAATACTATCCTAGTAGTGACCTTGACTTCCAGTGTGACCTTGAGCAAATCTTTTGCCATTGTTGGATCTCTGTACATTCTTTGTACACAAACAATGATTTTGTGGGAGGTGACAATGTATTCTTGGGAGGTGAAGGAAGTTAGAGTCTTTTTGAGGACTAAAAGGAAAGGACAAGGCTTTTTACAGACCCTAGATTTGGGAAAATAATGATGGCTAAGACCCTACTGTCTAGCTTTGGCTTTGGAGTTAAAAGGCTTAGGGTTTGAATTCCAGATCTGCCAGTTGCTGTGTATGTCTGTGAGCAAGTTGACTTCTCCTGTTTCTGCCCCTGTAAAAGTGGGCATATATCAAAACGCTACATCACAGAGCTGTGGTGAGGACCAAATAAGGTGACTCAGGAAAGTGATGAGGGCAGAGCCTAGCCTTAACAAGGTTCAGTAATCAGCAGTGTTTTCAGAAAGAGGCCAAGGGCTGCAAAGGACAACAGAAAAGAGAAAGTAAAGATTCTGAGATTCTGTCTATAAATAGCAGTATTTCTGATACATGGCTGTCGGGAAATTTCACCCTAATGAGACCTGCAGCAACCCTGTCAGCTTCCACTCAGCCTTTCTCATTTCTCCTTGCCTATCTGCCTTTCCAGGCCCAGGCTGGAATCTCTTTCCCCCACCCCCAGGCTTTCACTTCTTTGTCCAGCCAATAATATTGGTCAGCCGTGAAGGGAGCGCCCCCCTGTGGTCACCCTGTTCACTGCAGGGACCATGAGCCTCACAAAAGAGATGAAAGGTGGAGTTTTCCAGGGGGAGCAAGACTCAGGAAGCTCAGGTGAGTGTCTAGCCCCACAGAGGCTGATATGGATCTCCCTCCTAGATACCTCCCCCTTTTGAAGAAGAAAGAGAGAGGTAAAGGAATTTAGGAGAGGCCTGGGTGGGAAGCAGTAACTCCTCAAGATCTGAGGCAAGTTACAACCTCTCCAGGTCTGGTTCCCCTTTCATGAGGAGCCCTGCGTCTCGCACCTCAAAGGCTCCAAGGAGACAACCAAATGATGTGAAAATACCAGAAAAATATCTAGCACATACACTGCTCTTCTATAGGATCTCAGCATTTCCTCCTGGCATTCCAGGCTGGGGGCGGGAGGTGAAATACTGGCTAGATGTGGCCGGGATAAAGTTGGAATCAACTCCTCTCTCCCCCCCAGCTGTTGCTCTGCCAGATGGCTGCCAACACACTGCTGCCAGAAACCACTTTTAAAATCTAATCAAGCCATTTCCCAGCTCAATACCCCAAGGCTCTTCCTCCTCACCTTCAGAATAAGCCAAACTACTAATGAGATTATCTCACCTCACTCTGCCTTTCTGGGTTTACTCACCTGGACAGACGCTGTCTTCCAGTCACAGCTGCAGTTCCCCATAAAGCATGTCTCCTTGCTATTGTTCCCTCAGCTTCTTCATGGGAGCGGCCCTGCCTCATCTCTGCAAATCTCTTTCTGACTTAAGGTCCAATTCAAGCTCCAACTCTTCCATGAAGTCTTCTTTTATCTTGACTCAGGAGGACCCGGTCTGCTCCTCCCCTGGGTATCCCCAGCTCCTTCCAGCTCCAATTATAGCAGGGGTCATCTTACCTTCCATGATTACATACATACACATACACATTCATATATATATATATATATATATATATATATATATATATATATACACATATATATATGCATATATATACATATATATGCATATATATGCCTCGTTCCTCCTCTAGACTGTAAATGCCTAAAGGACATGGAGCGGGTTGGGTTCCTCAATGTATCTCTCATAGCACTTACTTTCAGAGCACAAACAATAACTATGGAAATCAATTGGGAGGTGGAAATCAAGAGACCCAAGTGACACATGAGGGAGCCAAAGAGGGAGATCACATTAGTGGAATTTGGTTGGTTGCTTCCATGAAAAGGGTTTGTGCTTTACAGATGCCATCTCATATTATCATCCCTACAGACTCCAGGGGCAGGCATTACCATGTCCATCTTACCGGTGAGGGAACTGGGATGTACTAGGACTCAGTATAAGAAACTAGATGGTAAGTGGCAATGTCAAGCCTCACCTCTGAGAGGCCAGCCCTTGCTTTCTTCCCTCCCTGTTTGGTACTCTGCCTACTCTCAGTGCTGTGAGAGGCGTGGTCAGTACCTCTCTCCCTGCGCCACGCCTCCAAGCCTAATCAGTCACCTTTGGCTTTAAAGATCATATTTTCCAAACTAAGAATTTGTGCACACTGACAAGGACATTTGATTTCACAGGTGGCAAGTCAGCATATGTTTAAAGTTGGGGCTGTTCTTGAAAACTAAGGGTGTCTTTTGCAAAATCCTTAAAGAAGTGAATTCTTAGGGACCCAGAAGGCGGCCTCCAAAGGCCTGCAGCCAGTCAAGCTAATCTCTCTTCCCTTGCCTGGATTCTCCCCCACTTGGCAGGACCAGACATCCCCTGCTTAAGTAAGCCCTCAGCCACAGCTAGCCAATGCTGCTTTCCCCTTACGCTGCCTCCCTCATCTCCCTTTGTCTGGGGTCTCTTTGTCTGTGGTCTCCCTTTGGTTCAGTTTTGAAGCCCTTTGCCCCCTCCCCTCCTTTCTTTTGGTCTGGCAGCTCCCTCCCTCTCTGCGGGACTGCGGCAGTGGCTTGGGGGAGGGGAGTGGGGCTGGGTTGCCATGGTCACGTCGAAGCCGGCCGCAGCTGGCTAGGGCAGCTGCTCCCAACCCCCGGATGGGCGGACAAAGCCAGGCGTCCTTGGCAGTCCCAGACCTGGAACCCCAAAGGCCTGAGACGGGGGGACTGGGGCCCAGGAGAACCCTGAGCTGGAGGTGAGAGGGCAGAAGCCAGAGCTAAACTGGGACGGCAGCAGTGAGGACTGGAGCTGCGCCCAACCCTCACGGGGAGGGACTGCTCTTGGCTGTTGGTGTGGGAGGGAGGCAGCCTGGCCACTGCAGGAGGAGGGGAAGGATGGGGAGTGCCGTTGGGGACCGTGGTGGTGCCTCAAATGGGCTGAGGGACTAGGATGTCCCCAGGGGGAGGTCTGGGGTCTCTGTGTCCTGTCACCCAGAAACAGGTTTGACTCAGACATTATTAGGCCTCTGTCTCCCCTGGTCTGTCTCTCCATTGCCCCTTCCTTTCCTAGCTGCTTACACTTGTCATCTCCCTCTGTCCCTTCATTTCAAACCTTAGGCCTCAGTCTCCCTCCTCTTCTCTATCTCTTGGTTTCACTCCAACCCCTTTATTTTTCTCCTTTGCCCTTGTTTCTGGTCTGCCCACCTCTTAGGGCTCCACACTTTCCTGCCCTCCTTTCTGAGTGCCCCCAATGACTCCCTGTCTCCACTCCAGTTTGTTGCTCTTTCCAGCAAACTTACCCCCTCGTGCTGTGTGTGCCCTCATCCCCCCCCCCCCGCCCCCATGTCCTCTCTGATTCATGGTTCCCCTGGTCCATTGAGTTCCATCCCCACCATCCCATCTTTCCCCACCCCCCAGGCCACCCACAACTGAACTGCTTCGTTTTTCTCCCCATACTATATCATCTCTCTCCACTCCTTCCACTTCTGGGCCTCAGTTTCCCATTTCTACTTGGGGATATCAAGGCCTGACTCGTGGTTGCAGCCTTGCGCCCTTGTGCCCGTCAGTTCTCAGTCTTCCCAGCTGCTGACCCGGCCTACTTGCTCCAGAGGCAGCTGCATCTCCTGGGAAGGGGAATGCAGCTAGTGTGTGTGGGACCTTCTGGTCCATCCTCCCTCTCACTGGTCCTGCTGGGCTTCCCTGCGGTGGCCTGAAGCTGCTTCTCTCTCCTACGTGCCTCTCCTCACGTTTTTTGAGCTGTTTCCCCTCCTCTCCTTCCTCGGTAGCAGGAAGCCTTTGGCCTGAAGGGGAGGGAATCCTGGATAGGAGGGCATGGATGTGGAAGGAGTAGAGGTTCCTTTGGGGGCTCAGGAAGACATGGGGTTCTCTGGAGTTGGGGGAGTGATGCAGCAGATGTGGGATGGGCTCCAGGGCCATGCAAGGCTGTGTGGACTCAGTCTTTGGCACTGTTCTGGGGGCCCCTGGATGGCTGGGATTTCCCTCTCTGGCCCCTGGGAATCTCGGCTCAGAGCCCCGCATTCCAGCCGGCTCCAGCCCCCTTTCCGCTGTCACTTGACTCCGCTGGGCCCCAGCCCTGCATCCCTCCCACTCCTCCAGCTTTGGGCTGGGGCGAGGTGGGCATCACTGACCAGGAATTTCTCTTGGGGGAGACCAGGAGGCAAGAGTTTCAGGATTCTATGGTTTCGTCATTCTCCCCAGGGGACCCCTCGGTCTGGCCTCGCCACGTCACCTGGCCGGGAGTGTGGGTCTGGGGTGTGGAATGTCCCAGCGGGGTGTGAGGGGCTGCCGCTCCTCCTTCCCTGAGGCGTCTGGCTGCGGCCCAGCCCCGCTTGCCAGCCCGGGGCTTCCTCCGAGCACAGTCCCTGGAAGGAGGAGCCGAGAGTCGGCCCAGGTGAGGTTACTGGGGAAACCTAGGCCCCGCCCCCGGCCCGGCTCCACCCCCAGCCCAGCCTCCCCGGGGCCCAGACACCCCGGCGGCTGTCTCCAGAGGGGTACGTGCTCTTGGGGACCCCTGGGGATTTGGTCGGACGGGACGGTGGGAAGAGGCAATTCTCCGAGTGACCATGGGGCTGTCTATTAGTGTCTTAGCAGTCGGGCGTCCTTGGATTAGTGTGTTCTGGGGGTTTGGAGCTCTTGCCCATATGTGCCTTAGCCTCTCCCGAGGGCCAACTTCTTCCTGGTAGTACTTTTGTGTACTTATCTGGTTAGGACTTCGTGTTTCTTTCTTGGGACTGTTGTCTGGGACTGCACGTAGGGTGCGAGCTGATATCTGCTGTGAGGTGCAGTGAGGCGGAGATCTGCAATGGACTTAGAGATCGTTCTGAGCCGGTGACATTGATAGGTGGCTGGCAGGTGTGGAGAAGCGGTGTCCTGAGGCCTCTCACCAGAGCTCCTCTGTCCTGCCCACCTCACCCCGCCTCCTTGCATCCATCTTCCCTGGGACTCCTGGTCCTGGTCCTGGTCCTTCTAGGCTGTGTCCGATTTTCTCTTTGCCTCTATCCCCCTCAAGCCCCTCGCCTTGTACAGGCCTATCCCTGCCAGTGGTCAGAGTCTCAACCCCGCCAGGGCCAGAGCTGACTGGGCCTGAGGAAGGCTTGCCCTGAGGATTCCCGGGTCTTGAGCAGGAAGCCCAAAAGAACCGGTGTCTGGGAGTCTGGGCCCCAGGGTCCTTGAGAGGACTGAGGGGGGGGGGGGGAGGTGGGTGGAAGTAGAGAATGTGGCGAGGAGAAAGTGGGGGGCCATCAGGCTCTGGGAAAATCTGGGTTGGGGTGTACAGGACAGGAGGCAGGAGAGTGCCAGAGAGAAGCAAAAGTTGGTGGTGTGAAAAATGTGGGTCTTGGGGGCCTGGTTGGACAGGTGAGCCTGCCCCCTTCCTCCATCCAAACTCCTGCTGCTGGGTTGGGCACCCGGCCTGTGGGAACCTGCTCCTTCCCTGTGCCCTGGGGCTGCCCCCTTCACCTCCCTCTCCAGGAACTGAGCCCAGAAAGGGGGAGTAGGGAGGGGACCATCCCCTCCTGGGGCCTGGATTTGTGGGAGGCCCCAAGCAGGGCCTCAGCTTTGACTGTTCCCTTTAGAGGGGACCGCGGGGGTTGGGCCGCGCGGGTAGGCGGAGGGGGCTGGGTACGCCGCGTTGAGGGGACAGCTGGGTGGTTACCTGGGGGAGGCCGGGGCGCGCAGGGGAATGCGGGGTGGGCGTGGCAGCCTAGGGGAGCGCGCGGCCCGGAGGGCGGTGCCGGGCGTGGGAGCGGCGGGTACAACGCGGTCCTTGGAGGGGGAAGGGCGGCGACCCGGGAGGGCGGGAGGGGGAGCCGGGCTAGGGGGAGGCGGCGCCTGGGCCCGAGCCGCCCCAGCCCTGGCTCCTCTCCCCGGAACAGGCCCCCGACAGCTGCGCGCGGGAGCCGCCTCCCGACACCCGAGCCTCGCCGGCGCCTCCCCGCTCCCGGCTCCTGGCTCCCTGCGCCTCCCCCGCCCCTCGCCCAGCAGCCGAAGAGGCCCCGCTCCGGGGTCGCACGCAGGGGTCTTCCGGGAAGAGCGATGAGAGGTAGGGGGCGAGGCCGGAGGACCCCTGCGGGACGGAGGGGCGGAGGCAGAGGCCTGGGGCTCCGGGGGAGGCGCGGCGGCCGGGTGAGGGCCTGGCGGCGCTGTTCTTGGTTGTCCAGCCCCGCCAGGCGTGACCCTGCTGCCCCACCCCCCCACCAGCGCTCTGGCTTACTGTCTGAATATGGGGGGAACCCCCTGATCTCCGCGAAAGTGTGTTCCAGCCTTGAGGAAGGACCCCTTTTACTCAGTGTGAAGGAACTGACCCACAGGAAGACAGGTGCTTGTGTGTGGTCTCACTGAATCATCTCGGCCCTCTGGAGAAGTGGGCCTGCCCTCCCACCAGGCCAGTCCCTGTGGGCATCTGCTAACTGCTACGCCTCCACTCAGCTCCCAGTTGGGCAGCCTGCCCCCGGCCCAGCAGAGGCCTTGACACCCTAACCTGCCAGTGACAGCCTCTGGATGGTCATTTGGTTCTGTCGTGAGAATGTGTCACTGCCCGGTGAGCACCATCCTCAGTGTCCCATCCCCCACTCCCTTCCGCACCCCTTCGCACCCCCTCCGGGTCAGACTTCACCCAGCCTTCATCGCACAGGTCCCCTGCTGGCTGGACCTTCCTTTCCAACACCACCACCGCTATCCCCAGTCAGTGTCTGGTGCTGAGACTGCCTCTTGCCGCAGGCACTTAAGTGCATCCTGAGTTGAGTGCTACAGTGGACCCAGGTGAAAGCTGAGAGTATGGGAAAATGGAGCAGTGCCTCCTTATTCCCATTTCCTTCTGTTCCCCACCGCCTTGACTTCCCTCTGGCTTGGTCATGGTGTGTTTTAAGGGGTGGGCCCCAGTGCTCTTGGGATGCTGTGCCTGAGACCTTGAGTGTGTGTGTGTCTCACACTGTCCTCTGATGGTAGGCTCGTGTGGTGTCTGTCATATTATGCTCATAGGTGTCTCAGGATGGCTATGTTTTGTTTTGTTTTTACAAACATTTTTGATAGTTTATTTATTTTGAGAGCGAGAGAGAGCAGGAGAGGGGCAGAGGGAGACAGAATCCCAGGCAGGCTCTGCGCTGTCAGCACAGAGCCCCATGCAGGACTTGAACTCATGAACTGTGAGATCATGACCTGAGTCAAAATCAAGAGTTGGATGCGTAACTGACTGAGTCAACCCAGGTGCCCTGAAGATGGCTATTAACTAAGTGATGGGATTGGACTTTAAAGAAGGCCAATGTGTGGATGGAGTTGATGTGTGTGTGAGCATCTGCGTTTGCCCCCGCTGGGAGTCCATGTGTGTAACAGATTTATGTGGATGTCACATGTGAGTGTCTCCGAAAGTGTGTGGAGAGTTGTCTGTTACAGAGGAGGGTGTGGGTGTGGGTGTGTATGCTACATCTAGCCCCAGTGTTTACGGGGCTCTGTCAGTAAGCTCTGTAAGCTGGCATGTCTGAGGTCTGTGTGTTTGGGAGGGGGTGGGTATACAGAGCTGTGTGGGTGTTGTCTGTGGTGGAGGGTGGGGGTGAGAGAAGAGAGGGAAGGACCTACAGCAATGTCCAGGTCTCTGCTTTGTAATTGGTTGAAATGGGGTGGGGTGGGGTGAGGTTAAGGGTAAGTCTTCTGGGCCTGTTCTTCATGAGTCTGACCCAGTGGAGAGAAATGAGGTGATTGGAGTGTTGGAGGGGTTGGATTGCCTCAGACATCTGTGTGTTTCTCTGCTTGGCTCTGTGCCCTGTGCTTCTGAGCCCGCTCTATTTACCTCTTGCTTTGTGTTTCTCGCCCCGTCTCCCCCTGCCTCCTATCCTCTGCCTGTCTTTGTATCTTTGCCCGGGGCTCCTCTAGCTCCGTCTGGCTCTGATGACTCATCTGGGATAGGCATGAAGGTTACCCACGGGAACAAGGGCCCCGCTGTTCCCGAGAGAGGTGGGGGTGGAGAGCGGCACCCAGGAATTCCAGGCCAGCCGCCTGGGACCTTGTAGCCTGCTCCCCTGCACGTGGCTCCTGGACCTCCAAGAGACCAGGTGTGATGCCTCTGGCTCTAGCTCTTCTTTGATGCCTGGGTGCCCCCCGCAACTCAGTCAGCCCCCTCAGCTGCTGCTTCAGAGCTGTGGGGTCTCAGCTGCCTCTTACATTCCTGCCCTAGAGCATTATGGGAGCAGCTGGAGGAGGACAAAGGGATGGGGGAGTGTCCCCCCACTCTTCCTACCTCCTGGGGTGACCTGGCCTCCCTGTCTTTAGACCCGCCCTCATCTCCAAGGCAACGCAGGCCTTTCCTAGCTCTGGGCTTTTCCTTCAGAAGCAGCCACCTTCAGAAAGTGCGACCTTGGGGGACAGGATGTCTGGGTCTTAGGAAGGGAAGACAGAGCAGGGAGAACTGGAATGGGATGCTTTGGAACTGATGGCAGATATGGCACTAGGGGTCTCGGGATTCCAGGACCTGGAGAACTCAGTGCAGTCCTCCAGGAAGAGGAGAGGTCAGAACAGTTTTTCCTGCTGCTGGGGCTGGGGAGGGTACATACCTGGATTCACAAGGAGATGCCAATTGGAATGGTTTTAGGCCACGCTTGCCACCTGGGCCCTGGTGAAGAAGAGCAGGGATTCTCAAACTTTGATGGGCACAGATCACCTGGGGATTATATTAAAATGAAGATTCTTTTTCTTTCCTCCAATTTTTTATTTAAATTCTAGTTATAGTTAACACATAGTGTAATTTTGGTTTCACGAGTAAAATTTAGTGATTCATCACTTATAGCACCCGGTGCTCATCATTACAAGTGCCCTCCCTTAATGTCCATCACCCATCCTGCCCATCCCTCCCCCACCCCCATCTCCCTCCATCAACCCTCAGTTTGTTTTGTCATTAAAGTTTCTTTTGGTTTGCTTCCCTCCCTCTTTTTTCCACTTCCCATATGTTCATCTATTTTGTTTCCTAAATTCTGCCAGTTTGCCTTCCTACCAACAATGTAAGAGGGTTCCCTTTCTCCAAAATGCAGATTCTGATTCAGCAGATCTAGGGTAGGGGTGAGATTCTGCCTTTCTCCTAAGATGCTGGTCCAGGGATTACACTGGGCTTAGTGCGGCTACAGAAGACAGTGAGATTGGAAGGCACTGGGGTCCCCCACTTCTCTTAGAATTCTGAGCTCCTAGGTGGAGAGGAGACCAGAGTTTAGGCCAGTGTTTGGCACATGGGAAGCATTCTAAAAATATAGCTGATGCTCTTAAACAATGACTGCTTTGTCACTTTCCTCCTATTATTCCCAAAGCAGCCCATTCTGTCTGTTGTTGGCTGTTGTGACTCTGTCTGTTGTGACTCAGTCTCCTTGATTGCCCTTTAACTTACCCTACTACTTACCACTTGTTTTGTCCCCTGCAGAGATGCTGCCTCCACCCCCTTAGGCCTGAGGAGTCAGGAGCTATGGGGCCAGGGGCCCTCTCATCTCTACTGCTGCTGTCGCTGCTCTTAGTGGCAACTGGAGATGCTGACATGAAAGGACATTTTGATCCTGGTAAGGAGACTGGCTCCTGGGTCCCTGAGGATGGGGCTTTGGGAGACAGGGTTCAGGGACCTTGACCCTCCGTGTGCCTGTGTTCACCCAGCCAAGTGCCGCTATGCCCTGGGCATGCAGGACAGGACCATTCCAGATGGGGACATCTCTGCCTCCAGCTCCTGGTCAGACTCTACTGCTGCTCGCCACAGCAGGTACCTGGAACCTCTAGGACTGCTCTGGAGGAACTTTCTGGGGCCTCTACTTGCCCTTCCAACTCCTCTGCCCATGCCAAGAGGCTTCTGGGAGGGCAAATGCCAATGAACTTCCCCACCCCCAATGCTGGGGGAGCTATAAATACGAGAGACAGAGACAGACCAGATGTTCCTTGTGATCTCTTGCCCCGTCCCAGGCTGGAGAGCAGCGACGGGGATGGGGCATGGTGTCCTGCAGGGCCTGTCTTTCCAAAGGAAGAGGAGTACCTGCAGGTGGATCTGCGGAGGCTGCACCTGGTAGCTTTGGTGGGCACCCAGGGGCGGCATGCTGGAGGCCTGGGCAAAGAGTTCTCCCCCAGCTACCGGCTACGTTACTCCCGAGATGGCCACCGCTGGATGGACTGGAGGGATCGCTGGGGTCAGGAGGTAAGGCTGGCAGGGGCAGCTCCCAGGAAAGGCTGGTTCTCCTCTCTTCCCCACTTTAAATGCCACCTGTCCACTGACGACTCTCCCAATTTATACCCTCTCTAGCCCAAGACTTTCCCTTGAGCTGCATCTAGTGTTGCAAACCTGACCACCTTCTAGGCCTTTCCACCTGGATGTCTAATGGGTTCTCAAACCTACCATAAATTTCCCTAGTTGAACTTGAATCCCATTCCCACCCCACAACTGCTCCTCTCCTAGCTCAGGCCAGTTGCTCAGGCCATAAGCTAAGATACCGCTCATTTCTCTGGTCTCTCACCTGCTAATTCCAAAGCACCAGCAAGGCCAGTCTGTTCTACCTCCATGATATTTCCTAAATCCAACCACTTGTCACCGCCTCTACCTCTACCACCCTAGGCCTGCTCACACCATCCCCAGCTTAGATGAACACACTGGTCTCCGAACTGTTTTCCTGGCTCCTCTCTGTTTCGACCTGAAATCATATCTCCACCTAGTGGCTACAGACACTCTACCTGAGAAAATGCAAATCAGATGAGGCGTACTTGGCTTATAGCCCTCCACTGGCTTTCCGCTCTGCCAGAACAAAAGCTGAGTTCCGTCCTGGGTGCAGAAGCTTAGCTTGCCCTGGCTCTTGCCTGTATCCCTTACTTCTCTTTCCTGTTCTTGTTCCACCTGGGCCCACTGGTTTTCTTGCTGTTCCTGGAACAAGCAAGGGTTTGTCCCACAGCCTCAGGACATTTTTGCATGCTGTTCTCTGTGCCTGGAAAGCTTCTCCCCCAGATCCTCAGCTTCTCCTTCCACTCAGTTCTCCTCGAAATATCACCTCCTCAGAGAGCCCACCTCCCCCTACTCCAGCTCCACACCCTGCCTCTTGTTCTTCACAGCTGTTTTTCCTACTGGAATCTCAGTACTGCAAGGGGAGAGGGGAGGGACGGATGTTTACCACTGAGAACTTACATAGCTGGCACAGAGTAGGCACTCAACCAGTGCCTGCTGAGTGAACAGAGAGAATAGGGTAAAGGTGGGTGGGGGGGAGAATAGGGTAAAGCAGGGGTGCAGAGCTGTGAGGGACTGGATAGAATCTGTGCACAGCGGGATGGGTGGCTTAGAGACAAATGGAGACAGACAAAGAGTCGAGGCTGACATTGGTGGTAGAGGACAGACTGTCAGGCTGAGAGATGTGTCAGAGATCTTTGCTGTGGCCCCTTGTTTTACACATGCCTGGCTGTACCCCATATCCCTGTATGCTTAACACCACCCTTCATGAATCTCTCTGGCCACTGTGTGCTGGGCCAGGGAACAGCTGGTGACTGGGAAGTTAGATCCAACCTGTAGCCTTTCCCACTCATGCACGCTGTTTCCTGGGCAACAGGTGATTTTAGGTAATGAGGACCCTGGGGGAGTGGTACTGAAGGACCTTGGACCCCCCATGGTGGCCCGACTGGTTCGCTTCTACCCCCGGGCTGACCGGGTCATGAGTGTCTGTCTGCGGGTGGAGCTCTATGGCTGCCTCTGGAAGGGTGAGTCATTCAGACCTCCAAGAATTCATTTCCTGGCCTGGGGCCTGGGGAGTGAGGCCTGGGGAGAAGGGCATCCAGGATCCTCTTTCTCTTGTTGGGAAGCTGTCACTCTGAGTGAGGAAGGGCCTGGCCAACATTGCCTCCTCCATGCTGGTGGGCCTGTGGAAGGACACAAGAAGGGGAATGACGCAGGGGAGGTGGCGGGAGGCTTCCTGCCTCTAACACCTCTTCTCCTACCCTACCCCAGATGGACTCCTGTCTTACACAGCCCCTGTGGGGCAGACGATGTACTTATCTGAGGCAGTGCACCTCAATGACTCCACCTACGATGGACATACCACACACGCTGTTGGCGGGTAAATGAGGCAGGCCCTGCGGAGCATGAGCCTATGTGCTGGAGGGAGGATGCAGTGGATGTGTTAAGGAGTCTGGGCAGTGAGATGGAAGAAGTGGGGAAAGGGTTAGGTGGGGCCTTGGGGACACAGGATCAGGATTGAGGGTAGCAAGGCAACTACTAGCTCATGTGACACTTTGTGGGAATTAGAAAAAGGCAACCCTTTGCTAATACACATCTGTTGGAAACTGTCACAGTAAATTCACACAACGTAGGTTGAATGGTGCCTCCGAGAGATGGTGCCTTCCTGCAGCTTATAGCTGCAAAGTACCTTGACAATCCTGGGGGTGGGAAAGAGACAACCACAGGAAGGAAGTTGGGGCAGGAGGTAGGGGCTAGTCCAGACTGGCTGGGGTTGGGGTTGCAGAGCACTTAAATGGGTGGCACTCTCTTCTCTCCCACCCTCCTCTTCCTTGGCTCCCCTGCTCTCCAGGTTGCTGTATGGAGGTCTGGGTCAGCTGGCAGATGGTGTGGTGGGGCTGGATGACTTTAGGCAGAGCCAGGAGCTGCGGGTCTGGCCAGGCTACGATTATGTGGGATGGAGCAACCACAGCTTCCCAGGTGGCTACGTGGAGATGGAGTTTGAGTTTGACCGACTGAGGGCTTTCCAGGCCATGCAGGTAAGTGCGTGTGGCTCTTAGGCAAGGTTATGAGACCAGGGTGGTTGCCCCTGGGGTGCTTGCCCAGGCTCTCCTGGCTTTGACCCTGTGTCCCTCCTCCCTTCCCCCCAGGTCCACTGTAACAACATGCACACCCTGGGAGCCCGCCTGCCTGGTGGGGTGGAATGTCGCTTCAAGCGGGGCCCTGCCATGGCCTGGGAGGGGGAGCCTGTGCGCCACGCCCTGGGGGGCAGCCTGGGGGACCCCAGAGCCCGGGCTGTGTCAGTGCCCCTGGGCGGCCGCGTGGGCCGCTTTCTGCAGTGCCGCTTCCTCTTTGCTGGGCCTTGGTTACTCTTCAGCGAAATCTCCTTCATCTCCGGTAAGCCTCTGGTCTATGCCCAATCCTCAACCTCTGGGATCGCCAACCCGCAGTACCCACTCCTGGCACCAAAGTATCCACTCCTGGCACCATGTTTATGTAGCACTCATGAGACTTTGCAAGCAGGGATGCTCCAAATAATTTGAACACCTCCCTACCCCTTCCTCCCATCTCTGTCTTTTACTTTATGAGCCCTTCACTCATGACTGATATTGAGCAAGTAAGACAGTGTTGGCTGTAAAAATACTGAAGTACTCTGTGCTGGTTAAGAAATAACCTCTTCTCCAGGCTTCCTTATACCCAGCCTTATACCCAGGCTTCCTTATACCCACTTGGGCCTCTCTCTGGGAGTCCTGCCTCTCCCCATAATCCAGCACCTAAAAAGTTGACATCCACAACAGCCAGGCCCCTCCCATTCTGATTGGTTGGTACATATACCCAGTGTCAGCCCTGCTCCTGGAAGTAGAATTCCCTAGGTCTCATGCAAGTAGCTTTTCTTTGGTCCGTCTTCCCTATCTGACTCCTTCCTTTCTTCTCTTCCTTCTTTGCAGATGTTGTGAATGACTCCTCTCCAACTTTGGGGGGCACCTTCCCACCAGCTCCCTGGTGGCCACCTGGCCCACCTCCCACGAACTTCAGCAGCTTGGGTGAGCAGCCCTGGGGCGTCCTCCTGGACAAGTGTATTCTGGGCTACTATCCCTCCAAGCCCCCAACTTGGGTAGGAAGTGGTTCTGACTCTCCAGTGTTTCTGATTCTCTGTCTCTGCCAGAGCTGGAGCCCAGGGGCCAGCAACCTGTGGCCAAGGCTGAGGGGAGCCCAACTGCCATCCTCATTGGCTGTTTGGTGGCCATCATCTTGCTGCTGCTGCTCATCATTGCCCTCATGCTGTGGCGGCTGCACTGGCGCAGACTCCTCAGCAAGGTGGGCAGAGTGAGGGCAGGGCCCGAGCTACAGGGGGGGTGGGTGTGGGTAGGAGGAGTTGGGGGGTATAGCCTGGAGAGGACAGACAGGGTGTGGGTGTGGAGAGTGAGGCCAGGCTGAGGCCAATGTGTGTGGGGAATCCTGATTAGTTTGGGTCCTGCAGGGACCACAGAACATTGTCTAATTAGAATAATTAGAGGTGGACTTAGTAAAGAGATAGGTTATAGAGGAGTGGGCAGATGTATGAAAATTAGAAGGAGTAGTGCAATTTCCACAGATCTGTTACCACCCATAGGCCTGGAAGATGAGAGGAGGGCAGTTGCTGGAAACTGGAGGAGTGAGTCTGGGGAAAGGGCTCCTTGAGAGGGGCAGTGGACTTTGCTTCAGGGACACAGCTAGCCTAAGTACACCTCTCAGGGAGAGGCTGGGAGCATAATCATCCTGACCTCACTTCTTGCCTGCCCAACAAATTCCTCTTGGGCCAACCCAAACCAAGCCTGTTGATACAGTCCACACTGGTCCACCTTCTGGGGTAGAAGCTGGATGGGAAAGGTGGAGAGTGGAGCTAGAGAGGCAGGGAGGAGCTAGAGGAAGAAGCCTGGCACACTCTGAGCCCATGTCTTCCTGGCAAGAATCAGTGGTGGCGATATGCATGAAAGTTGAATGATTCCATAATTATCTGGTCAGATTTGGGTTGGAATCCCAGAATGGTACATCAGGGGACTCACTCGTATGCTCTTGAACCTCTGTTTCTTTACCTGTGAAATAGAGTTAATAGTAGATACAACTGTGGGACTGTCGTGAGGACTGAAGGGGAGAAGGTGGGCATGGCATTTAACGAGCTGGAATCATGCACTAAACAGTAGCCACGGTTAACCTTCCCATTCCCATGACAAGGCTGAGCGCCGGGTATTAGAAGAGGAGCTGACAGTTCATCTGTCTGTCCCTGGGGACACCATCCTCATCAACAACCGCCCAGGCCCTCTTGAACCACCCCCTTACCAGGAGCCCCGGCCTCGTGGGAATCCGCCCCACTCTGCTCCCAGTGTTCCCAACGGCTCTGGTAAGACCTGCTTTGTTCTAGTCCCACCACCATCCTCTGCCTGTTTTCTTATGGTATCCCTTTTCCTCTCTGTTCCCATTCCCTTTTCCTGTCTTCTCCAGATTCAACTCATTTTCTTATTTCTGTGCCCCTGGTCACCACACTCTGTGTCACTCCGTGTCCCTACCATATAATCTTTCTTAAGAGTTTTTTATGTATTACCTATAATCCCTAGTGGCCTTATCCTGTCTCAGTGTCCCATACACATCTCTCTTCTCTATTGTTCCCTCTCATTATGTCTTCCTGGTCCCTCTCCTTTCTCCTAGATTCACTGCATTCATTCTGTCCATCTGTCCATCTATTATCCATCCTTCTATCTGAATTCATACATCCATCCATCTATCTGTCTATCTTTTTGTCTATCCACCATTTGACCATTTGTCTATCATCCATCCATCTATCAATAAATATTCACACATCTATTCATCCATCCATCATCCATTCAACCACCCATCCATCCTCTATCCATCTATTCATCCATTATCAATCCATGTTCATCTATCCATTCACCTATTCATCCATCCATCCATCCACCATCCAGCCATTCATCCATCATCCACCTATTCATCTATTCATACATATTCATCCATCTATTTGTTCATCTCTCCATGCATCCATCCATCTATCCATTCATCTATCACCCACCCATTCATCTACTCATATATATTCATCCATCCATTTGTTTATCTGCCCATCCATCCATCCATTCAACTATTTGTTTGTCATCCATGCATCTATCCACTGATCTATCCATTCCTTCATTCATTATTCATCCAGCTATCTGGCACCCTCCAGACCCTTGTTTTATCCTGTCCCTGTCTCTCAGTACATCCATCCCCATCAGCTCTGGTCTTGCCCTATTCCAGGTCTCCCTGTCTGTCTAGCCTTGAGTCTCATCCCTTCCCCGTGTCTCCCCCCCTTCCTTTTCCCGACAGCGTTGCTGCTCTCCAATCCAGCCTACCGCCTCCTTCTGGCCACTTACGCCCGTCCCCCTCGAGGCCCCGGCCCCCCCACACCCGCCTGGGCCAAACCCACCAACACCCAGGGTAAGCCCCTCTGCCCCTGGGCTTCTCCAGGCTCCCCATACCTCTACTGGGGCAGGGAAAAGTCCTCACATCTTGCACTCCCTCCTCTCCCTGCTGTGGCCTCTTCTGCTCTCCTGAGCTCCCAAGGAGGAAGCTCTTATGCCTTTAGCTCTGTGCTGTGCTTGCTCCTTCTTAAGGCCTTTCCCTTGAGCAGAGGAGCAGAAAGCTCAACGGTTCTCAGCTCTGTCCTCCTTTTCCTCTTCCACCCCATCTTTTTTGCTCTCCAGACCCAGAGAGGAGGTTGCTATGCTGACCCCAGGTTCTCTTGTAACTCCTTCTTTGTTTCCCCTCTCTCTAGAGGTGCCAGGAGGAGGGCCTCTCACCCTGGGTGCTTGCCCTCTCCCCCCATGTGTTCTCTCTCTGCAGTCCCAGAGGTGGAGGCTCACATCCTGCCTTTCCTGTCTGCTCCTCCTCTTCTTGATGTTGCCTTCTCATTGTTCCCCCCTCCCAGAGCTAAGAGAGGACAGCTCTGCTTCCTCTTCTTTGTCTGTAGTTTCCTTGTTGTGCTGGCTGTGAGGAACTGTTCTCCTCTCCTCCTTTCTGTGTGCCCCTGTCTCTGCTTGTCTTTGAGCTTGGGGTGTTGGGTTAGGGAGGGTTTGGGTAACCACGGCAGGGAGGAGCCAAGGCTGAAAGCAAGGGGGTGTGAGGTGGGTAGAACAGCTGTGAACAGGAGGGGCTGACAGTGAGTGGAACAACGGTTTGGAAAGTAGGGGGTGACTGGATGACTGGCACCATCCTTCTTCCAGTGGTGGGTAGAGGAATTCCTCTTCCAGCCAAGAGTTACCTCATGGTCTCTTGGGCTGTGCTGGGATCCCTAGAGAATAGACTTTATGTCATTCTTTGTTCAACCATTTCTATTGCCTTAAACTCTGGAACAGCTAACTCTCATCTCATGCCAGCGTCTTCTCCGGTTTGAGGTTGGTGGGTAGAATACCAAGAAGATGGAGAGTAGTCCCAGTCTTTCACCCAACAGGGAGACAGGGGGCCTCTGGGAGCCTGCGGTGGAGAGCCATGGCTCTCAGGGGCTGCTCCTGATGCCTTGTCCTGTCTTCTTTCCCCTCAACTTTCCAGCCTGCAGTGGGGACTATATGGAGCCTGAGAAGCCGGGTGCCCCGCTTCTTCCCCCACCTCCCCAGAACAGCGTGCCCCATTATGCCGAGGCTGACATTGTCACCCTGCAGGGCGTCACTGGGGGCAACACCTATGCTGTGCCTGCACTGCCCCCAGGGGCTGCTGGGGATGGGCCCCCCAGAGTGGATTTCCCTCGGTCTCGGCTCCGCTTCAAGGAGAAGCTTGGCGAGGGCCAATTTGGGGAGGTAAGGAAGATCCCTGCCCAACTCTCAGTAGTGTCTCGACTATCTAGGACTCTGATGCCATGCCCATATGTCCCTCTTGGTTGGAATCTGTCAGCTGTGACTGTGTTATTCCAATTGACCCTGTGACCTCAGTGAACTGTGTGACTATCTAACAAATGAGCTTCTTTCCCCAGGTACATCTGTGTGAGGTAGAGAATCCTCAAGATCTGGTCAGTCTTGATTTCCCCATTAATGTGTGCAAGGGACACCCTTTGCTGGTAGCTGTCAAGATCCTACGGCCAGATGCCACCAAGAATGCCAGGTGAGGAGCAGGCATGGTGTCTGGAGATAAGGAAGGGAGGCCATGAAGAGTGGGGAGTGATCTAGAGACCAACAGAGGGGGAGTGTCTGGGGAAAGAAGTTTCCATCTTAGGCTGATCTCAGCCCAGGTCTCAGTGCCACTAGTGAGTTAGCTTGTCTGCTGGGGTTAGGGTGCTGGTCTACATGAGCAGGAGAGATGGTGCAGGTCAGCCCCTCAGTGTCCCTGCCACCTACCTGCTTCTCTAGGAACGATTTCCTGAAGGAAGTGAAGATCATGTCGAGGCTAAAGGACCCAAATATCATCCGGCTCCTGGGCGTGTGTGTGCAGGACGACCCTCTCTGCATGATTACTGATTACATGGAGAATGGTGACCTCAACCAGTTCCTCAGTGCCCACCAGCTAGAGGACAAGGCGACTGAGGGGCCCCCCGGGGATGGGGAGGCTGCCCAGGGGCCCACCATCAGGTACCCACTTACTTAGGCTGGCCCTTCCCTGAGAGCTCCCCAAGGCGGTCTCCTCTCCCCTCGTTCCAAACCAGAGGGAGAGAGGGGAGCATGGGATAGGGAGGCAGGTAGATGTTCAGGGGGGTGGGAGCTGGGATGAGGAACATGTGGCCATGTTCATCTGGGGACTGAGGAGCAAAAGGCCAAAGTTACTATCTTGTAGGTGGTGAGGGACTTGGGCTCTGTCAGGCATCCCCCCCGTTCTCTCACCCTTGTCTGAGTCCAGACAATAAAGCGTAGTTCCCTGGGTCATATAAACCAAACAAATGTTGAGTGGGCACCTACCCCTGGCCTCTACATGGGCATTCCATCTCTGCACCAGAAATAGATGTAACCCAGTCCCAGGGAGTGGGCTCCCCTTCCTCTCCTGGGAATCTGTGAGACGGGGATCAGTCTGGGGCTGCCCCAGTGACCTTCTGTTATTGGTTCCCTTCCTCAGCTACCCCATGCTGCTACATGTGGCAGCTCAGATTGCCTCGGGCATGCGCTATCTGGCCACCCTCAACTTTGTGCATCGGGACCTGGCCACAAGGAACTGCCTGGTTGGGGAAAATTTCACCATTAAAATCGCTGACTTTGGCATGAGCCGGAACCTCTACGCTGGGGACTATTACCGAGTACAGGGCCGGGCAGTGCTGCCCATCCGGTGGATGGCCTGGGAATGCATCCTCATGGTGAGAGGCCCTGAGAGAGGCATGCAGGGTGCAGGGGAGGGAGGTGGGGGAAGACAGGGCATGGGGAGGCCAGGGGAGGAGAGCACAGGCTGCTCTGTGGTCTTGGTCAATCACTTGCCTTCCTTGGACTGCAGATTCCTCCTCAATAAAGTGAGGGTTTGGGCCAGTGCTCTGTAAGGTTCTTTCTGGCTCTAGGGCCCAGAGAAAGTGGGGAGGAGTGGTATGATGGGAAAGGGTCCAGGAGCCAAAAGTGGGTACAAGAGCTGGAGTCAAGGTGGCAGAGAGCAAGAGAAGTAAGGAGAGACAGGAGGCTAGAGATAGAAAGGTGCGAGTTGGGAGAAAATTAGGACCAGAAAATGGGGGGGCAGGGTGGGGAGGGAGGGTGGGTAGAAAAGGAAAGAGGCGAAAGAGAGGACTAGAGCCTGAGAAAGAAGGCAGAGCCAGAAGGAGGGAGGAGCAGACTTGTTGGGAGAGGGGGCCAGCCAAGAGGGAGTCCTGCTGGGGTAAGTGCTAAGTGGACACGGGGCTCCCTGTGGGGAGAGGAGGAGGGTTTGTGTGGCCTGATGCCTTTGTCTGCCTTTGTTGCTTTATCCACATACCAGGGGAAGTTCACGACTGCAAGTGATGTGTGGGCCTTTGGGGTGACCCTGTGGGAGGTGCTGATGCTCTGCCGGGCCCAGCCCTTTGGGCAGCTCACTGATGAGCAAGTCATCGAGAACGCAGGGGAGTTCTTCCGGGACCAGGGCCGGCAGGTCAGAACAGAGGAGAGGGTTGTGGGTCTGGGAGGGCCAGAGCCTGTCATCTTGGGGACTAAAGAACATTTGTTCCCTGCCTTTCATCCACCCCACCACAATGCAGGTGTACCTGTCTCGGCCCCCTGCCTGCCCACTAGGCCTGTATGAGCTGATGCTTCGGTGCTGGAGCCGGGAGCCTGAGCAGCGGCCACCCTTTTCCCAGCTACATAGGTTTCTGGCAGAAGATGCTCTCAACACAGTGTGAATCACACACCCAGCTGCCCCTTCCTCAGGGAGGATTCAGGTGAAGCCAGAGGCAATAAACAAGAGGATTTAACATCACCCCCACTCCATTCCCATTCCCGACCACCCTTCACCTCTGAGAGAGAGGCAATGTGACCATAGGTGGGCTGGGCCTGCCAGGGAGCTGATGCCTTCCCTTCCTCGGACACACTCTCATTTCCCCTTCCTGCTCCCCTCCTGGAAGCCTCGGCCACCCACCCAGCTGGCCCTGTGGATGGGATCCTCTCTGACCTCTTCTAGTCATCCCTGGGGGGGGAGGATGGGGGCAAATATAGGGCAGACACTGGATAAGGCCTATTGGAGCACCTGGGCTCCACTGGACAACACTGGTTCCTGGAGAGAAGGCTGTGGCCTCCCCAGCCTCTCTTTCCGTCGCACACTGGACCCCACCGGCTAATAATCTGGGGATGAGGAGGACAAGAAAGGGAGGATGTTCCCGTGTTGCCTTGTTCTTACTCCTGGAATTGTCCTTGGCTTTGGCTTCTCCCTCCTCTATCCTCTGAAACACTGGACCTGGGGGTGATTCCTGTCCCCTCCCCCCCCCCCCCCCCAGCCATCCCTACTTCCCACCTGCTGTGTTGTAGCTAGAACTTCTCTCAGCCTGTATGGTTCTGTGGATTAAGTACTGGGATTAGGGGAAAAGAGGGAGCAAGGGCCTGTGGCCTTGGTGTTGGACATCTCTGTTGTAGCTGCCATATTGGTTTTTCTATAATCACTTGGGGTTTGTACATTTTTGGGGGGAGAGACACAGATTTTTACACTAATATATGGATCTAGCTCAATGCAATTTTAATATCCTGCACTAGGCAGGTAATAATAAAGGTTGAGTTTTCCACAGCTGTGAGTGGGTTTCTTGGGGTTTTGGTAAAATCTGCTTCCTGTATCCACTCCCAACTCATTTCCTTTCTTCTCCTTTTTCCTCCTTCTCCCCATTCCATTTCCTACTGTGTATTTTGCCCAACACAGTGTTCTGTTGTCTCTCTATAAGCCAGGTTCTTGCCTCTGGGACCTCAGGTCCTACGTGAATGTATGAACCTTGTCAGCTCTATTGGGAGCTCTGCAGGAGGCTTGGAGGGGGGTGAATTAGGCCAGGGGTCTTAACCTTAACCCATGGAACCCTTTGACAGTGTAGAGAGGTCTACTGATTCCTCCTGAGAATTATTTTAAAACCCATTACACAGGGACCCTTGGGTGGCCCAGTCTCTGTTAAGTGTCCAAGTCTTGGTTTTGGCTCAGGTCATGACCTCACGGTTTCCTGAGTTCAAGCTCCAGGTCAGGCTCTGTGCTGACAGTGCAGAGCCTGCTTGGGATTCTCTGTCTCTCTCTCTCTCTGCCCCTCCCCTATTCATGCTGTCTCTGTCTCTCTCAAAATAAATAAATAAACTTAAAAAGAAAAACATTATGGGGCGCCTGGGTGGCTCAGTCAGTTGAGCGTCTGACTTCAGCTTAGGTCATGATCTTGCTGTCCGTGAGTTCGAGCCCTGCGTCGGGCTCTGTGCTGACAGCTCGAAGCCTGGAGCCTGTTTCAGATTCTGTGTCTCTCTCTCTCTGCCCCTCCCCCACTCATGCTCTGTCTCTGTCAATAATAAATAAACATTAAAAAAACTACACACACATAAATGTGTATATATCACATATATATTACAGAGATCAATTGAGTTTACTAAAATGTTTAAAAAACATTTAACTGTTTAAAAAAACACAGTAACCTACATATTTCTTTTAAATATATTTAATAGGGGTGCCTGGGTGGCTCAGTTGGTTGAGCATCCGACTTCGGCTCAGGTCATGATCTCACAGCTCATGAGTTCGAGCCCCATGTCGGGCTCTGTGCTGACAGCTCAGAGCCTGGAGCCTGCTCCCGGTTCTGTGTTTCCCTCTCTCTGCCCCTAACCCACTCGCATTCTGTCTCTGTCTCTCTCAAAAATAAATAAACATTAAAAAAAAATTTTAATATATTTAATAACAAGATCTAGCAGCAGATGTAGTAACTCTTAATGTCTCCAAATAATAATAGGCATAAGAAATACTTGACACTGGGAGATTTCTATAAAGGTAGTGGGATATGAAAATAGATGTGGTGTCTTAGTGACAAGACCCAGGTTCTACTAATACTACTGAGGGTTTTGCTCATATTCATTCTTGGAGGGAGTGCCAAATTTCAGTTAGAGATTAATAAAAACAGAGGTGTAATTTTTTGGGGGGGGCCAATTCTAGGACTCCCTTCCAGGGTCTGGAAGTCCCAGGGGGAGAATCCTTGGATTAGGCTGATCAAATGTACAGATGACCTAATAGGTGTGAGCTCTTTGGATGGGAACTAGAATCAAGAGCCTAAATTATCTCAGAGGTTTGGAAGGATGAGCCACAACCACCGAGAGAGTATTTAACAGAGTTTAAATTGGTTGGGGGAAAAAAAAATCACTTGCAAGTATTGGACAAGGCAGACCTATCTTGATGGAAGTTCCTGTGAAATAAAGACCCTGGAGTCTTTGTTGATGATATTCACAAAATGAGCCAAATGGGTAATGAAGATACCAATAAAGATAGTTAAATCTTATGTTGAATTAATAGCCCCTTGGGATCCAGGTCACAGATTCTGCTGAAACCTATGAAGGTCCGAACACTGTGACCCATGTTTTAAGATATGCATTGATGGGTCGGGAGTTTAGAGGCCACAACCCAGCATGGTGAACAATGGAAGCCATAGCAATGAGCCGAGAACTCCAAAGCTCTAGGCCTATGCAACCACCTAGTGTTCATTTGAACTTGTCTTGGTGTGTTCAAAGCTGCTCCTTCATGGTTTCCTGACTCAGTGAATGGCAGCATCATCCACTCAGCTGCACAAGCCAAAAACCTGGGGAGCATCCTTGACACCCTTTTCCTCTACTCTCACCTCCCAAGTGCAGTCTATCATGAAGCTCTGTTGATCTTTCCAGATTTCCCTCAAATTTATTATTTCTATCTCCATCTCCATCCTGGCACACACTACCTCCATCTTGTTGGGACCACTGCAGTGGTCTCCCGGGGTTTGTTCTTGTTCTCTGATTTGTTTTCAGCCCTGCAGTCAGACATAAATCTGATCCCCACTACTTTATTTCAAATCCTTTAATGGCTCCTGTTGACCCTAGAATAAATAAAATCTTCTGACCAAGTTTGCCCTCTCCTTCCTTCAGCATCCTTCCCCACCCTGTCTTTTATGTATCACTGGCCTACTTTCAGTTCTTGTAAGTGGCCATAGTCCCTCCTGCCATGGCCTTTGTAGAATCTTGTTCCCCTGCCTGGAACATAGTTTCCTGCTGTCTTTGCCTTGTTAAGTCCTGCTTGTCCTTCGGCACTCTTCCCTGACTTGACCAACCAGATCAAATCCTCTTGATGCTCTCAGAACACACGACTTCTTTGTCGTACTTACTACAGGTGTGATTTTTTTTTAAAAGAAAATAATAACCATAATATTTTCTGAGCACCTACTATGTGTCAGGACCATCCTTATTACATATTATCTTTTTTAATACAACATATGAAATAGTTAAAATTATTGCCATTTCACAGAAAAGAAAACGTCTCTGTTCTAAGCAACTTGCCAAAGGCAGCACAGCCAGGAAGCTACAAAACTGGTAAGAAGCAGCCAGTGGGCCCCTGGCTCTGTGTTCTCTCTCCAGGATGCTGCCTGAGGGGAGGAGGTTGTGAACTCTCCATCACACTCTGGATAATCCTAAAAAGGAAAGTTCCTAGGAGCCCAGGCTGATTATCTTCCTAAAGGCCAGCTCCAGAAACTCAGCCTGTGCTCATTTCTTCACATCAGACAACTAGCCCCTATCCACTGCATCCCTTCAAGCAGGGCTCACCAAGAGAATCTGTGATCATAGACATAAATGGTCTCTAGATGCACCATCCAATAGGTAGCCAATAGCTACATGTGGCTATTTATTGAGTGCTTGAGATGGAGCTAATGTGACTGAGGAACTTAATATAAAATTTTTAGTTATGGGGCACCTGGGTGGCTCAGTCGGTTAAGTGTCCAACTTTGGCTTATGTCATGACCTCGTGGTTTGTGAATTCAAGCCCCAAATCCAGCTCTGTGCTGACAGCACAGAGCCTGGAGCCTGGTTTGGATTCTGTGTCTCCCTCTCTCTCCGCCCCTCCCCTGCTCCTGTCCTCTTTCTCTCAAAGTAAATAAACATTAAAAAAATTAAAATTTTATTTTAGTTAACTTAAATTTAAATAGCCACAGGTGGCTAGTAGCTCCTGTTCTGGACAGGGTAGCCTTAAAGAGTTTTTGCTACACTGCAGGAAACTGTGACCTGGTCTGCCTAGCTTCCCCTTGCTTGCTCTTGTCAAAATGAAGCATATGACCTATTGCAGTTTTACATACACACAGAAGCTTCTTACAAAGATGGCATTGAACTATACATGGCATTTTGTAATCTGCTTTTCTTCTCCTCATGATAGGTTGTACATAGCTCAGTCACTCTGCATACAGTGTCCTAAGTGTTGCCCAGTATTTTACATTGTTGGAATGACCCACATTTTATCTAACTAACCCCCCATAATGGACATTCAGGCTGTTTCCATTGTTTTCATAACACAATAACAATTTCAATAAACATCTTTGCATGTAAATCTCTGTATCCATGTGGGAGAATTTCCATGATACATTTCTAAAGGTGGAATTGGTAGGTCAAATGGCAGCCACATTAAAATAATTGGTACATACTGCCAAATTGCCCCCCAAAAGGTGTGACTATGTCAACTTTCAACAAAAGTATAGACTACTGTATGTTTTTCTGTGGTGACAACATTGAGGTTTATATATATATATATATATATATATATATATATATATATATATATACACACACACACACACCCATATACATTATATATACATTAATATATATTTTATATGTGTATATATACATATGTATTTTATATGTATATACATATACATTATATACACATGTGTATATATATATTTGCTAATCAGATATTGTATTGTTTCTTTAACTTACTTTACCTTAATTACTGGTGAAGAAAGCTTTTTCATTTGATTATAAACAATTTGTATTTCTTCTGTTTATTGCCTGTTACATCTTTCTACAATATTTCTATTCTGTTCTTTTTCTTCTTGCTTTGTAAAAGTTCTTTGTATTGTCTATTTTGTCAAATATTTCTTCCCAGACTAATTTGTCTCTTATTGTACTTAACGTTAGCCTTAAAAAAGCTTTGTCAGCTTTGTGTCATTCTTTGTGGACTTTATACACCAATTGCTAAAGGATGGAACAACAAAACAAGCACCGGGTGAGCTACAAAGCATAACCAAGTCTTACACAGTTCTTGCCATTTTGATTCACGGTCCCTCACAGGTACTTCAAATCCTAGCTTCAGGATTTTCTAGATGAATGATTGGCAAATTTCGTCTTTTTTAAATGTTTATTTATTTTTGAGAGAGAGCGTGAGGGGGAGGGGGACGGGAGCAAGGGCGGGGCGGGGGAGGGGGGGTGCAGCTGCAGAGGACCCGAAGCAGGCTCCGCCCTGACAGAGGGCGAGGCACAGGACTGGGACTCACAAACCCGGAGATCGTGACCTGAGCCGCTGTCGGACGCTCTACCGACCCAGCCACCCAGGCGCCCCTGTGGGCAAATTTCTTAATCCCATTGAGTTTTGGTCTTCTAGTCTGTAATGTGGAAATAATAAAACTTGCTTTATTGGAACTTGGGGGTACTTGTAGCTCTGGCTTTGGATTAAGACGTTCCCTTCCCTTTTCCTGCAGCAGCTTCATAAATCAAATCAGACCCAACAATTGGCTTCCTAAAACAACTGTATTAGGATCTTCTAACGAAACGGGTTGGTGGGAGCATGGTGGACGTGGCAATTAAGATTTATTGAGTACTTACAAGCCGAGTAAGACGCGTTGAGTGGTACTCCTAACTTGCGAAAACGCTCTAGAGAGTGCTGTATTTCAATTTTACGAGAAGCAAAGAGCTCAAGGAGCTCAGTTTCGTGTGTCTCTGAACTAAGCGTCTCACTTAGGAGACGCTTGCCTCTGACAGCAAGCCCTAGCGGCCCTTCTCCTCCCTGGGTCCCGCCTTCCGCCTAGGTCGGTTAGAGTCGCCGTTAGCTGCGTGAGCGGAAAGCGACGCGGAACTAAGTGGCGCTGCCTCCGGTGTCTCGGACTCTCTCAATTAAAGGCCAGCCTCCCTCCTCTTGGCTTCCCCGCGGTGCCTTTTGGGAGTTGCAGTCAGACGCGCTTCCGCTCACCCTAGGGTGAGTCCAGAAAAGACTCCAATTCCCAGAAAGCCCCGCGGCGGGCGAGTGAGTGCAGTGCCTGTTCTTATCTTTCCTACTTTTCCACTCCTTCCCCTCCTTTCCTTCTCTTCTGAATCCTACACTCTGGACTTCTGTCTAGTTCTTTGTCCCTCTCCCCATCTTTTTCTCTCGTTTTCCATCGTACATTCTCCTATTCCAGGGAGCCAACGCCAGACATTAGCTCCGGTTAAGCGACGACTTGAGACTCAGGGTGCACGAGGGCGGGGGAATCGACACAGAGTGGTAGGGGGGCCGAGAGAGAGGGGGGTGGGGAGGTATAAGAGAGTTGAGTGAGAGGCGAGGAGTAGGAGGAAAGTAGGAGAGAAGTTAGGAGATCGGACGTATGGATCAGGGTGAATGCGGTATAGTCTTGGAGGGGAAAGAGGAAAGGTGGGCGTAGATTTGGGAGACAAGGAGGAGAAAGGTAGTTCATTGCTGTGCCCGGCAGGACCTGTGGGCCGAGAAATAAGATGGGAAGGATTGACAGATTTGGAGCTCATAAGCTGATCTGACCAGAAGAGGTGGAAGGGAGAGAGGATTGGGCTCAAACAAGTTTCCTTGTCACTGCTTAGGTAAAGATGAGACAAGATATTGAAATAAAAAAAAATGATTTTGCCAATATGGGACTATTAACAATTCATTTGTTTGGAAATTGAGAGAAGACTGGAGTTAAGGCCAGAAGTGGGGTGAGGAGGCAGGAGAGGAGAGGAGGTTGGTTAGGTTTGGGAGAAAGGAGAGATGAATGACATAGAAAAGGAAATCACAGAAAGAATGGGTTATTGTGGGGGCCAGTGGATCTGGAATTGGGAGGTGAGGTGAGGGATGACACTGACATGGACTGGGGGGGTGCATTTCTGACTTTGCATCTCTCAGATGATGGAGAGCACCCCCTCAAGGGGCGGACTGAACCGAGTCCACCTACAATGCAGGAACCTGCAGGAATTCCTAGGGGGCTTGAGCCCTGGCATATTGGACCGATTGTATGGGCACCCTGCCACCTGTCTGGCTGTGTTTAGGTAAGGATCCCCTTCATGGCAGGGACCACGTTGAGGAAATGTAATGGGGCCAGCACACTGGAATAAGTTATGGGTTGAAGCTTAGCTTTGGGGGGCTTGGAGATTAAAGCGTGTCAGGCCAAAACAGATGGAGTTAATGGGGGCAGCAACACTGGTAAAGGTGTGGGGAGTGGGATGAGATGTTTAAGAGGCTGTTGAGGGCAGAGATGCAGATGAGGCAGTTTTTGATAATAACATTTTATCTCTACCCCCTTCCAGGGAGCTCCCCTCTTTGGCTAAGAACTGGGTGATGCGGATGCTCTTTCTGGAGCAGCCTTTGCCACAAGCTGCTGTAGCCCTGTGGGTGAAGAAGGAATTCAGCAAGTGAGTCTCTGCTGCATGCTCAGCCAGATACACGTTTCTCAACAGCTAGATATTCCAAGTGTTCCTTGGGACACTTCCAGGAAATATTAATGGATATATCCCAAAGCTTGTATTTAAATAAGTTTGGGAAACTTTGCATACTGTATTTTCCCCCTTGGAAAGATGTGATGTCTACAACAAGGTTCTGGTAGGTATTGCAGTAAGAAATTTGCCTTAAGAAGACACTGATTTCACTCTGAAATAGTGTTCCAAGGGATTACCAGTTCAGAAAAGGCAGAAATAGGAGCCTTTGTGGGCCTCCTTGTTTTTGTTCTCTAGACACCCCCTCACCTCTTTGCTTCTGTTTCAGAGCTCAAGAGGAAAGTACAGGGCTGCTGAGTGGCCTCCGTATCTGGCACACCCAGCTGCTCCCTGGTGGTCTCCAGGGCCTCATCCTTAACCCCATCTTCCGCCAGAACCTCCGTATTGCCCTTCTGGGTGGGTATGTCACTTCCATCTTCCTAAGCTAGGAGAGGGGAACTAGGAATTAAACTGCTAATTAAACTGCTGGAGGGGGTGCCCCTGAGGGGCCTCTCTGGGACTTAGTGGGCTCCACCTTTGGGAGCTTGTTTAGGAATAAGTTGGACTAGATGTAGCTGCATGCTATAGGAAAGAAATGTCTTCTACTCATAGCCCATGGAGATAAGGGGGGGGGGGGGGAATAGGGCAGGGGAACAGGCAGGAAACTCTGGCAGGGTTCCTTACTCTTTGCCCATCCTGGCATAGGGGTAAGGCCTGGTCTGATGACACAAGTCAACTGGGTCCAGACAAGCACGCCCGGGATGTTCCCTCACTTGACAAGTACGCCGAGGAGCGATGGGAGGTGAGGACTTGGGACTCTGTCTCGGCTTGTGCTCATACTTCCACTGGCCCATAGAGCATTGTTCTCTCTGTTCACTTCTGTTTCTCAGGTAGTCCTGCACTTCATGGTGGGCTCCCCCAGTGCAGCCGTCAGCCAGGACTTGGCTCAGCTTCTCAGCCAGGCTGGGCTCATGAAGAGGTAAGGAAACCAGAGGTACATCAGATCCCTGCTAAACTGAGTGTCCAGGGTGGGTTAGGATTACAGGTGGTTAACTGAAAAAGGAGAGCTGAGTGGAGAATAGCCAGAGAGAAATCAAGAAAAAACATGAGAGGACAAGTGGGGATGGTGGCTTTTCTCTGCATCCCTCTACCCTTGTCTTTGTCTATGTCTCTAGCACTGAACCTGGAGAGCCACCCTGCATTACGTCGGCCGGCTTCCAATTCCTGTTGCTGGACACCCCTGCCCAGCTCTGGTACTTTATGTTGCAGTATTTGCAGACAGCCCAGGTGAGGAGGCCAGGCATGCTCTGCTCTTCTCAAGACCCATGAAGAGACTACCCCTGCAGACTATTTCCTGATGTTCTCTTCCCTCATTCTCTCCCTTCCATCCCTCCTACTTTGTTTCTGTCCATTCCTCCCTAGAGTCGGGGCATGGACCTGGTGGAGATTCTCTCCTTCCTCTTCCAGCTCAGCTTCTCTACTTTGGGCAAGGTAAACAGGGGGATGGAGCTGGGGGCTTGTGTGGGCAAGCTGATGGGTGGAGAGATGAGAAGGGGAAGTCAGGTTATGGACAAAAGTGTGAAAGATAAGAATGAACAAAGCACAGATGGGAAAAGAGGGAATGAGTGTATAGGGTTGAGAGGGGGAGAATAGGATGTATTTTGGATTCCAACTGGGCACCTCTCTTTCCCAGGATTACTCTGTGGAAGGTATGAGTGATTCTTTGTTGAATTTCCTGCAACATCTGCGTGAGTTTGGGCTTGTTTTCCAGAGGAAGGTATGAACACCCAGATACACGGCTTCTAGGGAAGAGGCAGGGTGGTCTGTTGCCTTGGCCTTTAAAAAGGAGTGGGGTCTCAGGTGTTAGCTACACTTGTAGTGAGTATAGGGTAAGTGTAGAGTTGTTGAATCACTATGTTATGTACCTGAAACTAATGTTACATTGTATGTCAACTATACCAAAACAACAACAAAACAAAAAACAAAAAACAAAAAGAGTGGGTCCCAGGGGACAGTAGCAGGAAGTAGTTGCCAGGACTGAATACTTGGGTCCCTTGGAGGAGACAAGTTGTGAGTTGAGGCTTTGTGCCCTGGAAGGGGTCTGTCTCAGATAGGAAGATGTTGGTTAGTGACACCTGAGCGAGGGCCCCCTGCCTTTCCTTTCTGTCTTTTCCAGAGGAAATCTCGGCGGTACTACCCCACACGACTGGCCATTAATCTCTCGTCAGGTGTTTCTGGAGCTGGGGGTACTGCCCATCAGCCAGGCTTCATTGTTGTGGAAACTAATTACCGACTGTATGCTTACACAGGTGAGGCCAGACAGAGGGCCCCAAGGACAGCAGGTTGGGGATGGGAGTGGGGAGGGAGTGCCAGTTTACGTTTATATTTACCTGGCAGTTTAGAGTTCTCTGACATTCCTCTTCACACTTGAAGGTAATGAGGGAGTCTGGGTATGGGGATAGCTTCCTTATCTTCTCTTCCTATCCCTGGGTCAGAGTCGGAGCTGCAGATCGCCCTGATTGCTCTCTTCTCAGAGATGCTTTATCGCTTCCCCAACATGGTGGTGGCGCAGGTGACCCGGGAGAGCGTGCAGCAGGCCATCGCCAGTGGCATCACAGCCCAGCAGGTACCCCCACTTGGGGAAGGTGGGGGTGGGAAGATAGACTGCACTTTGGCTATGGGGTACAAGGTACTCATCTTACAGAGGCTAACATTGGCTCTGTTACAGTAGATGGTGGTGAGTTCTTTGTGTTTGAGTATAGACCATGCACACGAAGAGAAGTCAAGGCTTTAACTGTGGGAAAAGGCAGACCCTCCATGGGCAAAAACATGGGGGAGGAGGTATAGATTTGTGTCTTCACTACTAACCACTTCCTATCTGCATAAACAGCTTGGTTGCTTCACTTCTCTGAGCCTCAGTTTCCTCATCTGGAAAATGGAAATAGTGACAGTTCTCACCTTACGGGGGTTTTTGGGAGGATTCAATGAGAGAATAGCAGTAAAGCATTTAGCTCAGAGCCTGCCATGCAGTAAGTGCTCAAAAGTTAATAGTTGCTGCTATTTTAAAGAAAAAAACAAAACAAGACTATGGAAAGGGCAAATGTGCTAGAGCACATTTAGCAGACATAACCAATAGGAAAAGCAACTTGGGACAACATCTGAACAGGGATGGGTTAAAGACAGGCGTGGCTATGGATTTTTAAATAGTAAGGTGATATTTTACTGACATCAGATGACAGCTTAGGTAGCTTTCCTGCCCTCTTACTTGAGCTCCTGATCCCATTCTTGTCTGTTTTCTTAGATCATCCATTTCCTAAGGACAAGGGCCCACCCAGTGATGCTCAAACAGGTATCAAGCTGCTGGAGGCTGACAGCCCCTGGCACCTGGTGATGAAGTGATGGAAAAGAGAAAGGGGCATCCAAGTCCGGGGAGTAGACAGCTAGGGTTGCCTGGGGCAGTATTCCTGAATCTTATAGCCATTTCTTGCTTCTACAGTCACCTGTGCTGCCGCCCACCATCACGGACCAGATTCGGCTGTGGGAGCTAGAAAGGGACAGACTCCGGTTCACTGAGGGTGAGTGGCTTCTGGTGGTTGGTTCTTGGTCATTGGCCAGAAGAAAGACAATTTAGTCTTCATGAACTGAAAAAGCTATTCATGCATTTTATTTTTTTGTTTACTGCATGGGCTGGTAGAGAAAAGCTGGCAAAACACTTTTATTTTGGGGATGAGCCTGTAGTAGTAAGTAAATTGTCTCAAATCTGTGCAATTTGGATTCAGTAGAAGAGGGAATTGGGAGGGATAATTCACATTAATTTCTCTGATTTGGTGAGCATTAGTTGGGTTTCTTTACTGTGTTACATTGCCTTACTGAATATGGCTGGATCACGCTAGTGTTAGGATGAGCCCTGAAACAGACAAACATAGAGAATTAATTTTCAGATTGTGGTGGGTGGCAAGCCCAGGCCAATGACCCGAGGCTGCCACGCAGGGGTCTCATTTCTTGCCTTTTCTCTCTCCCTCCGCCCCTTTCCTGCGGACTCCAGGTGTACTGTATAATCAGTTCTTGTCGCAAGTGGACTTTGAGCTGCTGCTGGCCCACGCTCGGGAGCTGGGCGTTCTGGTGTTCGAGAACTCGGCCAAGAGGCTGATGGTGGTGACCCCGGCCGGGCACAGCGACGTCAAGCGCTTCTGGAAGCGGCAGAAGCACAGCTCCTGAGAGTGCGGGCTCAGACCTGGGCGGGGTGGGGCGGCTGCGTGGAGGCAGACGCAGCTTTAGAACTCAGGTGTTTTTTTATTTACACGCCGGACTCTTATTGTTTAATAAAGTTGTGGAAGTGAGCCACGGTGCCCCCTGGGCGCCTCCCCGCGTGGCTTTTCGTTTATCCTCCTTGGACCTGCACCTTACAGCGCTGGCAGCCCACCTGACCGCGGGAAAGCGAATGGGCCCGAGTAGGCTACAGCGCATGCGCCGGGCGTGGCCCCGCCTCCCTGCACCGCACGGCTCGCGGGTCGCATTCCGGGGCGGATTCGCTGGTTTCCCTCAGCCTTCCATGCTGTGGCGGCTTGCCGGGTGAGCGCGCGCTAGAGCGGCTTGGTCGGGGTGGATGGCTCAGCGCTGTAGAGATCCACGCGCTGCGACGGGCAGGAAAGCCGGGCAGAGCAGGGCCGGGGGCAGTGGGGGCGTTGTTTGGGCAGGCCGAGATGGCAATGATGAGACTCCGCTGGCTCTCGGGCACCCTGATGTGGACAATCTCCCAGAATCCTTGAGTCCTTTCCCCGCCCCGTGCGGTCATTCACCGTCGCGGATACACAGGTTGAGGGCAACAAACTCCGACACCATGCACTCTAGTCCTAACGGGGGAAGCGTCGTGGGGGGGGGGGGTGGGGGGGAGGGAGAAGATAGAAAGCAGGCCAGTGCTAGTAGAAGGCAGGGAATAAGGAAGACGGTGTGACACCCCACGCCCACCCACCCACGTATCCTCCTAATGTGCTCTGTCTGTCTGGAACAGATCTTGGCCCTTTCCAAGCGCTCCTGATGCCTCATATGCCTCTGGCTTCTTTTCGATCACCACTCTGGGGGCTGAGGCCGTCACAGGTCTTCCCCAGGTCGTATCCCCTCTCTACCCAGTCAAAGCCCCATGGATCCTCCCTCTCCCGGAGAAATCATGAAGCCAAGAAGAAGCGCCAGCGAGAAAAGCAGGCGGCGCTGGAGGCTGGGGTAGCCCGGAAGAGCAAGGTTAGGGGTCAGATAGCTTGTTCTTGGTTTTTTGAGAAAACTTCGGAGGGGGCTGGAGGAGAGACTGGTTGGATTCCAGATACCTGGGGTATACTGGAAATTGTTTCCCCGCATCCCCACTTTTGGTCATTCTCTCCAGTCACCTGCAGAATCCAGTAAGTCCTGGACTCCTAAGGAGGTGGTGGTGTATGAAATTCCCACAGAACGCGGTGAAAAGAAAGGTAACTAGGGAACTTGAAGGTCTTTTCTCCCACATTTTTGTTGCCCATTTGGTCTGCTGAAATGCAGCCTGGGAACAAAGTTCAGGAGTTAGTGGAGCTCTCCTCTGCTGCTGCAGATGTCTCCCGGGTCCTGCCTCCTGCATACAGCCCTCGATATGTTGAGGCTGCCTGGTACTCTTGGTGGGTGCGAGAGGGCTTCTTCAAACCAGAATATCAGGTTAGTACCTGGAAGAGAGGGGTACTAAATGGTCCCTAGCACAGAATGGCCATTGAGCTTGGGCACAGCTGAGTGTTAGAGTCTGGAGCTTACAGCTAGCCATATTGCAGAACCTGCTTAATAAAACAGAGAACTTGTCTTCTGCTCCTGGTGACCAAAGCGTTTTCTTGGCAGGTTTTCCCCTTTCCTATAATTTGCTGGACTATTTTTCCTGCAGTTCTTCCTGCCTCAGAGGCACCAGAGGGTGCTGTTCCCCCAGGTAACATCCAGTCGTCTTTTGCCCTTTGACTTTTCTGTTTTCTAGACCAGGCTGCCCCAGGCCACAGGGGAGACGTTTTCCATGTGTATCCCACCTCCCAATGTCACTGGCTCCCTACATATTGGACATGCACTGACAGTGGCCATACAGGATGCCCTGGTGCGCTGGTGAGAGGGGAATGGGGCTGCTTATGGTCTTGGAGGGGAAGGAGGAAGTGTGCTAGTGTGCAGGGAGTGAGAGTAAATATGGAGGCTCGGGGGTTCCCGTGAGGGTATTTGTTTTGCAGGCACCGGATGTGTGGGGATGAGGTGCTGTGGGTCCCAGGCTCAGATCATGCGGGAATTGCTACACAAGTATGAATTTTGCCACTTTTCCCTTTTCTTGGGTGAAGGAGAGTTGTTCTCCTTTTAAAATGACCTGATTCTCTGTTCATTTGCCTCCTTTTCTTACTGTAGGCTGTGGTGGAGAAGCACCTTTGGAAGGAGCAAGGAGTGAGGAGACATGAGCTGAGCCGGAAAGACTTCCTTAGGGAGGTGTGGAAGTGGAAGGAGGAGTGAGTACGGTGGGTGGAGTTTGCCCCCCCACCTCCCTGCACATGGAGGGTTTGGGTCCTTGCTTCTGAGTCACTCTCCCTAACCTGATGGGCTCTTTGCATCCAGCCCTAAATTCCCTCAGAGAGGGAAGCCCTGGATTCCTTTAGCATTCAGTGGGGTCTCTAAGCGTTGTGTGTGTATTACATACTTGAAAATGCATGAATTTGTGTGTGTGGGTATATATGTATATTGTTTCTGCACTTACCCCATTTTTTCTAGCCTAGATTTCCTCGTCTCTTTTACTTACCTATCCCTGCCTTCCATCTACTTGAAATTACCCTCATTCTTATAGGTGTCTGTTATCACAAACCATTTTCTCTGTAAAGCTTCTTTGGGTTTTTCCCAAATTGTCTGCCCCCTCCTCTGTTACTGCAGAACTTTATTTCCCTCCCTCCCTCCCTTCTTTCCTTCCTATTCTGTACCCAACATGGGTCTTGAACTCATGACCTTGAGATCAAGGGTCACATGCTTTACCAGCTGAGCCAGTCAGGCACCCCGGAACTTTATACTTCTTTTAATGCCATAGAAGACCCATACTGAGTTTGTGTGCGTGTCTCCATTAGCTTCTAGAGACTAAATCAATGCCATACATTGCTGGGAGTGTCACTGGGCCAGTACATAGTTGGTGCTCAGGACAAGTTTGCTGACAAAAATCTCTCTGGGCACAGGAAAGGTGGAGAGATCTGTGAGCAGCTCCAAGCTCTGGGGGCCTCCCTGGACTGGGACCGAGAGTGTTTCACTATGGATGCTGTGAGTGCTCCATGCCTTGATCCCTGTGGGTGTTGAGGAGGTGTCTAGAGATATGTGCAGGCAGGTGGGATGTTGTGTGTGTTGGGGGTAGCAGGGTGGGAATGCCTGGGTCTCTGAGTGGGGTGATGGGCTGAGAATGGGCTGTTAGATATGGACACTGAGATCATCCCCTAGGGCTCCTCAGTGGCCGTGACTGAAGCTTTTGTGCGACTCTATGAGGCAGGGTTGTTGTATCGGAACCAGCAGCTTGTCAACTGGTCCTGTGCTTTAAGATCAGCCATCTCGGATATCGAGGTGAGGCAGAGGAGGAGAAGCAGGTCTGTGAGAGCTCCTAGGGATGATGGAAATGCCTGTGTCAAGGGGGTGTTGTGAGAATTAAATGAGAATTCATGGAAGGTGTTCAGCACAATACCCAGTGCGGTGTAAGTGCTCGGTGAATATTTTTGAACTATGACTGAATTAGGGGAGGGGGAGGTGGCTCCTGAATCCTCTGAATTCTTTAGTTGGGCCGCAGGGCAGGCTGGTGAGTGGAGGAGAGGCTGCTCTCCAGCCCTGCTGCTGTGACTCTTCCAGGTGGAGAGCCGGCCCCTGCCTGGCCGCACAGAACTTCGTCTGCCTGGCTGCCCCATCCCTGTGTCTTTTGGCCTCCTTGTTTCTGTGGCCTTCCCTGTGGATGGAGAGCCTGGTAAGGGTAGTCCTCAGAGAGGTTGTCTGCTTATCATAACTGCTTTCTTGAGCACATGTGGGGTTGGTGGGAGGGAGCCCACCAGCCTGTTTCCTACATGGCCTGGTGGGAGGTGCATAGGGAACCTTGGTAGTGTTGGTGTTCTTGTAGGCATTTATTCTGGGTCTTCTGGGCCATGTAAGAAAAGTGCACATGGGCACTGCCCTTTGGAAGCTTGACCTAATTCCACAGGAGGCTGTTACCCCTTCTCTTTCTCAGAGAAAGAGAAGAAAGATTAGCTGGAATAGACAGAGGAAGTTTCTCAACGAGTGATTAGGGCACTGAGAACCCCCAGTGTTCTCTAGCACCAAGTAAGGATTCTAGTTGCTTTTGTTAATGCTCTACCTGTTTGTTCCATGCAAGTTAAGGAGAAATTCCTTAGCACCAGATAGCCTCCTGGGCTTCTGGTCATGAGCTTACATGGAAACCCCAGGCTCCTAATTTCCTCTAGTTATACCTGGGGGTCTGTTCAATCATGACTGCTTCCTGTCCCCTCCCTTTTCTGGTTCTCCTGGCTTTAGTTACAGGAGTGAGAGACCAGGGCAATGACCAGCATTAAGTGCTTGAATTTTGTCTTCAGACACAGAGATTGTAGTAGGAACCACAAGGCCAGAGACATTGCCTGGAGACGTGGCTGTGGCTGTTCATCCTGATGACTCCCGATACACAGTAATACACATTGTGCTTTCTGCCAGCTGACTTTCCTACACATAGCTTTCTCTTCCCTTCCTGTTTGATGGTAACTCCTTTCCTTTGATTTCCTTTTCCTAAGACTTGTCTCGTTTCCACTCTCCAGTGTCTCTGACTCTGTGCCTTTCTTTTCTTGATGTCCTACTTAGTCTCTAGCTTAGCAGTTGACAAATTATTGCCTGTGGGCCAAACCCATCCTACTGCCTGTTTTTGTATATCCGCACTTGCATGTTTTATGTATTACCTGCAACTGAGTATTATTACCTAACTGCGCTGCATTGGCAAAGCAGAGTAAATGTGCAGAGACCAAATTTGCCTTGTGGCCTGCAAAGCCTACAATAAACTCTGGCCCCATGAGAAAAAGTTTAGTGACCACTGCTCTAGCTCTTTACCTTCTGGTTTTCACCCTCTTATTCCCAGAGTTTTTTACATTCAGCCCAGACCTTTGCACCCCACACGTGTGCCTGGCCTTGATCTCGCTCTCTTCCTTTCAGCATCTGCATGGGCGACAGCTTCGTCACCCCTTGACTGGGCAGCTTCTCCCCCTCGTCACAGACTCTGCTGTTCAGCCACACATGGGCACAGGTGGGTGGAGGCCACGGGAGGGAGAGCAGGCTGGGGATTCTGGAGGAGTGGGGAAGCATCAGGAAGAGGAAGAAAGGAAGGGAGGGAAAGCCTTTTCTGGGGTAGTCTCAGTGGGGAGTGGGACAAAAAGGAGGCATGGACAGAGAAGAGAAAAGAGAGATGGGGGTGTGGGCGACAATGAAATCTCTGGAAAAGGTCAGGGGTCAGTGTTCATGGTGGTTCTGTACCCCCAGGGGCGGTGAAGGTGACTCCAGCACATAGTCTTGCTGATGCTGAGCTGGGAGCCCGACATGGCTTGAGCCCTCTGAGTGTCATTGCAGAGGATGGGACCATGACTTCCCTCTGTGGGGATTGGCTACAGGTGGTACTGGCCTCAGTGTTACCCCATCCTTTGGGAGCACCCTCTGCCTTTCCTCAATCCTCCCTCTCACACTTTCCTCAATCCTTCCTCTCACACACACTTAGTGGCCTTTAACCTTTACTGTTACCATTTTTCCCCAGGGTCTTCACCGATTTGTGGCCCGGGAAAAGATTATGTCTGCACTGAGGGAGCGGGGCCTGTTCCGGGGCCTTCAGAACCACCCTATGGTGCTTCCTATTTGCAGGTAACCCCATTTTAACCCTTTTACTTAGGACTTTTCTGGGAAGGGGGTGGATGAAGCTAATAGTGCAATAGGATGGACTCCATACCGCTTGCAAGGGAACAGAAGCTCTGTGTCAGTTTTTTTTTTTTTTTTTTAATTTTTTTGGTTTATTTATTTTTTTGAGAGAGAGAGAGAGAGAGAGATAGGGAAAGTGTGAGTGAGGAGGGGCAGAGAGAGAGGGAGACACAGAATCTGAAGCAGGCTCCAGGCTCTAAGCTGTCAGCACAGAGCCTGATGTGAGGATCGAACTTAACATGATGATATCATGATCTGAGCCGAAGTTGGTTGCTTAACCGACTGAGCCACCCAGGTGCCCCTGTGTCAGTTTTTTTTTTTTTTTTTAAATTTTTTTTATGTTTATTTATTTTTGACAGAGAGACAGAGAGAGAGAGAGAGAGAGAGAATGAGTGGGGGAGGGGCAGGGGGAGACAGAGAGACACAGAATCTGAAACAGGCTCTGAGCTGTTAGCACAGAGCCTGACACGGGGCTCTAACTCACTGACCGTGAGATCATGACCTGAGCCCAAGTCGGATGCTCAATCGACTGAGCCACCCAGGTGCCCCTCCCCTGTGTCAGTTTTATTTGCTGCTGTATTCTCAGGTCTGAGGGCCTGGCATGTAGTATGTACTATGTCCCAGTGGGGAAAGGCACAGGGCCTGAGGAGCAGCCGACTCACCCTGCCTCTTTCTCAGCCGTTCTGGGGACGTGGTAGAATACCTACTGAAGAGCCAGTGGTTTGTCCGCTGCCGGGAGATGGGGGATCGAGCTGCCCAGGTAAGGCTGCAGGGTGAGGAAGGAATGGGAATTCCCTGAAAATTGGAATGAAAAAACAGAAGCTGGGGCCCTCCTGCCCCACAGACCTCTGGCCCTGGCATTTGAGAGGAGAGCTGTGGGGATGGAGGTAGGGAGGCCCAGAACGGGCTGGCGCACATTCCAGTCAAACCCCAAATTTTCTCAGGAGGCTCTGGAGGTCTTTTATGAGTAATAGCACCACCTCAGAGGACGCTTGTCTCATCTCAGGAGGGGTGCTGGTGTAGGAAGCATTATCTAAGCTTTTTTAGAAGCATTATCTAAGGGCCTTTTTCTCCAGGCTGTGGAGTCAGGAGCTCTGGAGCTCAGTCCCTCCTTCCACCAGAAAAACTGGCAGCACTGGTTTTCCCACATTGGGTAAGGGTAAGGGACTCTATGGAGGTGGGGTGGGGCGATGCCCTGGTTATGCTGAGAAATCACTGGCGTCCTCTTGGCAGAGACTGGTGTATCTCCCGGCAGCTGTGGTGGGGCCATCAGATTCCCGCCTACCTGGTTGTAGAGGAGCAAACGAAGGTTGGTAGGAGGAAGGGGACGGGGAGGGCTGGGCACGGCGGAAAGAGAAATAGCCATAGCACAAGCATCAGAGACTTTGAGCACCCGTCCCAACCCCCTGCCTTTCTAGAGCTTCATGGTCTTAGTCATGTAACCCACTGCAGGATCAGAGCGCCTGAGCGGGCACTTCATCTCATTGCCGGAGGGGGTCGGCCATCCCTAGACCACATGGGAGAACACGAAAGTTGGTGATGTTTCACACTGGCAGAACTTCCTTGTTCTCCCCCACCCCTTACTTTTTCTGTAGGGTGACAGGGAGGACTGTTGGGTGGTTGGGAGGACAGAGGCCGAGGCCAGAAAAATAGCTTCAGAGCTGACAGGGAGACCAGCGGCAGAGCTGATCCTGCAGAGGGGTGAGTGTCTGTGTTGTGGAGGGCAGGGGAGAGCGTCTGGGCCTTTGGGGGGGCAGATACTGAGGTGGAGGAGGTGGGGTTAGGAAAGTTGGGAATGGGGCAGAGTGCCATGGTCTCTGTGGGTGGGGTTGGGCTGGAAAGGTACACAGTTGTGGGCTGGAGGTTCCAGTTGTCCCCCATTCCCTGTTCTGTTTCCCAGACCCTGATGTCCTGGACACATGGTTCTCTTCAGCTCTTTTCCCCTTTGCTGCCCTGGGCTGGCCCCAAGAGGTGAGGCGAGGTGAGGGGAGGAGAGTGAAGGTGGGGATGATGAAGTAGACACTTGGCCTTCCAGAGAGCCTCAAGGAGAGCTGCAAGAACAGAGCTTGGGCCTCTCACTGCTTAATCTTTTTCCTCCTAGACCCCAGACCTCACTCGTTTCTACCCCCTGTCACTTTTGGAAACTGGTAGTGACCTTCTGTTCTTCTGGGTGGGCCGCATGGTCATGTTGGGGACCCAGCTCACAGGGCAGCTCCCCTTCAGCAAGGTAACAGCACTTCAGTGCTGAGCCCCTCTTGTGGACTCCCCAGTCTTCCCTAAATCTTGTTCTCTGTTCTAGTCCCTAATGAAGTATTTTCTGTGGTCCCAATTCCTTTTTCCTGATTCTCTTCCTACCCTAACCCCTGTTGCATGGAGGCCAGAGATTTCCTGGGCACTTCCGGGGAAAGGCTCCCTTAGCCCCTCTGCTGACTCCCTCCATGTTCCCAGGTGCTTCTTCATCCCATGGTTCGGGACAGGCAGGGCCGGAAAATGAGCAAGTCCCTAGGGAATGTGTTGGACCCACGAGACATCATCAGTGGGGTGGAGCTGCAGGTCAGGATGAAATTTGGCAAGGGATGGGTTTGTGGGAGAGAAGAACGGAGCCTGTGGAGAGGACCCGGCTGGGAGGGAGAGTGGGTGGGGCCCTTGTAGCAGCAGGGTCTTTGACCAAGGCTGGTGAATTACCCATCTCAGGTGCTGCAGGAAAAGCTGAGGGATGGGAACTTGGACTCTACAGAGCTGGCGATCGCGGCTGCAGCACAGGTGAGTCACCAACGTCCACTTCATCTCGGCCTCTAGCTCGAGGCCTCTGGTTTTCTTCACAGCCCAGGTTTCTGATCCTGCAGCTGCGTAGGCATCTGCCACTCCTCTTCTCCCTCTGGTTGTAGAGAAAGGACTTCCCTCATGGGATCCCTGAGTGTGGGACAGATGCCCTAAGATTCACCTTGTGCTCCCATGGGGCCTTAGGTAAGCCTGGGCAAGGGAGGGGTCCGGGCTGTAGGCACCCTTGTAGAGGGTGGGGCAGGGTCAAGGATTCCCTGTGCTGCTGCCACCCAGGTGTACCCTCCCCCTCTTCCTATTCCTCTAGGGGGCGACTTGCACCTGTCTGTCTCCGAAGTCCTGAGTTCCCGGCATTTCTGCAACAAAATCTGGAATGCCCTGCGCTTTATCCTTAATGCCTTAGGGGAGAAATTTGTGCCCCAGCCTGCAGAAGAGGTAAGAGAGAGGCTTGGGATGCAGAATCATCAGGTCTCTGGGGGCTGAAGATGGCATTTGGAGCGAAAGGACACAGGGGAGTCGAGTCATCCCATCCTGAAGCCCTTTGCTGCCCGCAGCTTTCCCCTTCATCGCCCATGGATGCCTGGATCCTGAGCCGTCTTGCCCATACTGCCCGGGAGTGTGGGCGAGGCTTCCTTGCCCAAGAGCTCTCACTTGTCACCCATGCCCTGCACCACTTCTGGCTCCATAACCTCTGTGATGTCTACTTGGTGAGTAGACTGGGGTCATGGCGTGGCATTCCACTCCTGTTACCTGCTTCCTGTTCGCCTTGAGATCCAATTCCCTGGCAAAGGGCTCTGCCTCTTTTTGATAGGCCGAGAACTCAGTGCTTTTCTTCTGAAACTGTGCAAACCACACTGACAATTTTATACACCTCCCCACAGTCCTGAGAATCCCTGCGCTAGATTTCTACATCTCAGTTGCTCCAGAGTGTGTTCTGGGACAGCCGACGGGGTCCAAGATGCCCTGTGCTCCTGCCCATGTTCACCCACAGCACTCTTCACTGTCAGGGCAGTGAGTGTGTAGAGAAAGGACACAGATAATGGCCTGGGCCTGTTCCCTGACCCTCTGGCTCCCTCCCCAGGAGGCTGTGAAGCCGGTGCTGTTGCACTCGCCCCGTCCCCAAGGCCCCCCTCAGGTCCTGTTCTCCTGTGCTGACATCGGTCTCCGCCTCCTCGCCCCACTGATGCCCTTCCTGGCTGAAGAGCTCTGGCAGAGGCTGCCCCCCAGGCCTGGAGGCTCCTCTGCCCCTAGCATCTCTGTTGCCCCCTACCCCACTGCCTGCAGCTTGGTGAGTACGCATCCCTGATGTCTGGGTATGGGACCACTGGTGAAGGGCTAGGGAGCAGTCTTCTCAAAGGGTTTGCTGCTGTAGGGTCCTCAACAATCGTGATTTGTACTTTAGTGTAGAGTCTTTAGGAGGATGGGTTGTTCTCACAGGTCTGTGTTGGGGGCAGTATTAGCCCCATAGACAAGAGCAGAACTTTGTCCCTAGACTGACCATGCCTCAGTTCTCCATCTTTAAACCAGGGGTAGTAATAGTTAATAGCATGGTTGTGATGAGAACTAGATGAGAACTAATAGGATGGTCCCCAAATTACTGTTTTAAGCTTTAATAATTTCAGAAGGAAAAATACTACAGACTCACCCAAAAAATAATTTTAAAGTTTAATTATTTAAATTTCTTTATGCTTATTTGGTTTTGTGAGTTTTCAATGATACGGTTTAAATTCCAACTTACTTTTGGTTGTTTGGTATATTTGACCAGAACAATTAACAGACATCAACACAAACATCAACTAAGACGTCCTTAGATGGTACCCCAGGTTTTGCTGGGTTCTGTTCCTTGAGGTGGTGAATTTTGTGTGTAGTGGAGAGGAGAGAGTATGTTGCCCTTAGCAGATCAGGGTGGTCAGGTGGAGAGTAGAGCCAGGAGAGCTGATATCAAGTCTCCCAGGGGCCTGCTTATCAGCTCTGGGTCTTCATCTCCAGGAACACTGGCACCAGCCAGAGCTGGAACAGTGCTTCTCCCGGGTCCAAGAGGCCGTGCAGGCACTGAGGGCTCTCCGAGCCACATACCAGCTCACAAAGGCCCGGCCCCGAGGTGAGATGGGTCCTGGGCTCCTGAGTCCCTGCAGAAAGAAGGGGTTGGTGGAGGAGTGGGGAGAGCCTGGAGGGTAGAGCCCAGAGTTAGGAGGTGCAGGATGGGGAGGGAAGCAGGATCTCATGCTTTGACACTGACGGTTTCCCTTTCCTCCTCAGTGCTGTTGCAGAGCTCAGAGCCTGAAGAGCAAGGCCTCTTCGAGGCCTTTCTGGAACCTCTAGGCACCCTGGGCCACTGTGGGGCTGTGGGCTTCTTACCCCCAGGTGTACTGGCTCCCTCTGGCTGGGCCCAGGCTCCACTCAATGATACCATTCAGGTGTACATGGAGCTGCAGGTGCTTAGAGGAGATTGGAGGGGGAAGGGAGGGATTGAAAAGGATGTTGGGAGGAGGGCAAATGGTAGGTTCTGTAAAAGTGAGAAGGGCTTCTGAGAATGGGGTGGAGACAGGTACTGGATAGGCCGCAGATGTTACAAAGAAGGCTGAGCCTTCTCTGTTCTTCCACAGGGGCTTGTGGACCCCCAGACCCATCTATCTCTGCTAGCTGCCCGAAGACACAAGTTGCAAAAGCAGCTTGATGGCCTCATGGCCTGGACCCCATCAGAGGGGGAGACGGAGACTAAAAGGCAGCAGAGGGTGAGGCTGGAGGAAGCCTGATTCCCTGTGGGAATGTGGGCTGGAGGGGATGGGCCTTATATCTGGATCCTCACCTGCTTCTCTTCTCGGCTAGCTTTCTTCCCTCGAGTTGGAATTGTCGAAGCTGGACAAGGCGGCCTCTCACCTCCGGCAGCTGATGGATGCATGTCCTAGCCCCAGAGAGCTCTGAGCTCCAGCTCACTATATGGTGGTTTTCTTCTCTTCCCGATCTGCTTTTGAGGAAAGACAGAATCTAGCAGCTGTCAAGCATGATGGAGATTCTGAGACCTTGTGGCTCACTTCCCATATTTCGTAAATAAGGAAACCGATTGGTTTGGTCAGTGTCACTGGGTGTCCTCAAGATGCTCACATTCCTGCCCAGCCTCCCTCTTATTCAGTCCTACCTGGAAGTTTAGGAATGAGATAAACTTGGTCTTTTTATTCCTCTTTCTCCTAGTGGTGACTTTCTTGCCTTTCAATTGTTCCCTGAGGCTTTGGTCTAGGAAAAGAGGGGGGCTGCCTCTTACCCTGGGGCTAAGCCTGGGGCTCTGGGCTGCAGTGGGAGTGTGCATGCTGGCGGTGTCTGCCTTATTGGAAGAAAGAGGAGCGTCCTGCTAAGGCCTGGGTACTGTGACTCGGGTTCCACCTACTTCTTGGAATTACTGACAGTGTCCTGGCTCCTACAGGTCATTTCTCCTCACCAAATGGAAGGTACCCCGCTCCTTGGCTTTATCCTGGGGTGGGGTGTGCTAAGAGGAGCAGGTACTTCCTCTGGGCCTGAGGGGCTGCAAGGCACGCTGGGGCTTGAATGCTGCCCCTGTTCTGTGTATCTGATACCAGACTGCCAGGGACATCTTGACCAACCTCCAACAGATGTACATCCCCACTGATGCAGACACCCACTGATCCACCCTAAACACCTTGTGTCATCTCCGTGGAATTCAGGGACCTGCCTCTTACATGCCCAAGTTATATTCTGTCTAGCAGCTCTGAGGCTATTACTTATGGTAGGCCTATCATGGTCTGTAGCTTCCATGGTGCATTTAATCCTCCTGAGAACCTTAGGAAGTGGGTGTTGGCTCCATTTTGGAAATGAAGAAATGTGCTCGGAGAATAAAAGTAACTTGTCCAAAGTATCAACTGGGATTCAACCCAGTACATAGGTGCAGGTTCATTTTGGCTGCTCTAACCAAGCATCAAATATAATGGTGGGTTAGGCAAGGTGGACATTTCTTTTGCTGAGCAGGGGCAGTTCAGAGTTCTGTAATAAAGGAGGCCCACACCCCATTTAATCTTATTTCCTGCCATTCTGATACACTGTTTCCAACTCTAGGTCTAAGATCTGCTCCACCCTATCCCCACCCCCATCCTACCCAGAGAGAGGAGGGAGAGGAGGGGTTGGGCAGCTTCCTTTCTGTCTTCCCCCAGTTCAAATATTTCTATATGCTGGGAACTATTCTGGACCCTTGGATTCATCAATGACTGAAACAAAGGTCTTTGTTTACTTTAATTCTAGCAAGGAGAGTCAAAAGGAACACATGTAAATAAAGTAAACTATACACTATGTCTGAAAGTCATAAATGCTATGGGGAAAAAAGGGTAGAATAAGGCAATGTGGAAAGGGACAGATTGTAGTATTAAATGGGTCAGGGTAGAACTCACTATGAAAGTGAGATTTAAGCAAGGACTTGTAGGAGGTGCAGGAATTAGCCAAGTGGATGCCTGGGAGAAGAGTGTTCCAGGTAGAGGGAAGAGCCAGAGCAAAACTAAGATGGGAGCATATCCTGAGTGCTCAAAGAGCAGCAAGGAGGCCAGTGTTGGGGGGAAGAGTAGGAGATAAAGTCCATTGTGGGGTAGGGAGTCAGGAAAGCTCAAGGCAGATCATCTAGGGCTGTGCTGTCCAAAATGGTTGCCATTTAACGAATACAAAGTTAAGTACAACTAAACATTCCGTTCCACAGTCACACTAGCTACATTTCAAGTGTTTGATAGCCACATGTGGCTAGTGGCTACCATATTGGTCAGTGTAGGTTCTAAAACATTTCCATCATGGAAAGTTTATTGGAAAGCACTGGTCTATGACCTGTAGGCTACTGGAAGGACTTTGTTTTCTTCCCTCAAATAAAAGTGCCTCTCCTTTCAGAGATGTCATCAGGAAGTTGTATACTGCCTTTCTCCTTGTAGCTGTTGCCATTCCTAGCTGACAGGCTGGGAAATACGATGAGCTGTGTGCTAAGCTAAATGTAAGTGAGCCATGTGCTCAGCTAGAATTTACGTGATTACCCAAAAGGAGAAGAACGGCAATTAGGTGTGTTCAATCCCAAAGCATTCTTTTCCCTGTACTGCTCTGTCGAGTCTTGGAAGAGAGTTTTTTTTGAGGAAAGAATCTGGAAATCACAGCCTGGTGATCCCAGGCCCTGAGATGTAGGAATCAGGTTGAGAGGCAGTTAGCTGTTTGCTCCTTGGAAATTCAGACATCCAGTTCCCCAACTTGGGTAGGGCCTACACACCTGACCCATGAGTGTCACCTGCACCTAGTGCAGGCAAAGAACAAGTCATGGAACACTGGGGCCCTTTTTAGCTCCCAGCTACCTCTCTTCCAGGTTGCTGATCCCAGGATAGTTGTAAAGGAAAATAGAGGAATTTTGTTTTGGAAGTTTTTTGTTTCATTTCCCACTTGCAATTCCCCCCTCATCTTCAGGGATGCTCTATTTGGAGCCGTTGCCTTCTCCTCCCTCCAAGGAAGTCAGCCTCTAATTTCCCATGGTGGTGATACTGGGTAGGTGGGGAGTATGGTAGGTAGGGGAGAGGACTGTGGAGAACAGGAAACAGTCACATCAGTACCCCCAAATGGTCAAGTTTGAGCTGCATGATTGCATTTTGAGAAAGCTGGTAAGAAGTCAAGATCATCTTGGGTGAGGAGACAGAGGAGTGCCTGCCTCAAGAAAATCAGAAGGAAGACCTTGGACCCTTGAGGGGACTAGGACTTCTATGTCAGGACCATGGTTGAATTTTAACAATCCCTACTACTCAGGCTCACTTACCTGCCCATGTACCCTACGTAGCTTCTCCATGTAATGCTCACAACAGTCCAAGCGTCAGGTACTATCATTCCCACTTTGCAGGTGAAGAAATGGAGGCTCTGAGAGATAAGAAATTTACCCAGGACTCAAGCGTGGGCCTGTGGGACTGTATGTCCTCACAGCCAGCACAAGCTTTGCTAGCACCCACCCTCCCCACCACTCACACCTGGCTGGCCAGATATCCTCTCACAGGTGGAACCTCTCATCTATCGCTGGAGCTGCCTCCCAAGCAAAGAAGGATGAAATGAAAATCTTGCTTAAGTCAAGGCATTTGTCTGGTGTCCACTGCTAATGGACCTAAAGTGAGTAATTTACCCTCTGTAAGCCTCAGTGTTCATCTGTAAAATTGGACAGTGACACTTATTCTACATTCAAGATCACTGCAAGCATTGAAATGGGAAAGCATCAAGTCTGGAACAAAGTAGGAATTCAGTACATTTCTTGCCTTTATTCCTAGGTATTCTGAAGATCTCAGCTTGAAGTGTGTATTCACGCACATGCATGTATAAGTGTGGTGCGTGGGTCCTCAAACAGTTAACTTCCCAGATTCTTTCTAGGCCTTTCACACTGGTGTTGAGGGAGAGGGTGTCCATCCCGGAACCCCTCTGCTTAATAAGGGGGAGAGTCAGAGAGTTTGGTGTCCAATTCTATTTTCCTGCCAGCTCTCTGTTCACAAACCCACAAAGGCAAGTCATTGAATTCATCATATTTACTGCAACTCGGCAGGGTTTAGGGCATCTTTCCTGTACCTTGGTGGTCAAATGCCTGGGCCAAGGGAGGACACAGGTTTCGACTGTTCTCAGACTTTGCAGATGGCACGGTGTGGGGATCCTGCATGATGGAGGGTGACATTGGTCCCAGGTGGGAGGTGGAGGAGGAAGCAGAGCTGGGGAAGAGAAAGGGTTAGAGGGAAGGGTGTAAGATGGCTCTCACTCACCCCTTGGAGATGGCCAGACCCCAGCAGAGAGGCCCACACTGACTCAGAAACACACTCAAAGTTCACACAGCCTCACATTTCCCCTCCCAAAGAACTACCTTTTCGAGCAATTCCAGGAAGCTGGAATCATAGGAGAAATTTGCTAGAAGGGAGTCCTTCAGCTTCAGCTGCAAAATCATTCTTGGCCCTAGGGATCAAAAAATACAGCTTAATGTCCAATTATTAGGGCTATATTCCTTCAGAGATGCGGGCACCCCTGCCTCCCCCACCCCAAGTTGCTCTTCCCTGACAATGCCCTTCAGGACCCACTCGATGCAGGGGTTCAGCCCCAGACCTCTGGAAGCTCAGGACTGGATGCCTCTCTTACTCCCCTCTTTGGCCTCTTCCTGCCATGAGCACCCAGGCATCAAGCCCTCCAGCCCTCACCTGTTCCCTGTGAGCTGCTCAGGAGTGTCAGGAAGAGGAAGAAGGGCAGCCTGGCCCCCATTGTGGCCACCTCACTTCTTGCTTCTCTGATGGACAGAAGAGATGTCTGAAGCCCCAGCTAGCTTCTCCTTACCAGGCCTGCCTTTCTATACTCCACTCAATCCTTAGCATAAGTGTTTGGGTGGGAAATGGGAGAGGGAAGCTGGGTAACTGGATTTTCCAGTTCTCCCAGTATGGCTTTGAGGACCCAGAAGAGGGCCATTCACTGGGCTGTTGGGGAAAATAGAAGGTGGTCCCCTTTCCTCAATCCTGTGCCCCACCCCTTCCCTATGTCTGGAGGCTTTGATGGGGATGGTGCCCAGTTCTACAGAGAGGGAAGTTAAGGAGGTGTCCCTCCTGCAGGTGTCTGGGCCCCACCTAAGCCTGGGCCTCTACTTGTTCTTTAGGGATTAATTATTAACAGCAATTAATTTCCATCATTCATGCCACCAAAGGGCTCAGGAATGTGGGCCCAAAAGGGAGGGGTAGATTACACCAAGTTTCTTCCCAAACCCAGGTATCCTACTCCCCCAGGCACACTGGCTTTCTGTGAGAAATCTGGGTAAAGGGGGAACTTTCATCCTTGAATGTTTTGTATTAGTTGTTCTAAAACATCCTATATACTCAGTTGGAGACATGAGTTTCATCAAATACTCTCCCACCCCCTGCCTTATGCACTCATCCTTACACACAGGCACTCCAAAAAGCAAAAACAAGGACAGATGTATAGAGAATGTTTGGAGCCCATCTAGTTTACCACCTTTCATTACAAATTAGCAGACCAACGCCCAGAGAGGGCATATGACTCATTAAGGCCACACAGCAAGCCAATAGCAGAGAGATTAGAAACCATCCCTCATTATGCCAGACACAGGGACAAGCTCAACAGATTGACACACTAGTCACATAAGCCCCCTGGAACACACAAAAGCACATGCCCTTTGTCTTCCTATTTGCTTTCCTATGTATTATCTCCCTTCTCCCTTAGAAACCAGTGGGCCCAAGCACAGAGGGATGGAAGCAGTGAGAGCAATGGGCCGAGTCAGGGAGAGAAGCCAAAAGCAAAAGCAAAAGACATTCAGGTTTGGACATCCAAGGGCTCTTGGGCTTCTGTGGGAGAGCAGGAAGATAAGAATGGAAAGAATAAGTGGACAGAAAGATGAGCAGGCACAGGAGGTATGAGAAAGGGTAGAAAGCAGGAGCATAGAGAGATGCTTTGGGCATCTGAGTCTTCTTAAGAGGAGAGCAGAGGCACCCTTATGTCTTTCCCAGCTGGTGCCCCCAACTCTACATAGTCATGCTAGGAACATTAGAACTACTATTTCCTTTAATGCTTGTAATGACCCATTGAAGTAGGTAGTAGATCACCCCATTTTAGGGATGAAGAAACTAAGACTTAGGTCACATGACTTGCTTGAGCTTGCACAGGTTGGGAGTAGTGGATTCAGAACAGTCTGGCTTCAGAGCTAGGTTCTGAACCTCTGCATTGCACTGTTCTTGAACATGATGCATGTCTTCCTTGGTGCTCCTTTTCTCCCTTGGCCCTTCTCTGCCAAAAGAATGGAAAACTTTGTGGGCTCCAGTCAGCTAGGTGAGAGATGGCTCAGGTGTTTACCCTGCCCTGAGGTCTCCCAAGGGTCAGATGCAAGCCCCAGGCCTTGCCATTCTACACCTTCATCCAGCTCCCAAATTCTGTTTCCCCAGGGACCTGTGTATCTATCCTCACCCCCAATGGTTGTGCTTCTAGGAGGAAGAGGACCTTGGGATTGGACACCTGGGCCTCCTTCCTTTGCAAAAGGTCTGAGCTAGAGATGGACTTGGGACTGAAAGATTGGTCCCAAGTCTGGGAAGAGCCTGAGAGCCAGGTAGGGGAATCCTCAGCCTCTCACTCACTCTCCCCCACCACCCAATGTTTCCTGGGATCAGGTTGGGAGAGGACAATCCCTTGGGGACAGCTTGGTGACCTCTCCCTGGAGATGGAGATCCTGGGGTTGGTGGAAATACTAACATACCTGGCTCTCCTGAGACTTATAATCAGCCTCAGAGCCTTTATTTATTTTTTTTATTTTAATTGTATTTTTTAATTTGAGAGGAGGGGAGAGGGACAGTGGGAGAGAGAGAGACAGAGAGAGAGAGAGAGAGAGAGAGAGAGAGAGAGAGAGAGAGAGAATCTGAAGCAGGCTCCACACTTAAGCGGAGAGGTCGATCCCACGATCCTGGAACCATGACCTGAGCCAAAATCAAGAGTCGGATGCTCAACTCACTGAGCACCTCAGGTGATGCAAGCCTCAGAGCCTTTAAAGAGCAGGGGAAATAGATATGGAAAGGCACACACCATCAGGCACCATGGACGCACCTGGGTGCTATTCCTGGCCCTGCAGGAACACCAACCTCTGAAAAGGGTTGTTGGGGTAAAGAGGTGGCCTTTGGAGTTGGCCAACTCTTCTAATCCCATCACTTCATTTTTCTTCTTCCAACAATAGCTCAGCTGACCTCATCAGGAAACAGCATCTGGAGGCATACTGACAACCTCTGAGAGTCCCTCAGGTTCTGGAGATACCTCTGTCAGTCTCCCCACCGTCTCTGCCAGTCTCCTATTTCTGAGGATATCTCTCTGTTGGTCTCCCCACTGTCTCTGCTGGTATCCCTACCATCTCTGCCAATCTCCCTACCATCTCTGAGAAGATCTCTGTCAGTCTCCCCACCATGTCTACCAGTCTCACCACTGTCTCTGGGTAGAACTCTGCCGATCTCTGCACGTTCTTTGCAAGTTTCTCAACAGTTTCTTCACCTTCTGGGAGTTTTCCAAATAGTTCTCAGATTTCAGCTACAACCATTTCTGGGAGCACTACAGTAACATTCTCGGTGTTGCTAGGTGATATTTCTATTTCTCAATCTATCTCTAGAGGGCTTTTTAGCTTGGCCTGTGGCTCTGGGCGGGGGCTTCCTGTACTCAGCCACGTGTAAGTCAACAGTTCCCCAAAATCTCATTGGAGCAGTGCCCTGGGCTTGGTGGCTATACAAAGCACCCCCTCCAACCCCACCCCTGCTTTTCAATTCATAAACTTTTTCTCTTGTAGTTAGTGTCTTTTGTATCCTACCTAAGACTTTTTTTTGGCCTACTTTAAAGTCATAAACATATTCTCTTATGCATGCTTCTGGAAGCTTTCTTATTTGGGCTTTGAAATTTAAGCCTATGATTTGTCTTCGATTAATTTCTGTGTATGGAGTAAGGTAGAGGTCGGTTCATTTTCTCCCTGTATGGATAACCAGTTGCCTCAGAGCCATTTATTTCAAAGACCCTCCCTCTCTGCCCACCATTGAGTTGTGTGAGTATCTTTATCAAAAGGCCGGTGAGCATATACATGTGGGTCTATTTCTGGACTCTATTCTGTTCCTCTTTTTTTTTTTTTAAGTTTATTTCTTTCTTTTGAGAGAGAGGAAGAGTGTGGGAGTTTACATGTGCACATGAGTGGGGGAGGGGCAGAGAGAGAGAGAGAGAGAGAGAGAGAGAGAGAGAGAGAGAGAGAATCCCAAGAAGGCTCTTTGCTGTCAGTGCAGAGCCTGATGTGGGGTTCAAACCCACAAACTGTGAGATCATGACCTGAGCTGAAACCAAGAGTTGGACACTTAACCAACTGAGCCACCCAGGCACCCCTATTCTGTTCTTCTGTGTCTATTTTTAGGTCAGTGCCATAGTACTTAATGACCTCAGCTTTGTAGCAAGTTTCAAGATCTGGTAGTTTAAGTCTTCTACTTTTGTTTTGTTTTGAGATTTCTCAGCCATTCTCAGTCTTCATTTTCATAGAATTAGCTCATCTATTTATACCAACAACTCGCTAGGATTTTTATTTTATTTTTAATGTTTATTTATTTTTGAGAGAGAGAGAGAGACAGAGCGTGAGCAGGGGAAGGGCAGAGAGAGAGAGGGAGAAACAGAATCTGAAGCAGGCTCTAGGCTCTGAGCTGTCAGCACAGAGCAAAATTCAGGACTCAAACTCAAGAACAACGAGATCATGACCTGAGCAAATTTTAGACGCTGAACAAACTGAGCCACCCAGGTGCCCCTATAAGTCGCTAGGATTTTGATTGAGAGAACACTGAATGTAATTTCTGCTTCTGCTCTCACTTCTGATCTCTTCTGGCCATTTTTTCTCTCTTCCCTTCTAGGATCTGCATCCCTCACGACAGCCCCTGGAACGGCTCCCATTGGGTCTGGCCTTCCACATAGCTAGCATGGCTGTCTCAGGAGGCTCCACTCCCATAATGGCTGGAGTGGCCACCACATGCCCCGAGCTCAGAATCCTGACCAGTAAGGCGCTCTTATTTGCATTGGGCCATTTACCAGTAAAGATGATGGTTGGGCCCATTCTCTCTTACTCTTCTGCAGCCAGCTCTGGCTCCTGGAGGGGAGTACAGGCATTCATTAGTGCCTGATTTCAACTGTGTTTTGAGTATGTCTGATGATGTTTCCAGTTCTTAACGGGGTTTCGGTGCTCCCTTGAGCTTCTGGTCACACCAATAGCCAGATGTCTGTTACCTGATTGCTTCCTTGAAAAGTTTTCAACTTCCTTTCTCATGGCTTTGATCTTTCTGGTGTAAGAAACATCCCCTCCAAGGATCCTGTTCCCCTTCCTCCCTCTTTTTCCTTCTCCTCTCCCTTCCATTCCCAGCAGGGATGGCATGGGCAGCTTCCCCCCCCCCCCACCCAGTCCCCAGTAGCTAAAGGCAGGAAATTAAGGGAGGAAAGACAGGGGAGCAGGCTCAGGCCACTTTCCCAGTGGGAAAGACTGGGGTTCAGAAGAAGGAGAGAGGCCCACCTGGGCATCCTCATAGTAGAGACATTGCAGAGTGAGATATATATGACAACAGAGCTGGAGATATGGAGGAAGGTTCAGAAAGATGGAAAGATGTGGATGTCAGTGATGTGGATGTCAGTACCTGTCAGTGACCAAGTAGGGATGGGGAGTTGGGGCCACCAAAAGAGAGAATGGGGAGTGCTGGAGGCTGACCAGATCAGGGAGACACTAAATTCAGCTCTATCCAGGCAGTGAAGACTGTGTGGAGTCACATTAGCCTGGGTGTTGAATCCTAGCCCCACCAATATAGCTGTGTGATCTTGTGCAAATTACTTAACCTCTCTGTGTCCAGATTTCTCATTAATAATAACTAATACTTAAATAGCACTTATTATGTGCAAGGGGCTGTACATACATACCTATGTACCTGTGATATAGATAATATTATTACCCCTCATTTTATAGATGAGTGCTGGATAAAATGAGAATGATAGGTCAAAAGGCTGTTGGAGAATGAAATGAGCTATACATGTAAAGCCCTTAGCTGCTTGGCATTAATGCTCAATATTCCCCTTATTCATCGTTACTATCATTTCACTTGAAGAGGGATGCTGAGAACCTGAGTTGTCAAGGAGAGGGAGCAGCCCATGGGGAGAGCTGAGGGCTGGGAGCACATTCCTGGGGCCCTCAGTTGACCCACCCTCTCCATGGTCTCTCAGGCCTGCCAGTTCTGGAAGGAGATGAGTGTGGAGTGTGGTAGTGGCTCTGTGACCCCTTATGACTGCCACCATAGGGACACCAGCCACTACCCTGTCAAATGAAGGGGTGGGGCCGGGATGGTAGAGTATCCCTCTCCCTTCAACCTTCCTTCTTCCTCTCCAAAACAGACTCATTCTCAGACTCAGCCTTCCCATTCAGTTAGCTGGGACCATTTCCTGCGGGTGGATTCCTGGGGCCACCAGCCCATCCAGGTCTCCTTCACCAACAGTATAAGGGGATCAGTCACCAAGTAGGAGGCTGAGGTTCTGGTCTGGGTCCTGCCACCAGCCTGCCATTTGGACCTAACTTCTCTGAAGCAGTTTTCTCAGCTGCAGAAGGAAGGACCAGGGCTAGCTGGTCTCCAGGAGTCTTCTAGCCTTCATGAAGTCTAGGTCTGGGCAGTTGGAACCTTTGTCCTTCACCCTTTCTTCCCATTCCCACCCTCTTCCTTAGAGAGCCTCACTAGCTAGGGATACTTTGGACATCCCATGTGCAGGATGGGGAAGCTCTCCCTTCACAGCTCCTTCCATATGGAGCCCCTTTGGGCTGGCTCCTGGCCCTCCCAACACCTCCAGTCCTCTCACTTTGAGACAGGCGAGGAGTCTTGCTCTGTGATGCCTCCTTAGACCACTCTGAGTGGATGAAGGACACAATTCTTGCTAAATAAAACACCACCCCCTCCACTTGTCTCCTAGTCATTGTGTATTTGTCAAAGCACATGTGCTTTGCCATTATGCAGGTACCGACCAAGTCTGGTCTCCTGCTTACCAGGTGTGTGACCTTGGGCAAGTCACTTCCCTAATCTGAGACTGTTTATTCTCATCGGTAAAATGAAGCTAACGTTGCTAATCTCATAGGTTATAAGAAGGTAAGGTGTTTAGCATATTCTTTGGCACATAGAAATGCTCAAACGTTAGAAATTAGTAGGATTATTTTGTGACTAACCCCTCAGCCTCTAACTCAGACACAACAACCTCTACTCACACTAAGAGATCAACCTGAGCCTCTACTTACCCCCTAGTTTCTCTAACCCAGATGCATGGGTCGTCTGGAGGAAGTTGTAGCTAAAAGAGAAGGGCGGATGTTTATTTATGCAACTAAAGCAGAGATTGTGAATCTCAGCACCACTGAAATATTGGGCTGGAGAGTTCTTTGTTGCGGGTTGGGGGCTGTCCTGAGCATTGTGTATTATGTTGAATAGTACCTCTGGCCTCTATCCACTAGAGGCTAGTGACACCCCTTCCAAGTTGTGACAAGAATATCTCTAGGGACACCTGGGTGGCTGAGTTGGCTGAGCATCCGACTCTTGATTTTGGCTCAGGTCATGATCCCAGGGTTGTGGGATCAAGCCCCATGTCAGGCTCCACGCTTAGCATGGAGCCTTCTTGAGATATTCTCTCTCTCTCTCTCTCTCTCTCTCTTTCACTCGGTCCCTCTCACTCCCACTCTCTCTCTCTAAAATAAAATTAAAAAACAAAAAAAAAAGAATACCTTTGGACTTTCCCAAATGTTTGCTGGGGGAGCAAAACTGTCCCTCTCTGTTGAGAACCACTCTCCTAGAGGCCTAGGTTCCTGGGGGAGAGGGTGGGGCTGGGGACTAATGGAAAAGGGAGTTGTTAGTCACTCTGGGTCCAGATGGAGCTACAGGGGAAGGCCTGCTGCTGCCTTAGTTCCTCCATCTTTCAGGGTGCTCCCTTTCAGGGAGGCAGGCCACCCAGTTCTAAGTAATCAGTCTTTGGCCTGACTCCATGGAGCCTCATTAATTTCCCATTAATTACATTAATGAGAAGTTGGCCTGTTCCCTTCTCACTCATTCCAGCCCTGCCTAGGGCTTAGGGACAAGTCACACCAAGTAATGAGAACAATTCATATGTTCTCCCAAAATGTCTCTTTGGTCCTCCCATGAGCCCCACTGCCCTGAGCCCCTGGCTTCTTGACCTTTAGATCTTGACCCCCTCCACTCCTTCTGCCTGCTCCACTTCCCCCAGAAAGGCAGCAGACGGTCCAGACACCCACTCTGTATAGCCGAGTAGTAAGTGCCTACTGATTGTCTACTGTGTGCCAGACACTACCTCAGGTGACGGGGAAAGCAGCAGTGGTCAAGACAAAGACCTTGCCTGCAGGGTGCTTACTTTCCATGAGAGGAGACACACTGTGAACAAATCAAGTGAGCCATAAAGAGGTGGTGACTTGGACACCTGGATGCATGACTTTCTCCTTGGCCCCAGTAGTCTGTCCCCCACAACTCCAGCCCCAGGTACTGCCACTTGGAAGTCCAGTGAATGAATTTTGACAGTCTTCTGAACTAATGCTTGCTCTAGGCAAGGAATCAGGAGGAGGGAAAGAGGAAGACTCCAGGAGATTCTAGAAGTGAGATGTCTGCATTTCTATATAGGGGTGATAGGGGCTTGGAGGCAAGTGATGGCTGCTGGGCTGATGTGGGAGAGGAGGGAAGGGGTGGGCTGAAGGCAGAGCCCCTGTACACCAAGCATCTCTACCAAAGAACTCAGCCTCCATTCCCATCTGTGTCCCTGGTGAGGTGTGTGATGTTGGGTCCTGGGCTTCTGTATCAGTCTTGTAGCTTGTCTCTGTCACTGTCCCCACTGTATCCACATCTTGTGTCATCTCTGGACATCTGGAAGCACCTGTCTCTGCAGTAGTGGACCATGTGAGGTCTTTCCGCTTCTTTGCTCTTTCACCTGATACTCATGGATGACTCCACCCATAGCAAAAAGAGTGACCATGTGTGAATAAGGGGTGTGGAAAACAGGGCTGACGCGAGAGAAGTGGAAGGGCAAATGTGAAGCTGGAGAACCAGAATGTGAATCTCCTCCCAGAACCTGAGCACCCAATCACCCCCCCCCCATCTGCCTCACCCATCAGAGCCCAGTCCTTTTAGAACCCAGCAATATGCTCCCTATCTCCTCAGAGCCCTGGAGGCTGCCCCCACCCAGTCCCCTCTCCCTCTGCTGGGGCTGGGTCAGGAGTCTGCCCATTCTGTATTCCTTTTCCCAGATCCCACCCATTCAGCAGGCGCCCAGGTGCTTGGCTCTGTGACACAGCAGTTGCGGTCTCCTGTTATCAGGGCACCCTTGTGGGGTGGGGCTGTTCCATTTGCTTAAGGTTGAGACCTGGGGGGCCCCAGCCCTCATGACGTCAAACATGGATCCATTTAAGCTGAGAGGACCCCAGCCCATGGTCCCAAGCAGCTGTCCAACTCCAACATGGCCCAGCCAGCCCACTGCATCCGCTCCACCTTTGGCCTCCACTGCTGCCTCATCTTCCTTTTAGCTTCTCAGGAGGCAGGTAAGATGCCTTCAGAGGCAAAGGGGTTACCATAACACAAGGAGACAGAAGACAAAGAGGAATTGTTTCTTAGCATTTGTAGGGTTGAATGACCAATCATAGAAATGAATAGCAGGTGAATGTGTGGTGGGAAGGGATGTGGGTATAGGGTTGTTGCATACAGTTGCCTAGGGTGTTCACTGCTTAAGGTTACTGTCTAAAGAGCAGGTAGGAGATGAAATCCAGCCTGTGCTCTGCTTCTCAAGACATAGCCTGCAAAGCTGCACCCACACACAGAGGGGCTGTTTCCAGTTTACATAAAGACACTGTACAGGCCAGCAGTCTTGGGTAGACAGCAGTGGGGCCTGACATTCGCTGAGCATCTGTTATGTTCAAGGAACTCACATGTGCTCACAGTACTTCATCTCATTTCATCTCCTCAAATCTCCTGAGATGGTTCATATTGCACTTTATAGAGAGGAGAGCATGATGCAGAGGAAGTGAAGGGACTCGTCCAAAGTCATGAAGTTAGAGGGTGGCAAGCAGGGATTCTGCCATTCCACATTGCCTGCTGCCCTCATGGGCCCGAGGTGCATTTCTCTCCCAAGAGCCCTGTTCTATGCCAATCTTGGTTCTATTCTGGACTCTGGCCCATTTAGTTAGTGAGGGCTTTCCTACATTTATAAGCTTAGAAGAATGCCATCTGGCCAATACCAGTAGATGACGCGTACCAGGCATTTACTATGTGCTAGGCATTGTTCTAGGCACTTTGTTCACATTTACTTATTTGATCCTCATAGCAACTCGATAAGGTGTGCATGATTTTGTCCCCATTCTACAGTTGGGAAACATTCCAGAGCTTCAGTGAGAAAAAGTATGTGGAAAAGTTTAATAAGCACAACAGAACCTACAAGTTAAAGTGAAATCACCAAATTAGTTCACTTAGTTAAGAAATAGTTCTGTGACTGACCCCAGGGAGCGGAGAGGTGAAACACAGGAGAAGTCTGGAGGGGACCTGGGTGATTCAAAGGAGGGTCTTCACAAGGTAGACACACACAAATAAATTCAGAGAGACGCAATGTGCTGGATAGGGTCATCCATGGCAACGATGTTGATGATTGCAAACCAGGACCCAGAAAGTTGTGAATCTGGATGCTGCAGACAGTATTTAGGGTAGGGCAGGCAGCAGCTTCTTCTTCTAATGGTATTTGACAGAGGGTGATATTGGAGGAAATTTCTCCTTCCTTGAGCTCAGGTCATGTTGGGGCCAGTGGGGATGGGAGCGAGGGGAACAAGTGGATGGTGGCTGGCAGGGGCAGGAGCTGAGGAATCTTCGAGCTGCCTCTGCTAGGCCTCAGCAGTGCATTCTGTTTGTGCTCTGACTTGTACCTCTCTCCCTATCTCAATGGTCTGGGGACAGAGGCACCAGAGCTGTCCTCAGCCTCCCAATCCTGGGTCTCTTCTCTCCTCCTTCCTGTCATGCTGCTATCCCACCTGCTGCTCTCTGCCACCTTCTGTTATGCTGCTGCCCAGGAAGAAGGATCTGTAGGTACAAAGCAGAAGGGAATGAAGCATGAGACAACTCCATACACATTAACTTTTGAGGAAGATTTGCTCTAGGGCACAGGCAGATGCAGGGCAGACTTGAGATCTGAATTCCAGAATAGGACACTCTGGGCTCTGTGGGTTTTGTCTGGGGAGATGACTGCTAGAGTTTGCCTGGGTGGAACGGAGGAGAGGGCTGGGGGGAGGGCCAGGGCAGTGGACACTCAGATCCTGTAGAGAAGAGCAAGTGGGTGATAGGTAGGGAGGGTGTGAGACTGGGATAAGGTTGGGGTGGGGTGAGGGTGGACTGGAATGTGGGGCTGATGGGGCACATGACTATGTCCAGCAGGCAGTGAGGCCAAGGTAGAGAGGGAAAGTGTGATGACTGAGGTGGATGAATACCTTTAGTACACAGTTCTGACCCCTCCCCATCATTTATGCACAGGATTAGTCAATACCCAGATTCAGATAACTGGGTCTTAGAACCCCAGAGTCTGTGGCATGCAGTTGTAGAACCAGAGGTGCAGAAAGTAGATTAAATCATCTCTGAGGGGAGCACAAATGGGGTCTTGGAGCAAGTCTAAAAAGGATGTCTTGTTTTTCCTCTAATAAATGTTATTTGATGTAACTTATCTGACAGAAATATGCTCATTATAGAAAGTGGAAAACTGAAAAAAAAATGAGAAAGAAAAATAAAATATAATAGTCCCCAGTTACCCACGCAGGCAACCATTTGAGTATATTTCTCTTTAGTCTGTTTTACTCTGAGTTTTAGGCCATGTACTGAGCTTGTGTTCTATAGACATTTAAAGCATTTACCTGTATTATTGCAAATGGAGTAAGCCATTTTCTAGGGGCAGGACACCAAGAAACACCAGATACACTCTTCTGGGTAAAGCTGCTCTGATGGAGACCCTGCATCATGAATCACTTAGCATGATAAGTGAGAATGAAACATGTTGAACAGACCTTTGGAATTACACGTAGTTTTGACGTGGGATTTTTTTCATTCTTTAATCCAGGCTGAGCATCCATCTTCAGTGTCTTGTGCTAAAGCCAGAGTTTCCTCTCCGCCTATGTATCAGTGACCAAAAAAGTTATTTTGGGGCCATTATTGTAGTTGGCGAAATGAATATCTCACGGTAAAAACTTCCTAGGGAACTAAAATTGCTACTGGGGAGAAGAGATGGTCATCTCATCTTGGGGCGGGGGTGGGGGGGTGGGGTGGGTGGGCAGTGCAGTTAGTCACTGAGCTCCATGGCTGAGCTCAGAACCAAGGAATCCTTTGAGCTTCAACTCAAGACTTAATAACCAATGGTTCCACAATTGTGTGATGTAGATCTGGAATTCTAAGATCTAGTTATCTGAATCTCTTTATTGACTATATAGGCCCTGGGGTTAAATGACAACCAGTATCCCAGAACTGGTGGGCTGTAGGTCTTCTAACATCTCAGGGGCTCAATTACTTCATGTGGCAGAAATTACCCTTTATGGAGGTCACAGTTATATATGCTTTTTTACTTAGTGTGCATAATGAGAGGTTGTTGGCACTGCTTCTGAGGAGTTTTCATCAGCCTTAAGATACTGTTAATCACCCATTCAACAAATATGTATGAAGTGCTTCCTGTGGGCCAGACATTGTTCTAAGCTGGAGACATAGCGATGAATGAAACAATTAAAAATCCCTGCCATTGTGGGAAGTATTTATTATAAATAGAAAATGATGAGTGTCATGTTGATAAAACACAGCCAGGGGAAATGGCCCAGGAATATGGGGCTGCCCTTTGGACGAGGTGGTCAAGGCAGGCCTCAGAGGTATGTGAAGCAGATGGGACAGGAGAGATACCTGGGGCTGTAGAAGGCCACAGGCTCAGGCTCCCCTTACTACCAGGAGAACAAGGCAAAGTATGAGACTGTTTGAAAGACTATAATTCAGATTCAACAAATGCTTTAAATAATCTATGCTTAAGCTGGTGCAGTTGACATCATTGTTATTTACAGTTGAGGACATGGATATTCTGAATATTTAAGTGACCCAAGCAAGTATGCAAAGCTGGTGAGGGACAGAGCCTGAACTCTAATCTTGTCCTCTGATTCTTTAAAGCCAGTGGAATTTGCCACTGTACTGCTACTGCTCATTTATTCACTTTCTGGATATTTACTCATCCCCTATCACATTTAACAGCATCTGGGGTTTAGTGAGAAGCCTGACTTTGCCAATTATTTCATCACTTTGAACTTCCTTTTCTCACCTATAAAATAGTAAGATCATATGCTTGTCTCACAGGTTTGTGGTGAAGGTTAAATAAACAAATGTATAGACAGCATCCTTTAGGCGTTCCACAAGTGCCAGTGTTCTTCCTTTCCCAACAGCTGGGCTGAACTATAGTTTGTGTAGTGTAGTCTTAACCAGTAGGAGCCTGGGTCTGGGAACCCAGAATATGTGTTCAAACTCTAGCTCAACTTTTAACTTGGAGAGTATCCTTGGGGAGATTACTCATTCTCTCTGAACCTTGTTTCCTCATCTATAAAAAAGGGGGAGAATAACAAATAGTTCTCAATTTCAAAGGGCTGTTGTGAAAAGTAAATGAGTTAATACATTCATAAGACCTGCCTGTCTCATAGTAAGGGTGCAAGAAAGGTTGGCCATTGCTGTTGCTGTGGGATTGTGTGCAAGTCACCATTCCTCTTGGGTGAAACTTGAAACTTAAGTTTTTTGGCTGTAAAATAGGGAGGTTAATAGCTTGTAACGCTTCTAAAGAGACACATTTTTCTTTCAAGAGGGCAACCTTCATCTATCCAGATAGCTTTAGGTGTGTGAAGAGGGGAGGCCAGTGGGGAACCATAGGGTTGAGTCATCTCATCTACTTCTCTGCATCCAGGCCAAACTTTAACACTAAAATGAAAGTCTCCCATCTCCTTCCTCTATCCATCTTCCATTCCTCTTCTTATCCTCCTCCCATTCATCATCTGTGTCTACTTTTGGGGAGCCGGCAGATCAGTGACCCTAGAAGAGAATCCAGAAAGAGAATGTCTGTAAGGCAACCACCTGAGCTTTTGGCTCAGAAAAGGTGCCCAATGAGTAGTAGCTATCATTGGTATTGCTGCTGAGAGAACCAAGGAATGGAACTAACGTAGTGAAGTGAGGGCCTGAAAATTCAGCCATCCTTTCTCTCCCTAACCTCGATTCCCATAAGAGACTTGGGACCCTCATCCCCTTCTTGTCCCACCCATATTTTTTCAAAGAGTTCCCCGGGCCTCTACTCTTCTTGGCAGCAAGGAGGTGGGTGGATTTTGTTTCTTTGTGATTGGGAATGGGTCCAGGTTCTGGTTGCCACCTTGAGCTAACAGACTGGAAATCTCAGTTATGTAACAACACTATCTCCCTCACTCTTTGGCGATCTCCTGACTAGGTATCAGAGACATCTCCTCTGTCCCCGTTGGTTGTTTTTTTCCCATGTAATTAAGGCCCATATCTGTTTATTGATAGAGGTGTTTTCTCTCACACCCTGTCCTTAAACACAGTCAGTCTCTTCTACAATTCAGCTGCCTCATTCACTCATCTCAGGACCCCCAAGCAGACATCTTTTTCTTTCAAGCGGGCAAACTTCATCTATCCCAGATAGCTTTAGGCGTGTGAAGAGAGGGGTGTCCAGTGGGGGACCATAGGGTTGAGTCATCTCATCTACTTCTCTACATCCAAACCAAACTTTAACACCAAAATGAAGTCTTCCATATCCTTCCTCTATCCATCTTCAATTCCTCTTTTTATCCTCCTCCTATTCATCACCTGTGTCTACTTATTAATCCTATGGCAAGTTCTGCCAGAAGTCTTACTTCAGTCTGTTACACAATTACATTTGAGATGGAGCTGGAATGTTATGGAAAGATGGAGATTCTGATATTTGTTCCCTTTCCTCTCAGCCCTGTCATGGAAAGGGAACTCCATTTCATAAGTATATAAACTCTAAAGGAGCATTTGTGGAACAAAATACCCTCAATATCTGATCTCAAAATCTTGTGATTTGATAGGTAGGGCAGGAAGTAGAGGTTGATAGGCACACAAATAACTGTAAGGTTGGGTTGAAGGTAGCAGGAAAGGGTATTAATAAAGAATTTTTTGAGCATTGAGATGAAACTAGATCTTATATGCTTGGAAGGATCTGGAAAGATGCCATAAAGCCAGAAAGGTCTGAATTTCAGAACTGAGGAGTGGAAGTGGAGAAGAGGTGAAGTGGCATTCTTGCTGAAGGCACAACCTGAACAAAGGTCCAGAGACTAGAGGAGAGAATGGGGATTTTAAGTCATAGTATTTTGAGGATACTGGCTGGGGAGATATATCTAGGGTAATAAAGGGACCCTTAGAGGGAGAGGTGGGCAGAGAAACAAGGAAGAAAATAATGGAAGTTTCTTATTTGCCTCTTTTCCTTCACAGGTGCTATCACATTTCAAGAACTTCAGAAAACTGGTGATTCCCCAGCATCTGATAATTTGTTCCCTCCTATTTCAGGCTTTGTTTATAGTGCACCCCCTGATCATACTGCTCTTCAGTCAAGCCATAGCCCTCTAGACCTTAGTAAATCTACAGAAACCCATAATCTAAAACGCAATTGCAACACTACACACCATCTCAAGCCGATTTACAAACACATAGGTAATTCCCAAAACTCTACAAGTCATCATGAAGTTCTTCCTACTTCTGAAAAAACCCCGAGCAATCAAGGAAGAGACCCAAATGTTCGGAATGGACGGTCTATTGATCCTACTGACTCTACTAACACACATAAAGGATCGTCTGGTGTAAAATATCCAACGTCAGCACCCAAGATCAAAACAACTTGCCTTAAGTTCAAATCAGTTATAGGATCAGATAAAAGTGTAACATCTTTGAGAAACATTACTTCAGAGAGTAAAAGCGCTACTTCACAGAAGACCATAAATCCTGTCCACAACTCAGGAAATTCGGAGAGCAAAAAAATACCTGTGTATTCCTCAGGCAAAAGCACAACAGCCCCATCAGATGAGGTTACAAGAACCCCACGAAGGTCAGAAAGAGCTGGAGATCATACAATAGCTGCTAATCTCAGAACTACAGTTGCCTCAGGCACAACGATGATGAAGACTACAGGACATATAAACAGGACATCACCCATTGAAAAGACCACACAAATACCAGCAACACTTAGAGAACATGGACACAGCACCATATCAGCTCATATAAATATCACAAAATCACTAGAAAACTCACTAGAACATGGAAAAGTAGCCACATTGCCTTATGAGAAGACTCCGGGAGTCCCAACAGAATCTACAAAATATGGAGAAGAGACTACATCAACCAACAAGAAAACCACACTAACCCCCCAAAAGTCCAAGAAACATGGACAGAACACCACTCCGGACAGCAGAAGGATCACAAGGGCCCCAGAAGGGCCCACTGACTATGGTGAGAAGACAACCCCCGCCAATGGAAAGACCATGAGAGCCCCAGCAGGGCCCAAGGACCATGAGAAGACCACCCCAGCCAACAGGGAGGTCACAAGACCCGTGGAAGGGCCTAAGAATCATGAGAAGAAGACCACTACAGTCAACGGGAAGACCACAAATGCCCCAGAAAGCCCCAAGGGTCATGGGGAGAAGACTACATCAGCCAACGGGATGATCACAAGAACCCTAGAAGGGCCCAAGGACTATGGGGAGAAGACCACCCCAGCCAATGGGAAGACCATGAGATCCCTATCAGGGTTCAAGGACCATGAGAAGATCACCCCAGCCAACAAGGAAATCACAAGATCCCCGGAAGGGCCTAAGGATCATGAGAAGAAGACCACTACAGTCAACAGGAAGATCACAAGTGCCCCAGAAGGCCCCAAGGGACATGATGAGAAGACTACATCAGCCAATGGGGTGACCACAAGTGTCCCAGAAGGGCCCAAGGAACATGAGGAAAAGACCACAAGAACTCCAGAAGGGCCCAAGGACCACAGGGAGAAGACCACCACAGTCAGGAAGATCACAAGTGCCCCAGAAAGGTCCAAGAACCATGAGGAAAGGACTACATCTGCCAATGGGATGATCACGAGAGCCCCAGAAGGCCCCAAGGAATATGGGAAGAAAACCACAAGAACCCTAGAAGGGCCCAAGGGCTCTGGTGAGAAGACAACGCCAGCTAATGGGAAGACCACGGGAGCCCCAGAAGGGCCTGAGAACCATGGGGGGAAGACCACTAGAGCCCTAGAAAGGACCAAGGACCACAGGGAGAAAAACACCCTGGCCAATGGGAAGACGACAAGAGCCCCAGAAGGGCCCACGGACCATAGGGGGAAGACCACTAGAGCCCTAGAAGGGATCAAAGACTATGGTGAGAAGACAACCCTAGCCAATGGGAAGACGATGAGTGCCCCAGAAGGGCCCAAGGACCATGGGAAGACCACCCCAGCCAACAGGGAGACCACAAGAGCCCTGGAAGGTCCCAAGCATCATGGGGAGAAGACCACCACAGTCAACAGGAAGACCACTAGAGTCCTAGGGGGGCCCAACGACCATAAGGAGAAGACCACCCTGGCCAATGGTAAGACCACAAGAGTCCCAGAAGGGTCCAAGGATGATGGGGGTAAGACCACCAGAGCCCTACAAGGGTCCAAGGACCATGGGGAGAAGAACACAACAGTCAATGGGATGACCACGAGAGCCCCAGAAGGCCCCAAGGACCATGGGGAGAAGACCACCAGAGCCCTAAAAGGGCCCAAGGACCAGAGGGAGAAGACCACCCCAGCCAACGGGAAGACCACAGGAGCTCCAGAAGGGCCCAGGAATCACAGGGAGAAGACTACACTGGCCAATGGGATGACCACGAGAGCCCCAGAAGTTCCTACAGACCATGGGGAGAAAACCACCCCAACCAACAGGGAGACCACAAGAGCCCCAGAAGGGCCCAAGGACAATGGGGAGAAAACAACACTGGCCAATAGGATGACCACGAGAGCCCCAGAAGGCCCCAAGGACCATGAGGGGAAGACCACTAGAGCCCTAGAAGAGCCCAAGAACCATGGGGAGAAGAACACAACGGTCAATGGGAAGACCACAAGAGCCCCAGGAATTCCCACAGACCATGGGGAGAAGATCATCTCGGCCAACAGCAATACCACAAGAGCCCCAGAGAGGCCCAAAGAACATGGAGAAAATGCCACTCCAGCCAATAAGAAGACAACAAGAACTCAAGCCAAATCTATAAAACATGGAGTAAAGGCCACATTGGCCACTGAGACCACAAAACCCCCAAGAAAACCTAAAGAAAGTGTAGGAAAAAACACAGCTTCCACAGAGACTATAAGACCTCCATTCAATGTCACAGGAGACAAATCTGTCACTAATACCTCTCCTGGTTCAAATAAAACTGATGTTACCTATGGGGTACCCATTGGTTCTTTGACACTCACCACATCTCACATAGAGCTGAGTTCCATCATGTCAGAAGCCCCAGGCAACCAAAACCATCCATATCAGAACAAAGATGGCTCACAGGGAGGTCTTCGTGCTGGAGGAACGAGGGAGAATGATTCATTCCCTGCATGGGCCATAGTTATTGTGGTCCTGGTGGCTGTGATTCTCTTCCTGGTGTTCCTTGGCCTTATCTTCTTGGTAAGGGGCAGGGATGCTACAGAGGAGTGAACCCATGAGACAGGGAGTTGATGAGAGATTATGGATCTGAACAAGAGGCAGTAATTAGCCCAGGAAAAGAGGCATGGTGGGAGGATGGTAATAAAGGGGTAGTGGTGGTGAAAGCTTTGGGGAAGGACAATAGATGCATGAGGCATGAACAGTGGCATTGAAGAAAATTCTGTGGCTGAGAGAAAAGGAAATAGAATAGGGAAAAACTGGGGGCTGGAGATAGAATCTGGGATATGAGAACAGGGAATATCAGGAGAGGGAAAATTGGACAGAGGAGGGAACTGGAGATGAAGTCTGGGACTTAGTGCATGGGATCTGGGGCTGGAATAAGGATCAAGGTTTGGATGGAATCTTGGGAAAGAAGGAAGCTAAATGGCTAGGATCAGGGAGAGTAGAATTGAAGGGTTATGGGTATTGAGGAAAGCAAGTGGCATGGCAGATGAAACTCATTCCTCCTTTCTCCTAATCACAGATTGCCTGTACGATGAAAACACGCCGTGCACTGGTCCAAAACACAGAGGACAATGACCCAGAGGATGATGGGGGCCCTAATTCCTACCCAGTCTACCTGATGGAGCAGCAGACTCTTGGCAAGGGCCAGATCCCTTCCCCACGGTGATCCTTCAGAAAGGTCCCAGCTCTTCCATGCCCTTCCTAAGATGAGGAATTAGACTCACCATTCCTATTTCCTGGACACCAGGAAGGGCAGAGTACTGGCAGTTAACAACATTAACTCTTCATCAGCTGTGTTCTTATTGAAACTGGTCAAGGGATGAGGTGATAAGCAAGAAGGAGAAGCAAGAAGGGAGATAAAGAAGAAAGAATGAATAATGCAAGTGTTCTCTGCAGAAGATGGTGGTCTTGGAATGAAAACATGTTTGATGGACACATGGGGTAGACACCAACATAGGACACTGAGTCTTGGGAGGAGCAGCATGACTAAAGGAAGTTTGGGGACCTTAGAAGGCAATGCCCCATATCTGACTGTGAGTTGGAGATTGAGGACAGAGTTCCTGGGTGTCAGGACCAATCTATAATATTTCCATGTACTATTAGATTTTGTGTATAAGCAGGCTCGTCTTTGACTTCCCAGGACACTTGCCTACCTCCTTTTTAAAATGAAAAAAGTAGAATCTGAGAAGAAAAGAGAACTTATTTCCTTCACCCTCTCTATACCAAGGAGAAAGGAAAATTCCAGAAAAGATCATAAATGTCTCTCATCCAGATGGTTCTTCCCTCTTCCTTCTGAATCCTTTAGTTTTTTCTAAATGTCTACAGTAGACATCCTGCTGGTCTGGCTTTCTGGGTTGTGGGTGGCACAGAGGGAGGGATTTTTGTGTGGTCTGCAGTCTTATCCATTTATCCCCATTCCAGACTGTCTCTGATGGTGTTCCCCACTCATTATTTATTTTCCTGTCAGTTCTACCAAAAGCCAGTCCAGGCTTTTTCCTGGAAGAGTCACTTGCCTTCTCCACTGCCCCCATTCTCTCTCTACTCACATTTTCACCCCAGATTTTGATATTCCCCCTTGTAGGCATATCATCTGGATTTTCTCTCCAACTATTAAAGCCCTTTCACCTATTACTGATTTGGCATAGTGGAAAGAATGAACAGATAATAGATAGCTTCCTATCTATTGGTCTTTTTATAATAAAGTAGAAAATATTTGTAAAGTAAGTACATCATAATTATTGAACTGTCAGTTGGGAGAAGCCTTGACTAGTGTTCCTGACTCTGGCTGTGACCTTACATATGACCTTGAGCAGCAGTGGCTAGAGAACAGGAATTCTTTAGAGTGTCATGGAAAATTAGGCTGAATTTCTACTGCTCCTAAAATGAGTCACTCCTGGATTTAGATAGGAGCCAGCCTGAGTTCCTGCTGGGCCCATCTGCATGGTGCAAAAGCAGGAGAAAATGTGTTCATTAATAAGCCAGTATTTCCATGTACCTATTATAAAATCTGTTGAGCATTATAAATATAAGATATAGTTACTACCTGAGACACAAATATAGGGAAATTAAATACATAATTCACTAAGAGTTCTCACAAGGCAGTACTACACAGAATAAAGCATGACTCTAATGAATTAAACCCAATATTCATGGGCAACTACTACATCCCAAATTTATGTTAAGATACTAGCCCTGCTCCAAAGCCATTCCATGCCCAAACATCACTCCCAGCAGACCAACTGCCCATCACCCACATGGCCTTGGCTCACTCTTACCAAAGGAGGATCAGCAATTTCCCTGACCAGAAAGGCACAGGCCTTCCAAGTTTAACTTCATTGAGAATCAAATAGCAACCCTCTCTGCTACTTTTGGCATTCCCATTTTCAGGAATCTGGAAGTCTACCACAGACAGTGGTCTTAATCTTGACACTCATGCCACTGAGTTATCTGCCAGGGCACACTGCAGGCTCAGGAACTCTCTGAATCTCCCATCAGAGCTCTACTCTGCTAAAGGCAGGATTGTAGCTTGGATCCCAGAAAGGTGCCACAGGAACCCCAGACTTGGGTCCCTGGAGAGAGCCCTCTCTCCAGAACACCTGGTTTCTGGAAAGGGCTGGAGTGCCTGGGAAAAAAAGAAAAGGATACCAGGCTTGTAGTCATCCGGGCAGATGGTGACAGCATGCGGCAGCTGCCAGGACAGGAGTGTCACTCTTTCTGGGAGGAAAGTAGATACCCCCTATACCTAGCCTATAACCATTGAATTTCTCCAGCATGGACCCCAATTTAAAAACTAAAACAAAACCAAGCAAGAGCACCTTTGCCCCTAGAGTGCCAAACATTGAATCCCACGGAGGCCTCCCTGCAAAAGGACCCAAATGGAGCTCTGGGGTCAAACGGTGTGTATTTGGGGGTGTATAGGAGGTTCTCCATCTCACAAGTGCTGCAGGGACTGTGGGCCCCACCACAGCTGCTGATTGTCTCCCTTCCCATTTCTCTCTCCCGCTACAATGCTTACCTGGAAATCTACGGGGGAAATCCTCTGACAAGCTCTCGGGTTGGGCTCTCATTAGAGAAATTACATAATGAGTGGCAAGGAGGGAATGGTTCCCTCCTCACAAGCTTAATCCCCACATCCCCAGGATAGATCAGTGCCCAAGACCTCTAGGGCTGAAGTGGGCAACAGGTGCAAGGGCAGAGGGGTGAGCCCGGGCAGGGCGGGCCAGGATTGGGGGTGAGGGACAGGGGACCGGAGCAGCCTCCTTCCTTCGCTCTAGGTTCCACTTGGCTGGAGGCTCCTGGATCTCGCTGGGTAACTGAGTGGATTGGTGGCTCAAGGCCAGCCACACCCAGGTGCCCCCTCTACTTGGCCACCGTGAGCACGCCCTTGGATCACGCCCCGCACCGCCAGCCACCCTCGGAGTTGGGGTGCAGTTCTTAGCCCTGGCTTCCTGCCCTGAGAGCCAGATTGACAGGCCTCGGCTTCCTTCCATCTGCGCACCATCCATAATAAAACTAAAGTTTTCGCTGTGCTTTCTTTCACCACATCACGTGCTTCAATCTTCTGTTAACTCTGCGAGTTCTTTCTTACTAAGCTTGTTTGACAGAAGATAAAACCGAGGCTCAGCGAAGAACCTTGTTCAAACCCACACAGCTCCTGGGAGCAGAGTTTTTCTCCCAACACAACTTTACTTTGTCCCTTAGTGGAGCCAGGATCCCTGTAACTTGGCAGCATGATCTAGATGGGTGGGATGTTTATAGGGACCACCTAAGGAAAAAAGTATAATTGAGGTTTGTGCAAGAAAAGGTCCAGCTCCTTCTTCTGGAGTCCAGGTTCCCCTTTCAGCCCCTTGGACTTCCAGAGTTTTGTTCTTCTGGCCCCACAGGGCAGAAGCACTTTGCCCTCCCTCCCAGCACCCAGACCCCCTTACAGCTGACTGTGCTAGCACTCTCTGTCCACCTGCTCCTGGACAGTGAATGCTGGCACAGTAAGAATATCGAATGATTTGGGACCCAGTCACCCTCATTTTTCTCCCTTCTGCCTGCTACAAAGACCTCTGCTCCAGAAATGAGACATCCCCAGAGAAAACAGGTTTTTGCTGATCTCTGGCCCCAAGGGTGGGTCTCCTTTTCTTTTGACACATTTGATCCCCTTGTTCTCTCTCTCTCCTTGTTCCTACCCCCCTAAATTGCCAGAAGCACCCCTCTCTGTAGAGGGAGGGCCAAAAGTTATGGCTTCCCCTGCTTAGCAGCAACTACAAAGCCCATAGCAATGGCCAAGTGAGACAAGAAAGTAAGCTGGGCATATTGTGGAGCAAGTGTTAGAATCCAAGAATCCAGCTGTTCAAGTCCCTGGCTCCCTACTACCACGGAACTCATCCCAGTTGATCTTCCTCCTCCCACAACCCTGGCCCTGGTAAGCTTTTAATTCTTCCTGAAACTTCATGTCCTAGTGAGACTCCAGGCATCAACTCATCCTATGTAGTCCATTTCTGCCGTAGAACCCACCATGCTAGATAACAACTTCCAATGTGGATTATTTCAAGATGAAGAGAGGAAAATTATCGCCTGCCTCCTGCATCCTAATGCAGCTTCTCTTTGGAATCCTGGGACCTGGTACATGAATTATCCATCAATCACAGAGGATATGGAAGCCACAGAAAGTCAGGAGACAAAGGTCTCTGTCCGAGGCACTCTGCTTGCATATTCTCATTCTTTTTCTGGAAGCAAAGATGATAAACTTCTTTTCTCCTATTTCTGTGAAAGTCAGTACTGACCCTAGCCCCCATTGACCACAATTGTGGCCCTCACCTTCACCTTGCAGCAAATCCACCTTTCTCCTCTCCCTCCAACCTTCAACTATAAGCAGGAACACAAATAGCAACTTTATTTTGATTTTTCCCTTAGAATCCTGGAGTGTAATAGCTGCTTGATAAATGTTTTGTATCTAACATGAAAATCCTAGTTTCTATATCATCCTTAATTCCTTATTAGAGTTAGCCTCCAAGTCTGAATAAAGCCAAGGGAAATGAAAATATCCCTACCAGAAATGCTGCCTAAATGTGAATCCTTGGTCAGCTCTCCCTGGATAGAGACACATGCAGAGGGACCACAGAAACCCCAGGGCAGTGGGAACTGTGGATGAAATTAGCCAGAGGAGAAGTAAAGTCTGGGCTCCTATGTTCCTAGCCATTTCACCTGACTTCTCTCTTAGACTTCTCCAGACTTTCAAGTTTCTCTTTTTAAGTATTAAAAACAATGCCAGATAACTCTTCATTTCCACTGTAGGATGGAATGCCTAAAAAGGGAGTAGCAGGGTAAGTGTGGAGTTGACAGAAGTAGGCCTGGGTTGGATTAGCAAAAGGACTTTGGGTGGTGTTTTTCTTTTTCTTTTGATATTTATTTCTTGCATCCTCCATCTGCTCTCTCCCAATGACTGTCTCCTGGAGACAGCTGTCTTGCACATTCTGTTCTCTTTCTCCTTCTTGCCTCTCTGTGAACCCCTTCGATTTGAACCATTATTACTGCAGAGGACTTGCAGACTCATCATTAGCCTCTCTTTGCTCTGAAATCCAGTCCTGTATTTCCAGGCTTATTTTTCCCATAACATCTTCACTTGGATGTCACATCATATCAAACATGAGGCTCATGTATTCGTCCAGCAAACATTTTTGGAGCATTTCCTCCGTGCTAGATCTGAAGATAACATCAGTGAATAAAGCAAGCAACAGGTCCTGCCTTTAGGTAAAGATCTCACAATCCACCAGGAAAGGCAGATATCACACAAGGAATGACACACAAATACTTATAACTCTTTTAAGTATGCAAAAATACCGGCAAGCACCACCTCATCTTCCCACTATCAGGTCTTCATAGTTTCCCTCATTGGCATTCATTCTCTTCCTCCCTGCTCCCCCTTTACATTGGAGGAGTGTCTCTCCAACCTGGGTTCTGGTTCCCATCCCACACTTCCTGCCTCTCAGTAGGCTTCTCCTCCCCCTCCCACACTGTCTACTTCTCTTTCTCTGGGGTCCGTCCATCAGCATCCAAACAAGCTCTAGAAAAGTGTACACAAGAATCACCTGGAAGAGATTCTACTTGTTTACTTATTTATTTATTAAAAACCATTTATTTATAATTGAGGTATAGTTAATATACAATATTATATTAGTTTCAGGTGTGCAACAGGATGATTGGATATTTGTATATATTGTGACATGGTCACCACGATAAGTCTAGTTAACATCCATCACCACATATAGTTACAATTTGTGTGTATGTGTGTGTTGAGAACTTTTAATATCTATGCTCTTTGCAACTTTGAAATATGTGATACAGTATTATTAACTATAGTCACCATGCTGTACATTATACCCCCAGGACTTATATTTAAAAATTTTTTTTTAACATTTCTTTATTTTTGGGGGGCGAGGGGCAGAGAGAGATGGAGACAGAGAATCAAAAGCAGGGTCTGCGCTGCCAGTGCAAAGCCCAATGTGGAGCTAGAACTCAGGAACCGTGAGATCATGACTTGGGCTGAAGTCAGACACTCAACCAGCTGAGCCACCCAGGCGCCCCAGGACTTATTTATCTTATAATTGGAAGTTTGTACCTTCTGATCCCGTTCATGCATTTTGCTCACTCCTAACCCCTGCCTCTGGTGACCACCAATCTGTTCTCTGTAGCCATAAGCTTATTTTGTTTTAGCTTCCACATATGAGATCATATAGCATTTGTCTTTGTTTGATTTACTTCACTTAGCATAATGTCTTCAAGGTCCATCCATGTTGTCACAAATGGCAGGATTTCCTTCTTTTTTATGGCTGAATAATATTTCATTCTATATATATGAGATCATTTCTAAAATGCAGGTTTTGGTCCCTGTCCCTTAGGGTTCCTGAATCGGTAAATCTGGGATAGGGGCTGGGATCTGCATTTTAACAAGCTCTTAACCAACCTTGAAGCCTGTGGTCTAGTGACCACACTTTGAAAACTCTGGTCTTCCAGTATCCATCCTTAATAAGCCCATATCTTTCCCAGCTCTACCCTCTGTCATTGCCAAGTTTCTTGAAATAATTCCCTATAAACACAATATTCATTTTCTCATCTCCTACTCACTGTGTATATATTTCCTTTGCAGATTTTATCAGAGTAATTCATGTAGTTTTTGAAGTCCAGTAGTCCTACAGGCTCATTACAGAAAATAGCCATCTCTGATGCACCCCTCCTTTTCACACCTGATGCCTGCTGTCCAGAGGCAGCAACTTCCAACTTTTAGCTTTTTCTCTTGGTATTTGCACCTACAGATTTAAACAACATATTTAGGGGCACCAGCGTGGCTTAGTCAGTTAAGCGTCCAACTTCAGTTCAGGTCACGATCTCATGGTTCGTGAGTTCGAGCTCTGTGCTGACATCCGGCTCTGTGCTGACAGCTCAGGGCCTGGAGCCTGCTTCAGATTCTGTGTCTCCCCTCTCTCTGCTCCTTCCCTGCTTGCACTCTGTCTCTCTCTCAAAAATAAATAAACATTAAAAAATTTTAGAAAAATAAACAACACATTCATATTATATTGCTATTCCTGGATTTTTAACAAAGATCTTGAATGAATTTTTAATTAGGCTAAATAATATTGTAAGACTCAAAAACTTCTTATCCCAATTTTTCCCCCGGAAAAGATTTAATAATTTATATATATCCAATATCATGGGGAATAAATATCCTTTTCAAAACAAAACATGTTTTTAAAATTCTAATTAATTTTCTTATCAGTTAACTTCATTTTTAGCAGCAATTATTAAATAAAGTGAAAAAGAAATTCTCTCATAGTAAATTACACAGGCCCAAGAGAGAATATCCACACCTATTATCCTACTTTCTCAGAAAATAATTTATCTAACATCTGGCTCACAAATTTTAAAATCAACTGTGTTAAAACATGACAGCACATTGGCTGTTAACTCTTTCTTGTGTCTTAAGAAAGCACTTATGGAAAGAAAAAAAAATGTTTCACAGGTAATGGGCACAAACAGGTGATTTGGGGAATTGGTAACGGAAAATGGCAATCTTTCTTAGTTGTAGTGAGGTATGGAATGCTCTTCAACAAGCTCCAAGTCCATGAAATGGTATACCAGAAGTTTTCCTTTTCTTTTTTTGCAAAGCAGAATGCTAGCAGAGTTTTCTGCATATGCACCTTCCGCTTCATCAGTTCTGTGGTAGGGACACCATCAGGCTTGGCCCGTGGTGTCACTGATTTCTCCTTCTTCTTCTTCTTCTTCTTCTTCTTCTTCTTCTTCTTCTTCCTTCTCCTTCTCCTTCTCCTTCTTCCTCTTCTTCTTCCTTTTCCTCCTCTTCCGCCTCTTCCTCTTCAGTCTAATTCTTCTCATTCTCCTCCTCCTCTTCCTCCTTTTTTCCTCAAAATTTTTACTGTGGTAGAACATACATAACAGAAAGTTTACCATTTTAACCAATTTTAAGTGAACAGTTCAGTGGCATTAACTACATTCATATGGTTGTGTACCATTGCTGGTGACTTGTTTCTGATTTCTGATTCTGCCTCCCAGAACCATCACACTCAGGCCTGGCTTAGTGTTGTCTCTGTCCAAGTACTTGAAACATGGTGAATGGTGAGGGGCAGACCTCTGATGCTGCAGCTTGGTCTTGCTGTTCATACCCTTCCAGAAACTGATCTAGGGTAGCACAGCTGTTACCTCCATGGACCCTATGTGCTAGACTCTCCTTGACATAGCTTTCTGTAGCCATGTAGTCATTTCTGAATAGGTAAACTAAGACTTGAGCAATTGTTTTCTTATACCCCATTGAATAATTCTTATTGTCCTTATTAATATTTTTTCTTTCTGAATAGAGTGCTGCCCGATCAATTCTTGTGCCAGCAGTCTCAAGGCTTTCCCTAAGCATTCAAATTCCTGTTGAAGTGTTTCTCATTTTCAAACATGTGGGCTGTCTGTTGATAAAATTGTCCAGAGTTTTCCAGATTGACATTTTCTATGAGCTTTCCAGCTAGTTCCAGTGCCTGCTGTGTTTCAGTTCCTTCAAGGTTGCTCTGTTGGGAGTGTTATTTTCTAGAAATATTGTGCTGGCTTTCTCCATCAGTTGGTAGTTCCTGCATCTCCTTCAACATCATGCCTGCTTGCTCAGAAGCTTTATGTCTCCAGATTCAGAAGTGTTACCATCAGTATCTGGTTGCCATTAAAAAAAAAAGCAGTTTTCAAGTATTTATCTGCTTTGATAAGATGCTCCAGCCCTTCATCTTTCTTTTGAGCGACTATTTCCACAGTCTGTCTGAAGGGCAAGACAACGTCTTCCTTTTGGGCCCTGAAAGAGTCCTAGACAGAGATTCATAGGTTATTTTGTTTCATATATTATCTGTGTATTTATTCATCGTCTTTCTCCCTTACTTGAATATAAGCTTCATACCTATTTTTTAACACTGTGTCCCACGCCTGGAATCCTATATGCTTTATAGAAGTTTCTTTTTTTTTTAATTATTTTTGTAATGTTTATTTATTTTTGAGAGAGAGACAGAGACAGAACATGAGTGGGGGAGAAGCAGAGAGAGAGGGAGACACAGAATCCGAAACAGGCTCCAGGCTCTGAGCTGTCAGCAAAGAGCCTGACGTGGGGCTTGAACTCACAAACTGCAAGATCATGACCTGAGCCAAAGCCGGATGCTCAACCAACTGAGCCACCCAGGCGCTCCTTTACAGATGTTTCTTGAGGAATATTTTTGAATGATGAAAATGAAGTACTGGGACAGAGAGCACCTATCAGAGAGAAATTTAGATCAATCTCCCAGATTCTTCTCTAACCCATTCCCCCTGCTACTACTTGGTCTAGCATTTTATACTAAAAAGTAACTAAATAAAAGAAAGAAATTATTCCAAAGATTTTCCCTTACCATTTCCTTGTGTCTTTTTACTGAGAGAACTGATACAAACTGCCTAACACATCAGTTCTGACCTTCACTGTCTAAGAGGTGATGAAGCATTTGGCCTCATTTAAAAACTACAACCTGACTGCCTTCATTTCATGCATAACAATCTGTGAGCTCTGCTCAGGCAGGAACAGTATGCTGAAGGTCGCAAGAATCAAGGGGGGATTTGCACTTGAGGGTCTCAGCTCAAGTGTCCTACCGTTTTGGTGTGACCTCCCCTTTACTTTCACCCAGCTGAGGGGATGCTTCTGGGGATATCTGTCCAGATGACCTCTATGTTTTCAAACAACACATTTTCTCCTTCATCTGAGCTCCAACAATCCTTCGTGTTAGAGAAATGATATGCAGTTTCTGTTTGTGTTGCCTCCTTAACATCTGTTAGATTTTAAGATTCACCTAGGCGAACAGCAACAAAAACCCCACAGAAACCAAAAGACTGAGGACCCTGATTAGCAAAATTCTTGAAGAAAGAAGAGTATAGAGGTGATTGATCAAATAATTCATTCAACACAGAAGCACAAGTGACTCAGCAGGCGTGCCCACAGCATCCACATTGGGGGGGGGGGGTGGAGATTAACTGCAGTATAGATACCAGTAGTTCTGCTGACTTAAAGGAAACAAGAATGACAAATTTGCACAATATTCTTAATTAAATATTAAAAAAATGCAAAAATTAGGGTTATTCCTGAATAAAAATTAATGTATTTTAGGGAGGACTACAACTCCTGGGTCCACCATAGCCTCTGAGCCCTCCATACCCTTGATCACAGCTGCCAGGCACACTACCAAGACAACCACGGCTTCAGGAGACACCACAGTGTGTGTCCACAATGGGCTCCTCCCACAGGTCCTCAGAGCAACTCAACCTCTCAGGCCATCAAGGTCTCCACCACAGCTTCTGAGACCACACAACCATCACCACAGCCTCTGAGGCACCACACCCTCCACCACAGCATCTGTATCCACCATGACCTCTCCCACAGCCTCTGAAACCACCACAGGCTCTGAGACTACCTCAGTCTCCCGTACAGTTTCTGAAACCATGAAGTCCTTCACTACACTGTCTGTGCCAATGATGGCCTGCACCCCAGCCTCTGAGACTACCGTGTCTTCCATAATAACCTCTGTGCCTACCATGGTCTACAACTCAGGCTCAAAGATTACAACAGCCTCTGAGACCATCATGGCCTCTACCACCACCTCTGAGACTACAATACCTGCCAACACAGCCTCTGATATCAGTACAGTTTCCACCAAAGCCCTTGTGACAATTTTGAAGTCTGTGCCTTCTGCAGTCACCCCAATAACTGCTGACACCACAGCATCTCTGTCCTTCACAGCCTCTGAGAGCACTGCTCCCTCCGTGATGACATCTGTGCCCACCACAGTCTTCACTACAACCTCTGAAATCATCACAGGCCCCAGGGCCACCATAGATTTCACCGCAGCTCAAACACCACTGCAGAGTCTGTGTCCACCACAGGCTCTGAGATCACCATGTCCACAGAGGCCTCTTCCTTTGCCTCTGAAATCTCCATAAGCGTGGACACCACCATAGCTTCTACTATAGCTCCTGAGATCATCACACCTTCCACTACAATGTCTGTGCCAACTACAGCCCTCAGCATAGCCTCTGAAGTCACCATAAGTTCTTCAACTACCCTAGTCTCTCAAATAACTTCTGAGGCCCTCAGGTCCACCATTGCAGCATCTGTGTCAATGATACCCTCTATCCCAGACTTTGAGGCTTCTGGGGCCTCTACCAAGGTCTCTGAGACCACCACAGCCTCCACAATTACATCTCTGCCCACCACAGACTCTAAGAACACAGCTTTTGGGACTACCATGGCCTCCCCCACCACTTCTGAGACCACCATGACATCTACCACCACTGCTGATACCACTAAGGCCACCACTGATCTCTCTGACAGCAGTGTGGTGTCTACCTTGGCCTCTGAGGCAATGACAGTATCCACTAAAGTCTCTGACACCAGAAGAATCTGTGCCCTCCACAGCTATTCCAATGTCTGGAGAGACCCTAACTGTCTCACCTACAGCTTCTTCTTTTTCTTTAACTCACCCCTTTATTTAAAAAAAATATTTATTTATTTTAAGAGTGAAAAGGAAAGAGAGAGAAAGTGTTTAAGTAGGGGTGGGACAGGCAGAGAGGGAGAGAATCCCAAGCAGGCTATGTGCTGTCAGCATGGAGCCTGATGTGGGGCTCAAACTCACAAACTGTGAGATCACGACCTGAGCAGAAATCAAGAGCCTGCACCTAACCAACTGAGCTACCCAGGCGCCCCTCAACGACAGCTTCTATGGGCACCACAGTTTCTTTCTCAGAATCCGGGTCCATCATATATTCTTCAACAGATTCTGGCAACACCGAAGCTTCCACCTCACCTTTTGGACCTACCACAGCCTCAGAGGTCACCACACCTTTTACTTTGGCCTTACCACCTACCTTGGCCTTTACCTCTGCCTCTGAGGTCCCCACAGTCTCCACTAGTGTCTCTGGACCTTTCATGGTCTCTTCTATCACCTTGGTGCCCACCAAGGTCACTGACTTTTCTACTCAGACCATCACCAACACAGCTTTATCGGGTACTGACCACCATGTCTTCTCTAAGCACACACATTTACCTCCAGTGACAACCATCACCTTTTTGCCTGTTTCTGTCATTTCTGCTCTAGACTCTAGTCAAGCCACCACTCCTATTAGATATAATTCTGTTCCTTCTTTTTGAATCTTACTTATTTCTGTTCTGGTCTCACTTTCTTTTGTTCAGTGTTCCTCATTTCCATCCCAATCAGATTCTTTGCAAATAACCGCCCCCCCCACCCCAACACACACACATTAATTATATTCCATCACTTCTGCCTAGAGGGAACTCGCCTCAACTGCGACAAACATCTCGGTTTGTTAGATGCTATCACTTCTGTGCCAAGCCCAATCAGCTCTGTCCCACCCACCGCCTGTGACATTGCCACCTCATCTTCAATGTATTGAGCGCTGGCCCAGGGGCTGCTAACTACACTTCATGGACCAAATCTGGCCTGTTACCTGCCTTCTCAAATGAGGTATTATTGGAGCACAGGTGCACGTTACGTCTATAGCTGCTTTCCAGCTACTTTGCATACTTGTGAGAGAGACTTTGTGACTCAAATAGCTTAAACATATGCCACCTGACGACGCTTTACAAGAAGAAGTTTGCCAACCCTTGCTCCAAGGTTGATTAAGACCAAAGTGATTTTTTTTCATATTCTTCCACTTGCTCTGAATAAAATCACCTCTGCACTTGCCATCAGCACTCATGGAGAATGTGATTCAACCCATTTTGTTCTGAGCCACTCACTGCTATTCCAGTGACTGACACTGCTCTTGTATCAGGGTAACCACTTCCAGTCTAAGCACAATCCTTGCTGCCAATGCCACCTGCTGTATGTATTAGTTCCCCCCGCCTTATTCTGAGCCAGCCTCTCCTGTCCCTAGGGCCAGCCTCCTCCCTGTGGGTCAGGTTCTTCCACACAAGTTCTGAGCACACTCACCTCACCTTTGTTGACCACCACGATTGTGTTAGATTATGTAACCTGTGCTCCCAGCCATGGCCACTGTCTCACCCCTGAGTAAATCTGAGTCCATCATCCCGTCTTCCAGCAATGTCCTTATGCCCAGTTGAGTACATCACAAGAATATCAGACTCTGCCCCTTTTATCCCGGCCCACCTTCTCTATTTGGGTGATCACTTCTAAAATTGAATAAATCTTCTCCTACATCAATCACAGTCACATTTCCTCAGTCTTAGCCTTCACCATCACCAGTGGACATAGTCTACATCCTCTTCTCTAAGACACTCACCTCTACTCTGGGGACCATGGCCTCAGGTGAATCACTTTCTAACATCTCTCCTCTCACCACAACAGCTCTTCTCAAACCACCACTCCCATTAGTGGGTTATATCAACCTTTCTTCTCTAAGTACACCCGCCTCCCTTTTGATTACCTGTTTCCTAGGCACCAGGACTCTGGAGTCAGGAAAACTACCTCCCCCCACCCCGTCACCATGGCCCTTGCAATGGACTCTACACCCCTGCCACCAGGAATATTGTCCCTGAGAGAGCCCCAAATGCTCTTACCTGGGCACATCCACTGTTGGAACACCATCTACCACCTCTGTTCCGGGTACCAGGAACACCAGGATGAGATCCACCCAGGAGTCAATCTCCACTCCTGGAAGAAGCATTACCTCCGCCCAAATAGGCCCAGTCACCACAGGCACAAACACAGTTACCAAGAGTCAAATGCCAACAAATGAGAGTAAACAAGTGGATATTTGCACCCCTGAGGCATCATCCTCATCTCTCTGTCTAGAGTCATAGTGACTATTGGACTGTTAGTGGGACTGAGTTTCTGTATGGTGAGTTACTGTGAGTAGAGATGCAGAACCACCTACATGATGGATCATGAGTGGGAATAGGATAATGAGAATAGAACTGCTAGGATGTTCAGGACAGGAAAGCAGTTTGTGAAGATCACATACACCCTAGCCCAGTCAACACAAGAGCAGCAGGAGCACACCTGTAGTCTCACAAAGTCAGCTTTGTAAGGTCATTGCAATAAGAGAAACTGTACACCAGAGAGACTAAGGAGCTTTGTACCAAACTAAGGTAAAGAGTCATTATAGTATTGGGGGAGTGTAGTTTGGGTCAAAGTTAAATGAAGCAGAGTGTTCTTAAGCTCACAACTATGCAGGGTGAGTACAGGGTCAACAACTGATCCAGACTGTGAACTGGACTTGGTTTCCTTGGGGATGACAAAGTTACAATAGATGGGAAATGCTGTATAGTTGACCCCTCACAGTAAATAATCTGTATAACTTTAGTCTCCCCCAAAACTTAACTACTAACAGCCTACTGTTGACTGGAAGTCATAACCATAACATAAATAATTAACACATATTTTGTATGTTATATGTATTCTATACTGTATTATAAAAATAAAATAAGCTACAGAAAAGAAAATGTTAAGAAAATTCTAAGGATGAGAAAATAGATTTACAGTATTGTACTATATTTATTGAAAAATTCTTCATATAAGTGGACCAGCACTGTTCAAACCCATGCTATTCAAGGGTCAAATGTATTCAGAAACTCTTATCTGCCCCTTGGTTGGAAAACGAAACTATTTCTCTGTGTTAAAGTAACTTAGGTTCTCCAGACAAGAATAGGATTTGCTTCTTACTAATATAATTTCAAACAGGAAATTTGTGATAGTCTATGTGTTTAGAGAATCAAATTTTTCATTGACAAAGCACTGAAAGTAAGTCACTGAAAGATGGGGGCTGTTATGAAGGCTTACAGCTGCAATGTGTCTTTGGGGAAAATATTCTTTCCTGTGAACCTTGCAGCTGGCTTTATCCATGTTGTCATTCCAGCCTGAGGAATGGCAGGACAGACTGTTACTTTCTTAGTGTGTTTTTCATTTTCCCAAATAGCATGATATAAAGACCATGAGAGAGGGAAAGACAGAAAATGTGAATTACAGATGTAGTGAGAAGCAGTAAAAGGAAGAAGAAAGGTGAAGTGGAGTCAATGGGAGAGGTAAGTGTATGAGTCTATGTGCTGTGAATGGAAGACAGTTAAGAATACAAGGGCAAGCTTATATTTTATAAGGTTGCTGAAAACAATAGCACTGGAAAAAGGATCTTTAGAAAGTGATGAACATTTGAACTTCCAACAGGTTTTTCATTTCCATGGCAGATGTTGCTTCTGAAGGTGAGGGGGTGAAGATGTGTTCTTTCCCCCTCCTTTTGTGATTTTACCCAAGTGAAAGGAAATTCACTTTTCTATGTACCTCTTAGCACAGCTCAAACAGGCTGGACATTTCAAAATACTTCACTAAATACTAAAAGGGCAGATAAGAAGGAAATACCCTTCTGAAGGACAGAAACCACAGAAACACCCACTGTCTTGTAGGGGAGGCTTCTGATGCTCTGAGAAGTGACATGTTTTGAGGCCCAGAGCCCCCTACATTTCTCTGTGGTGTGATGCCCACATACTAGCAGCAGACTGCATCCCTGCATTCTATTCTCTATCCTGGTCTTAATCTTCTATTTTAATGTATTTTTCTTGTTTTATCTTTAAAAATATATTTATAATTTCCTCTTTTGGTTTTATGTATTCCTTGAAGTAGTCTTCAGCATTTCTAGAGTGACCCACAAAAATAAATGAGAAATTTACACACTAGCCACAAATGGCTGGCATAATTTCCAATCGGTTTACTTGAGTTTCTTACCTCAGAATCTTGATTGTTCACCATGGTGACAACAAAATACAACTTTCCAGCCATGAGCAATTCTTCAAATGTTTAAAATAAAGATGTAATAGGAGCACCTGGGTGGCTTAGTCGTTGAGCGTCTGACTCTTATTTTGGCTCAGGTCATGATCTTAGGGTCGTGGAATAGAGCCTCGCATTGAGGCTCACTCAGCATGGAGCCTGGTTAAGATTCATTCTCTCTCCTTCTTCTCTCTCTTTCTCTCCCTCTCTCTCCCCCTCAGCTCCTCTCTCTCCCTCTCTCTCTCTCAAAAAAAGATAAAGATGTAACAATAATAACTAGCACTTTATTAACTATTTACTAGGTGCAAGGTCCAGAGCTGAGAGTGCAAAATAGCCGTGTCCTTCTTTTACTCTGTATAACCACCTTGGGGGAACATACTTTTATTATTCCATTTCACAGACTAGGACACTAGAGTCAGAGACTAAGGTAACTTGCTGAAGGTCAGAGGGCAAGGCTCCAATCCAAGTCGGCTTGACTGAAGAGCCCATGCTCTTAGCTACAGTTTAAAACCAGTTCTTCAACTTTTGGCTCTTCATGGGCCTTCCCTTATCTTTTTAAATTTATTTTATTTTGTTATTTTATTTTATTATTTTTATTTTTTAATTTTATTTTTTAAATTTACATCTAAATTAGTTAGCATATAGTGTAACAATGATTTCAGGAGTAGATTCCTCAATGCCCCTTACCCATTTAGCCCATCCCCGCTCCCATAACCCCTCCAGTATCCTTCTGTTTTTTCTCCATATTTAAGACTCTCTTATGTTTTGTCCCCCTCCCTGTTTTTATATTATTTCTGCTTCCCTTCCCTTATGTTCATCTGTTTTGTATCTTAAAGTCCTCATATGAGTGAAATCATATGATATTTATCTTTCTCTGACTAATTTCGCTTAGCATAATACCCTCTAGTTCCATTCATGTAGCTGCAAATGGCAAGATTTCATTCTTTTTGATTGCTGAGTAATACTCCATTGTATATATATACCACAACTTCTTTATTCATTCATCCATCGATGGACATTTGGGCTTTTTCCATACTTTGGCTATTTTTGATAGTACTGCTATAAACATGGGGGTGCATGTGTCCTTTCGAACCAGCATACCTGTATCCCTTGGATAATTACCTAGTAGTGCAATTGCACCACTTAGGGTGGTTCTATTTTTAATTTTTTGAGGAGCCTCCATACCGTTTTCCAGAGTGGCTACAGCAGCTTGCATTCCCATCAGCAATGCAAAAGAGATCCTCTTTCTCCTCATCCTTGCCAACATCTGTTGTTGCCTGAGTTGTTAATGTTAGCCATTTTGACAGGTATCAGGTGGTATCTCATTGTGGGTTTGATTTGTATTTCCCTGGTGATGAGTTATGCTGAGCATTTTTTTCATGTGTCGGTTGGCCATCTGGATGTCTTCTTTGGAGAAGTGACTATTTATGTCTTTTGCCCATTTCTTCGCTGAATTATTTGTTTTTGGGTGTTGAATTTGATAAGTTCTTTATAGATTTTGGATACTAACCCTTTATCTGATATGTCATTTGCAAATATCTTCTCCCATTCTGTCGGTTACCTTTTAGTTTTGCTGATTGTTTCCTTCACTGTGCAGAAGATTTTTATTTTGATGAGGTCCCAGTAGTTCATTTTTGCTTTTGTTTCCCTTGCCTCTGGAGACGTGTTGAGTAAGAAGTTGCTGCAGCCGAGGTCAAAGAGGTCTTGCCTGCTTTCTCTTCGAGGTTTTTGATGGCTTCCTGTCTATGTTTAGGTCTTTCATCCATTTTGAATTTATTTTTCTGTATGGTGTAAGAAAGAGGCCGAGGTTCATTCTTCTGCATGTCGCTGTCCAGTTTTCCCAGCACCACTTGCTGAAGAGACTGTCTTTATTCCATTAGATATTCTTCACTGTTTTGTCAAAGATTAGTTGGCCATACATTTGTGGGTCCATTTCTGGGTTCTCTATTCTGTTCCATTGATCTGAGTGTCTGTTCTTGTGCCAATACTATACTGTCTTGATGATTACAGCTTGAAGTCTGGGATTGTGATGCCTCCTGCTTTGGTTTTCTTTTTCAAGATTGCTTTGGCTATTCGGGGTCTTTTCTGGTTCCATACAAATTTTAGGATTATTTGTTCTAGCTCTGTGAAGAATGCTGGTTTTATTTTGATAGGAATTGCATTGAATATGTAGATTGCTTTGGGTAGTATCAACATTTCAACAATATTTGTTCTTCCTATCCAGGTGCATGGAATATTGTTCCATTTTTTGGTGTCTTCTTCAATTTCTTTCATAAGCTTTCTATATTTTTCAGTGTATAGATTTTTTTTTACCTCTTTGGTTAGATTTATTCCTAGGTATTTTATAGTTTGTGGTGCAACTGTAAATGGGATCGATTCCTTGATTTCTCTTTCTGTTGCGTCAATGTTGGTGTATAGGAATGCAACCGATTTCTGTGCATTGATTTTATATCCTGAAACTTTGCTGAATTCATGAATCAATTCTAGCAGTTTTGTGGTGGAATCTTTTGGGTTTTCCATATAGAGTATCACGTCATCTGCAAAGAGTGAAAGTTTGACTTCCTCCTGGATGATTTGGATGCCATTTATTTCTTTGTGTTGTCTGATTGCAGAGGCTAAGACTTTTAATACCATGTTGAATAACAGTGGTGAGAGTGGACATCCCTGTCTTGTTCCTGACCTTAAGGGGAAAGCTCTCAGTTTTTCTCCATTGAAGGTGATATTAGCATTGGGTCATTCATATATGGCTTTTATGATCTCGAGGTATGCTCCTTCTATCCCTACTTTCTTGAGGGTTTTTATCAAGAAAGGATGCTGTATTTTGTCAAATGCTTTCTCTGCATCTATTGAGAGGATCGTATGGTTCTTGTCCTTTCTTTTATTGATGTGATGAATCACGTTAATTGTTTTTCAGATATTAAACCAGCCCTGCATCCCAGGTCTAAATCTCACTTGGCCGTGGTGAATAACTTTTTAAAAGTATTGTTGGATCCGGTTGGCTAATATCTTGTTGAGGATTTTTGTATCCATGTTCATCAGGGAAATTAGTCTATAGTTCTCCTTTTTAGTGGGGTCTCTGGTTTTGGAATCAAGGTAATGCTGGCTTCATAAAAAGAAGAAAGTTTCCAGTTTTCCTTCCATTTCTATTTTTTGGAACAGCTTCAAGAGAATAGGTGTTAACTCTTCCTTAAATGTTTGGTAGAATTCCCCAGGAAAGCCATCTGCCCTGGACTCTTGTTTTTTGGGAGATTTTTGATTGCTAATTCATATTATTTACTGGTTATGGGTCTGTTCAAATTTTCTATTTCTTCCTGTTTCAATTTTGGTAGTGTATATGTTTCTAGGAATTTGTCCATTTCTTTCAGATTGCCCATTTTATTGGCATATAATTGATCATAATCTTCTCTTATTATGGTTTTTATTTCTGCAGTGTTGGTTGTGATCTCTCCTCTTTCATTCTTGATTTAATTTATTTGGGTCCTTCCTTTTCTTTTTGATCAAATTGGCTAGAGGTTTATCAATTTCGTTAATTATTTCGAATAACCAGCTTCTGGTTTCATTAATCTGTTCTACTGTTTTTTGGTTTTTGGTTTTTTGGTCTTGATAGCATTAATTTCTGCTCTAATCTTTATTATTTCCTGTCTTCTGCTGGTTTTGGGGTTTATTTGCTCTTCTTTTTCCAGCTCCTTAAGGCATAAGGTTAGGTTGTGTATCTGATATCTTTCTTCCTTCTTTAGGAAGGCCTGGATTGCTATATACTTTCCTCTTATGGCTGCCTTTCCTGCATCCCAGAGGTTCTGGGCTGTAGTGTTACCATTTTCATTGGCTCCCATGAACTTTTAAATTTTCTCTTTAACTTCTTGGTTAGCCCATTCATTCTTTTGCTAAAGAATGTTCTTCAGTCTCCAAGTATTTGTTACCTTTCCAAATTTTTTCTTGTGGTTGATTTCGAGTTTCATAGCGTTGTGGTTTGAAAATATGCATGGTATGATCTTGATTTTTTTGTACTTGCTGAGGGCTTATTTGTGTCCCAGTATGTGGTCTATTCTGGAGAATGTTCCATGTGCACTGGAGAAGAATGAGTATTCTGCTGCTTTAGGATGAAATGTTCTGAATATATGTTAAGTCCACCTGGTCCAGTGTGTCCTTCAATGCCATTGTTTCCTTGTTGATTTTTTGATTAGATGATCTTTCCCTTGCTGTGAGTGGGGAGTTGAAGTCTCCTACTATTATGGTGTTACTATCAATGGCTTTCTTTATGTCTGTGATTAATTAATTTATATATTTCAGTGTCTCCACATTTGGCACATAAATATTTACAAGTGTTAGGTCTTCTTGGTGGATAGACCCCTTAATTATGATATAATGCCCTTCTTCATCTCTTGATACAGTCTTTATTTTAAAGTCTAGATTGTCTGATATAAGTATGGCTACTCTGGCTTTCTTTTATTGACCATTAACATGACAGATGGTTCTCCATCCCCTTACTTTCAATCTGAAGGTGTCCTTAGGTTTAAAGTGGGTCTCTTGTAAACAGAATATAGATGGATCTTGTTTTCTTATCTAGTCTTTTACTCTATGTCTTTTGATTGGAGCATTGAGTCCATTGACGTTCAGAGTGAGTACTGAAAGATATGAATTTATTGCCATTATGTTGCTTGTAGAGTTGGAGTTTCTGGTGGTGTTCTCTGGTCCTTTCTAATCTTTGTTGCTTTGGGTATTTATTTATTTATTTATTTATTCATCTTTTCTCCCCTCAGAGAGTCCCCCTTAAAATTTCTTGCAGGGCTGGATTAGTGGTCACAAACCCCTTTAATTTTTGTTTTTCTGGGAAACTTTTTATCTCTCCTTCTATTTTGAATAAGAGCTTCTCTGGGTAGAGAATTCTTGGATGCATATTTTTCTGATTCAGCACATTGAATATACCCTGCCACTCTTTTCTGGCCTGCCAAGTTTCTGTGGATAGGTCTGCTACAAACCTGACCTGTCTTCCCTTGTACGTTAAGGACTTTTTTCCCCTTGCTGCTTTCATGATTCTCTCCTTGTCTGAGTATTTTGTGAATTTGACTATGATATGCCTTGTTGATGGTCGGTTTTTGTTGAATCTAATGGGAGTCCTCTGTGCTTCCTGTATTTTGATGTCTGTGTTTTTCCCCATGTTAGAAAAGTTTTCTGCTATGATTTGCTGACATAACCCTTGTACTCCTATTTCTCTCTCTTCCTCTTCTGGGACCCCTATGATTCTGATGTTCCTTTTTAATGAGTCACTGTTTCTCTAATTCTTAAATCATGCTCTTTTGCCTTAATCTCCCTCTTTTTTTCTGCTTCATTATTCTCCATAAGTTTGTCCTTTATATTGCTGATTCTCTGTTCTGCCTCATCCATCCTTGCTGCTGTGGCCTCCATTTGAGATTGCAGCTCAGTTATAGCATTTTTTATTTCATCCTGACTAGCTTTACTTCTGTTATCTCCGCAGAAAGGGATTCTAATCTATTTCTGACTCCAGCTAGTATTCTTAATATCATGATTCTAAATTCTCGTTCAGACATCTTGCTTGTATCTGTGTTGGTTATGTCCCTCACTGTCGTTTCTTCCTGCTCTTTCTTTTGGGGTGAATTCGTTCATTTTGTCATTTTGAAGGGAGAAAAGGAATTAATGAGGTAGAAAAAATTAAAATTAAAAAATACTAAAATTTAAAAATATTAAAATTTAAAAATATTAAAATTAAAAAATTAAAAACAAACATACACAAAATTGAATAAATGATGCTAGATCCTAGGTGTGTTTTGGTCTGGGTGTGAAAGGGGCTTGATAGATTAGAGAAAAAAGGGGGGCGGGGGAGAGAAATCATTTGAAAATTTGAAAAAATGAATACACTGAAGTAGACTAAAATAAAATGATGGAAATAAAATAGTATTTGAAAAAATTTACACAAAAGCAACAAATATAGTAAAAAACATTAAAGAAAAATACTTTTAATAAAAATGAATTTTTTCCTCTTTCTGTATTCAAGAAAAATAAATGAAAAAGAGAAAAAAGAAGAAAAATGAAAGAAAATTGAATAGATGGACCAGCTAACTGGTCTGAAATACAACTGAAATACAAATTACTTTGTTTTCCCCTAGAATTTAAACTATGAGGTGCTTTTATAGTCCATAAACTAAGCAGGCGGTGAGACTTCTGTTCTTGAAGAGGGAGGATGGCCCACTTGGGCAGGGCTTAGTGTAATGTCTCTGTTCCTCACTAGATGGTGCTGCTTAGCTTACTGGGGTGGATTGTTGTGGTGCTTGTGGGTGTGTATGCACATGTGCAGGAGTGGTGAAAATGGCGTCACCCAGCTACTCAGTCTCTAGTATTGGAACTCTGTTCTCCCTGATCAGCAATTGTGCACCTGTCCTTTGTCTTCAGCTTCTATCCACTCCCCACTTTTACACAGTCCATGACCAAGCTCCAGGCAGCACCTCCCTCCTGAGTTTTGTCTCAGATGTGGCTGTTTTTCCTGACCCCTTACTTCTGAGGGACTGCAACTTTGAGCCATTCTGCCCCTCTGTGGAGGGTATCCCTGAGCGATGGCTGGGTGCTGGCTGCATCCAGGAATGTTCACAGGACTGTGCTGCTGCCGATGCCCAGAGACTGCAGCCAGGTGCCAACCTGCCCCAGAAAAAGTTTGCGAGATAGTGTAGCAGCAGCATTTCAGGGATTATGGAAAATCACAACACACATCTGGTACTAGACTTCACCCTTAATGACCTTGTTCCAGCACCAATGAATGTGGTTGTTCTCTGGGGTCTGCTGGGACCAGGTGGCCTCATAACTTCTACCAAACATCCTTCCAACAGTGGAACTGCTTCTCCCCGTGCGGCCAAAGAATCTCCTGGACCCCACTCTGCTCCTGGGGATTCGCCCTTCCCACCAGAGCACCAACAGGTATCAAGCTGTGGAGTTTCAGACTCTGTGCTCTCCCTTTTATAGTCTTAATGGAATTTAAACCCTCTCCTTTCTTCTTGGTCCTTTCTCCTTTCCCCCTTTTTAGTTCATTCCTTGTCGCTGTTTCCACTTTCTTTCCAGCTGCTTTTGGGGAGGGGTGCTTTTCCCATATTCTCCCCCCTCTCCGTCCTCTCTCTGCATGCAAAAGTGGCTCCCTGCCCTCCGTGGCGTCTTTCTCCCCATGTTCACCTCTCCATGCCTTGTACCTGCTGAATTCTGTGGTTCAGGTTGTGCAGATTGTTGTGTTAATCCTCAGATCAGTTTTCTAGATGTGCAGGATGGTTTAGTGTTTTCTGGCTGTATTTCAAGGACGCAAGACACACAAAAAACTTCCATGCTGTTCTGCCATCTTGGCTCCTCCCTCCCTTATCTTTTTTTAAAACTGAAGTATTATTTACAAGAAGTCCACACATTTCAAATGTACAATCTGATTAATTTAAACATGTGCACACACCCTTATAAAGTTCAAAATATAGAACATTTCTATCATTTGAATAGTTTTCTGTGTGTGTCCTGCCAGTCAACCCAGTACCTGCCCAACCCAAAGTAAATACTATTCTAATCCTTATTTTATGAACTTTCATTTCTTCTTTTCCTGTCCTCATAGACATGCAAATTTCTTTGTTGATTAGCACAACAAAAGACTCCCTATTTCTGGGAGACTCTACTGCCTAGGTACAGGATGTGGATTTACCCTTGTCTTGAGAATTTAGTGGCATATAACCTTACCAAAGTACAGGGCAAGATCATAACATTTACATACAGACTATGTAAGTGCAATAATTGGAAGGCTGTTTTCTCAGAAGAGTGAGTAAATAAACAATAAGAAGAGAACCAGCAATATCACACCTACAAAAAAAAGCATAAGAGAGAAAACAGACAGAAAGTTAAAATTTGTGATTTTTTACAATCTAAGAAGGTTTAGTGATATCAAAGGAAAAGATTTAATTCTAGTAATATATGTTTTTTCTCTTTTAGAAGGACTTTTCTTTTCCTCTGATAAAGAGAGGCATTTAATACCTCCATAATTACAGAATTGGCCTTGGTCCAGACCTGGACTCAGGACTGAGCTCTGGGATGTTCCATAATTGGGAAAATAAACTGGTTCATGGGGGAGAACATGGATTTGGACATGGAGTGGGCCATGATGTGGACCATGAATTGAGCCACACCTATGACAGTGGTTATGTCATGAATCACGGCAGAAGTCATGGACATGGAGGAGGCCATAACAAGAGCCATGAAATGGATCACAGAGGAGGAAGACAAGGAAGCCATGGATGACAAGGGGAGTATGGACAAAGACTGAACAATGGAAGATATTCTAGGAAAGAAAATATTGGGGAAAAAAGCAATCATGAAAAAGAAGGCAGTGACGATAAAATGGGTCAGGACGTATTTCCAAAAAGTCTTCAGGAAATTGGCCTTTGAGATGGTCATGAGCAAGGTCAAGAAAAAGAACCAGAGAAAAGATCACAAAGAGCTTAACCAACAGGCCAGCCAGAAAAATAGAGAAAGATTCTAGAGGAGACCTGCAGCTTTCTCAAGTTTACATGTGAGCTCAAGTGAAAATATTCCCTGGGCTTAACCATAGTTCAGAAACTCTTAGGAGGTCACAATCTCAGAACAATTTCTCTTTGATCCCTGATGAGCAAGTGATAATAATCTATGTGCTTTCAGCTTTGGATTTCTAGTTTTGTTTCCTTGGGATGCAATGCAACCAGTAAGAGAAATAATAGTATTATTACGGCTTAAAAAAACAAAACAAAACAAAACAAAACAAAACCTCGAGGCACCTGCGTGGCTCAGTTGGTTAAACGTCTCTCTTTTTTTTAAATTTTATTTTTTATTTTTTAAAATTTACATGCAAATTAGCATATAGTGCAACAATGATTTCAGGAATAGATTCCTTAATGCCCCTTACCCATTTAGCCCAACCCCCCTCCCACAACCCCTCCAGTAACCCTCAGTTTGTTCTCCATATTTATGAGTCTCTTCTGTTTTGTCCCCCTCCCTGTTTTTATATTATTTTTGTTTTCCTTCACTTATGTTCATCTGTTTTGTGTCTTAAAGTCCTCATATGAGTGAAGTCATATTATTTTTGTCTCTCTCTGACTGACTAATTTCACTTAGCATAACTACGTGGATGGAACTGGAGGGTATTATGCTAAATGAAAGTGTCTATTTCAGCTCAGGTCATGATCTCACAGTTCCTGGGATTGAGTCCCATTTCGGGCACCATGATGACAGCATGAAGCCTGCTTGGGAGTCTCTTTCTCCCCTACATTTCTCTCTGCCCCTCCCCACTCATGCTCTCTCAAAAACAAACATTAAAAAAATACCTCATAATATTTGTGGTAGCCAGATCAGTTGTTTGCTGTTTGGACATTCTTTCCCCCTTTCTCCTTTGTTACTGAGTGCTTACTACGTGCTCAGCATTGTACTGACTTTAAATGCATTATCATATATGATTGTGAAATTTGTAATCTCAAAACAATCTTTTGAAAACTTCCACTTTTCTGGGAATATAGTGAATAAAGTATGTTAACCACTCCTCTTAACAAAAGCAACAAAAATTGCCAGTTAATATAGAAAAAAATATTTGTAGCTCTATCAATTAGGTAGATAGTAGGTAGTATTTAGATCAACAATGGAGAGAAAGCAGAGACTGACAGAGGCTCAAAAAGAGCTCTGAACCAGCCTTTGCATTGAGGGTATCTGCCAAATCTGGTTAACATAAATTTATCTTCTCACAGCTTCTTAGCAGGTAGGGTACAGGAGACAAAGTCCAAGGCCTGAACAAAGAGTGGAGTCTAATAGGAGACCCTAAATAAAGCTGAGATATTAATGGTTAAAGCCTAGAATATGGTTAAACTAGAATAAAAGGACCTTGCCCATGGTGCACACTGGGGACTGAGAAGAATGTCTACCTTGAAATTGAACATTGAGTAGAGGGGCAGGGGTGAAAAATCTCCCCAGAGGATTTGTAATCGCATGGCATTCTTCATTTGTTTTTGTTTTTGTTTTTTCTAAGTCGGAGGAAGGTAAATCTATTGAATCATTTTGTAATAAAAGCAAAAATTTAAAAAACACTAATAGCAATATGTCTCAGAGGAAAATGGCAGTCCTTTCATTGTATGCTTAAACCAGCAGCCTAAGAGGACAGAAACAACACAGGTTAAAACCTACTGTTGAGTTAATTTCTAAGACTTCCACCAAAAAAAAAAAAAAAAAAAGAAAAAATAAAAATAAAAACACCTATCATACTAGATGCTGAAAGCAAGGTTTTCACACCAGAGACCTCTCCTTCATTGAAAAATGAGATCATATCGAGGATATCTTGGCAAAACTATGTCAGTTGATCTTATGTCATTGACTCCAGCTGTGGAAATGGTTTTTGTGGCTGGTTGCAGAGGCAGATTCCAAAAGCAGTGGGAAGTCACTCTCTATATCAGGGTTGAATCCCGACCATGGAGTTGACTGGTGAAAGGTACACAAGAGGCATTATTTTTTTTTAATATGAAATTTATTGTCAAATTGTTTTCCATATAACACCCAGTGCTCATCCCAACAGGTGCCTTCCTCAATGCCCATCACCCACCCTCCACTCCCTCCCATCCCCCATCAACCCTCAGTTTGTTCTCGGTTTTTAAGAGTCTCTTATGTTTTGGCTCCCTCCGTCTCTAACCTTTTTTCCCCCTCCCTCATGGCACAAGAGGCATTCTGCAAGCACCTGCTAGCAGCCTGATCTTCACTGAACTGATGTCCTTCCTTCCTTCCTTTTAAATTTTATTTTAGAGACAGAGAGAGTGAGTGTGAGTCAGAGGAGGGGTAGAGAGAGAGGGAGAAGGAGAGAGACTCTTAAGCAGGCTCCAGGCCCAGTGCAAAGCCTAACTCCAGGCTTGATCTATCCACTTTGAGATCATGACCTGAGCCGAAATCAAGTCAGACACTTAACTGAGGCATGCAGGCCCCCCAACTCTCTCTCTTTCTCCCTCCCTCCCTCCTTTCTTTCCTCCCTCTTTCTTTCTTTCTTTCTTTCTTCCCTCTCTCTTTCTTTTTCTTTCTTTCTTAGTTGAGGTATAATTGACATAGAACATGATAGTGGTTTCAGGTGTACAAAATAATGATCTGATATTTGTATACGTTGAGAGATGATCACCACAATAAGTGTGGTTAATATCTGTCCAGATTTGTTCAACATCATGAAAACTAGGTGACAGGAAACCATCTTAGAGCCACCTATTATTTTCCAGGTCTCCTTCATCTTTGGGAAGATTCTTCTTCTCTACTTCTTTGTCTCTTCCAAATGCCATGTGACAAGTAAGGAGAAAATCACTGGGATGTGCTACAAATTAAAATCCTAAAATACGCTGGCTACTACATATATGTTTTTATGTTTTCCTTTTTGTTTTTCCTCTGTCCTTTATAATTTCATGTTTACTATGTGCCAAACACCATCCTAGTGCCTTTAAATACACTATCATTTATTTCTCAAAAAAAATCCAGTGAGAACTTAAATTTCTGTTTCTGTAATGGACTAAGTGTGTTGACTTAAAATACCTTGAAGAACTTAAAATGGTGGACTAAAAATCATCTTAAATGAATCAGTGAGTTGGCGGGAAAGTAAGGAATGCTAGAATTAAAGGCTAAGCTAAGGTAGGAACCCAAGAAGGTAAGAGGAGCACTGAAGCCAACGTTAGCCAAACCCAGTGAACTTTTCTGGTAGCACAGCCTCAGTCCGACTGACTAGCCCAGGTGAGGACTCTCACAGTAGACCCTCACATAAGCCTGCAACCTTCAGGGAGTGTAAGCTAAAAATAAACCCACTCTTCCTCTCAGGAAATGCAAACAAAATTGCCTATCTCTAAACTTGGCATGGGGGAAGTATCTCTGGAGAAATAACTTGTAACCACATACTTTACATGGCTTGTAGTTCCAAATCATGGGTTATTCAAAAGACTTGAAGCCTATAATTTGGCCAAAACATGCAAATTCTCTATGGAAGGTCAAGTCCTCATCTTAGGTTTCAAAGTACTTCTACAGATACCTTTGCAAGAAAAACAAATTCAGTCATAAATCTCAAGTACAACGATCTCAGAAACCATCAGTGAAAGCCAGCAAGAAACAAAACACAAAATAGACAGCAAGATCAGATCCACAAAAACTAAAGGTATTAGAATTCATAAATACAGAATATAAAGCTAGTAGGTTTATTCACACTGGTCAGAATGGCTAAAATGAACAAATCAGGAAACTATAGATGCTGGCAAGGATGTGGACAAATGGGAACCCTCTTGCACTGTTGGTGGGAACACAAACTGGTGCAGTCACTCTGGAAAATGGTGTGGAGGTTCTTCAAAAAATTAAAAATAGAGCTGCCCTATGACCCAGCAATAGCACTGCTAGGAATTTACCCAAGGGATACAGGAATGCTGATGCACAGGGGCACATGTACCCCAATGTTTACAGCAGCACTTTCAACAATAGCCAAGTTGTGGAAAGAGCCTAAATGTCCATCACCTGATGAATGAATAAAGAAGATGTGGTTTATATATAAATGAAATATTACCTGGCAATGAAAAAGAATGAAATCATGCCATTTGCAGCAACATGGATGAAACTGGAGGGTATTATGCTAAGTACAATAAGTCAGTCAGAGAAAGACAGATATCATATGTTTTCACTCATATGTGGATCTTGAGAAACTTAACAGAAGACCATGGGGGAAGAAAGGGGGAGAAAATAGTTACAAACAGGGAGAGAGGCAAACCATAAGAGACTCTTAAATACAGAGAACAAACTGAAGGTTGATGGGGGAGTGGGGAGAAGGGAAAGTGGGTGATGGGCATTGAGGAGGGCACTTGTTGGGATGAGCATTGGGTGTTGAATGCAAGCCAATTTGACAACAAATTATATTAAAAAAACAAAACAAACAAAACAGAATGAAAGCTCCAGGAATACAGAAACTATATAAAATAAATAAATAAAAATAAAGTAGGTAGGTTTAAATGTATGTCATGGCTTTATGGTTGCCCACTAATATTCATTCTCCATCTTTAATGATAATATTCTCAAGTTTTAGTTGATCACAAGCCCACTCTGCTAGTCACTATATTCTCCAGTCTCTCTTTCAGCTTACTTTAGATATATGACTATGTTTGGCTGGAGGTGTGTAAACAACAATAATCTCTGATGAAGTTAAAAATTAAGACAGATCTAAAAGACTTGGTAACATTAGGATATGAGTTGGGAACTGGGTAATAGAATTCCAAGATTCTTCTATTGTTTTGAAAGAGACTAAAGACACTAATTATATATATATTCTGATAAGTATACATGCAAAAAAAAATTTTAGGATTATGTCTAAGGGGTGGAATCTGGACTTGAATTCAGGACCTTTGCCTCCAAATAAGTCTAGAGAGGAAAGAAAAGGAATTCTTAGAGTGCTATTGGCCTCTCAGCCATAGAATGGGATTATGGGATTGCTAGGTGTCTAGAGCCTTCCCTGTTATTGAGCAACTCCTCACACTTCAGCCTCAGGAACTGCCCATCCCAGCTGCTAGGTTGATCTGCATCAGCCTTTTCCAGCCCACTTTGTCCCCTCTTGACTCACTCCTTCACATCTTCAGCCACCTCCTGCTTCTTTCAAACAGGTCTTATGTGTCAGGGATATTTGTTCACCTACAAATAAACTGAGATGTTGCTTCTTCCACAAAGTTTCTCATTAATGGGAATGAAGGGTGCCTGGGTGGCTCAGTCAGTTAAGCGTCCAAATTTGGCTTAGGTCATGATCTCATGGTTCGTGGGTTTGAGCCCCACAACGTACTCTGTGATGACAGCTCAGAGCCTGGAGCCTGCTTCAGGTTCTGCATCTCCCTCTTTATTTGCCCCTCCCCTGCTCATTCTCTTTATTTTTAAAAATAAAAATAAAAATAAAATAAAATGGGAATGAAGACAGCTGACTTGGTCACACAGACTGTGCGCTGAAACTCCCATCAATCCATCTCCTTCACCTTGGCCACAAGATGCCTTTCCCATGGACCCCCAAAACTCTCTGCTTATTTGGGTCTGTTCAGTCCTATTCATTTAGGGGACTGTGTGTCCTTTGCTGTTACATCCGTGTTCAGACCAATATGAAGTTTCTAGAGAATTTGGACTATATATCTCACTCCCTCAACAGACTTGAAGTCTCCTAATTGGTGTTTGTGGTATATCCTACTGAGAGATACTTCATTAGGCTAAGGAGAAGGAACATCTGAAGGATTCCAGGGCAGAGAAAATCCTACAGATTCCTCTGAAAACAAACAAGAGGGGAACTTCTATGGTGGAGGATCAGAGAGGGAAATTATACCACCCCTTCACCTGCTATGAGCCTGATGAGGGGCTTGTTCTGCACATTTTACACTCTTCATGCCCTCAGCCTTAATGCTCCAGAGACCCCAAATATGGCTTCATCAGCCCCTGGATCTCTCTTTCCCTGTTCATTCAGTGTGCACAGTTGAGTGCTTACTGCATACCCAGTAATGCTCCATCTGTCTTCTGTCTTTAACCCAGAAGCCCAGATACCTAGTTCCTGCTAGGTCTCATATTTGAGTCTCATATTTCCATTTGATTCAGAAATTTGGGGTACCACCCCCTTAGCTCACTTCATTAGGGCTATTTCCTTGCCAAAGCAGACACACAGAACTTCCTGGCCAGGAAACAAAGTCTTGCAGTAGAACAGGTTTCTGGCCCCATCTCTGCCTTAGAGGGTAGGTCCCTTCCACTCTGACAAACTTAATCACTTTATATTAGTCTACTTCCTGCTACGACCCAGCCAGTCCAGTGCCCTGCCTAGTGTGATCATGTCATTCTCCTTTCTCACCTTCCTCTTGACCCCTAGTCTATTCCTTCCCAGGCTCAGTATTGTTTAATTTCTCACAGTTGGCAGAGGAATAAGTCATCTTTCCTACTCCTCCCCAACACATATGAAACTATAAAGGTCCTTGAAGCTCATCCACAATAAAGAAAGAGGCAAGAACATTGCATGGAAGAAGCTTAAGGAACCCAAGCATCCAGTCTTCTGCCCACTAGGCTCAAAGTTCTTCCAAAGAACAAGTACTTAAGAGACCCAAGTTTCTGGAAACTCTAGCTTTTACCTCTTCACCTTGAACTCTCCTTTCTCAAGAATCCTGTTCTTTGCCTTCTAGATCTTGGCCACAACTGGGATTTGGGTATCTTACCTTCCAACCACAACAAGACAGATCAAGATGTACAAAGGACACATTATCCTTAAGTGTTGGCTACTATTGCATCTCCTACTTTTAGAAACTGGTAAGTGATTTCTTTTAAAAGTGGGTGATCTGAGAACCTTTTAGGTGTTTTGGGAGATGCTGACCACTGCTAGGACTAGCTCTGGTTCTCTTCCATAGAATGAGGATCAATTGTTTTACCCCAATCACTTCAATATAATTAGGTAACACCCAGGAGGCAGTTAGAACCCAGGGATTAAAACTGTAGACTCTGGTCTCAGATTACCTGTGTGTAGATCATGGCTCCAATGTTACCTGTGTACTTTGGGTGAGTCATTTAACTTCTCTGTGCCTCCACTTCTGCATTTATAAAATGGTAATAATCTGTGGGTGGCTGGGGAGTTAAATACTAAGAACAGGAAGAGTTAACTGTTGTGTCATTCCTAGTCTTGGTCATCTCAGTTTCTTTTAAGTTTTACTCAAGATTCTGATCTTAACCCCAATTTGTACCATATTGCTGATATGGGGGAGGGACTTCCCCCCATAAAAGTATAATCCTATGTTAGTTCAAATAAACCTGAGGAAAAAATACACATGTGTGGAATGAGGTGATAAGTACCCATGTTCCAGTTAGTGGTAAATGAGTCACAGATTAATTTTGGTTATCTGGAAGAGGTTGTGTATCTTTGTCCTTCAGTGTTGTGAGTGGAAAGAAATAGACACAACTTTAACTCAGTCGGTTTACCCAAGGTTGAAAAGATGTGCTATACATTATAGCCATTAATCCTGGGAGATCTTATATGTTTAAACTACATATAACATATTCTTCTCCAGCCTCTGGTATAGAGATCAGGAATCCCTGGAAATTTAATGCATATGGAATCACCCAGCCCCTCATTGAAAGGTCCCATCTCAAACTCTGATTCATTTAATCTGGAGTGGTATGCCTAGGAATCTTTATTATTAACAAGCTACTCAGACAATTTTGATGTAGATATTTTCTGAATAACACTAAAAAATATTTTCTAGGAAAGGAGCAATACTATTTTAAATGAATTAATATATACTAGTTTCACCTGGCTTTTGCAATTCCTTTATAATACTTCTTATCTGTATTGGATCTTATATAGCAGCATATGGAATAAGCTTACTGCCAGTGAAACTAGGTTATGTAATCTTGGTGTTGGGGATGGGTGGGGAGGGCAATTTAGCATTGTGGCTGAAAGTGCAGATCCAATAGCCTGGGTACAAATTCCTGCTCTACTACTCTGTATAAACATGAGCAAATGTCAACATTTCTAAGCCTCAATTTCTTCTTCTTAGCTGTTGATAACAATAGTATCTAGTTCATAGGGCTGTTAGTGAGCATCAAAGAGAATTATCCATGTAATGAATTTAACCAAGCATTGAGCAGAAAGTATTTATGCTCAATGTATATGTTTGTCATCATTTATTATTATCAGCAGGTGTAACACCCAGTGCGTTTAGCACATCAGGCACAACTTCTGGTGGGACCAGTATAACCTCCAGCACTAAATCCAGCACAGCCTCTGGTGGAACCAGTACAATCTCCAACACTGGATCTAGTGTGATTTCTAGTGGAACAAGTATAGCCTCTACTACTGTATCCAGCACAACCTCTGGAGGGAACAGCACAGTCGCTAATACTGGATCGAGCACAACATCTGGTGAGACCAGTATAGTCTTCAACACTGGATCTAGTGTGACTTCTAGTGGAACCAATATAGCCTCCAGTACTAAATCCAGCACAACCTCTGGAGGGACCAGCATAGCTGTCAATACTGGATCCAGCACAACATCTGATGGGACCAGTACAGCTTCCAACACTGAATCCAGTGTGACCTCCAGTGGTTCCAGCACAACCTCCAATACTGAATCTAGCACAACCTCTGGAGGGACCAGCACACCTGTCAACACTGGATCCATCACAACATCTGGTGGGACGAGTACAGCCTCCAGCACTGAGTCCAGTGTGACCTACAGTAGTTCCAGCACAACCTCCAATACCGAAACTAGCACACCCTCTGTAGGGACCAGCATACCTGTCAACACTGGATCCAGCACAACCTCTGGCAGAACTAGTACAACCTCCCAAACTAGACCCAGTGTGACTTCCAGTGGGTCTGGCATAACCTCCAATACTGAATCTAGCACAACCTCCAGAGGGAGTAGTACACCTGTTAACAGTGGATCCAGTGAAGCCTCAGGTGGGACCAATATAGCCTCCAACACTGGATCCAGCACAACTTCTGGTGGGACCAGCATGCCTGCTAATACTGGATCCAGTACAACCTCCAGTGGGATAAGCACAGCTGCCAGTCCTGGATCCGGTGAGATCTCCAGCAGGACCAGTGTAGCCTCCAACACTGGATCTAGTGTGACTTCCAGTGGGACCAGCACAGCTGCCAACATTGTATCCAGTGCAACCACAGGAAGCTCTGGCACACATTCTCCAACTGGAACACACACAACTTCCAATGGCACGAGGGCTACAACTCCAGTGAATGAAGTGACACCCAGTGGGTCCCTGAAACCATGGGAAATCTTCCTCATTACTCTGGTCTCTGTTGTAGTGGCTGTGGGATTCTTTGCTGGGCTCTTCTTCTGTGTGGTGAGTGCCTAATATGTAGGAAAGTGCCTGGGGGAAGGAGTAGCAGGAACATAAGGGAGTGGGATATGAAGAGTAGGGTCACCAAGTTGTGGGGTGGGTAAGAAGGAAAGAAATATCAGGAGAGTGCTACTAAAGAAAAGTAGGAAGTTAGGGGTGCCTGGGTGGCTCAGTCCGTTAAGCAACTGACTCAGCTCAGGTCATGATCTCATGGTTCTTGAGTTCGAGCTCTGCATCAGGGTCTGTGCTGACAGCTCAGAGCCTAAGGCCTGTTTCAGATTCTGTGTCTCCCTCTCTCTCTCTCTCTGCCTCGCCCCCCACTCACACTCTGTCTCTCTCTCTTTTTCTAAAAAAAATAAATAAACATTTAAAAAATTTTTAAAAAAGGCAAGAAGTTAGAACTGGAAGACCAATCAAAGTGCAATGGGAAACTACTGACTTGTGGAAAAAGAAGGCTGAAAGAAGGAATAAAGTCTAGAGGAAGGAATACTAGGTGAGAGAGATGATATGTAGGGGAAGACGATTACAGAAGGAGTCCATGGTTAAAGCTTGGAACAGGGGGATACAATTCTGAAATGATTCATCCTTCTTTTTCTAGAGATATTCCCTGTCTCTGAGAAACGTCTTTGACACAGCTGTCTACCATCCCCATGGCCCCAACCTTGGCATGGACCCTGAAGGGTATCACGGAGTCCACTACAGCTCTAGTTGGAGGCCTAACTGGTTCTGGAGGAGACCAGTATCCTCAATAGCCATGGAGATGAGAAGGAGATACAATGGGCCTTGAGTGGCCCCTGAAGCCATAGTGCCACTTTTTTCAAGAAGAAAGTTGACCTGGGAGACCAGAGACTTCAGTGTCCTTTCATTTGTCCCCAGGAGTCCCCTCCCAGCTTTGTTTGGGTCTCTGACAGCCTTGAGGAAGACATTCCCTCTCTCTTGATTTTAACAGACTGTGGAAGGAGGAGATTCTGTTGTCATTTAGCTAAGAAATAAACACATCAAAAATATATGACAAAGAGAATCTGTGTGCACATGAGTGGATGTCTACAGTGCTGAATTGAATTTCCCAGTTCTGTGAGAAAGCTCCCATGCCAGAATCCACCTGGCATTCAAAATCTCCACAACAAAATCCAGGGACCTCATTCCTACCTGTCCCCTTTCTCTAATCTTTATTGCCCCAAGCAGGACCCCTGTGTTTCTGAGCCTCACCCAGATTGACAGGAGAATAGAATTGGGAGAGATGAGAAGGGAGGGAGGGCAGGTGCCAGGATTCTAAGGACTCACTGTATTAGGTCTCTGGTACACAGAGATTATGTCATGGCACATAGGGAACCCAAAGCATGATGAGGTGGAGAGATGCAATTACATGTGCTGTGGGGCAGGGCATGTTCACTCAAAGTCGTAGTTTCCACGGCATTTAAATTTGCCCTAGACCAAGGTTACTTTTCAGAATGAAGGTGCGAGTTGACACTTTTCTCTTTCACAGTGCTCTTTTCAGAAGCAGAAAAGTGAAAGACTTTCTAGATTTATCCTTTCTGGCTAAGGTCTAACCTTTCTAGAGGCTCATGGCAGAGTAACCTGGGGTAAAGCCTGATATTCTCATGAGTCCTCTCCCAGAAGGGCGGCACATATCTCTTTCATGGGTGCAAGGAAGAAGCCTACCTATTTCTACAGGTCTTGGAGGACAGAGGGGAGCTACTTTGGAAGGTTGAGTCTCTCCAAATCCACAAGGCATTGAGAGAACTCCCACCTGGGACAGAGCCCTCAGAGAGAATGAGCAGTTTGTTGGGAGATTCACCCCTACTTATAGTAATGGAAACCGCTCTGCCTTCTAACACTTACTGGATTTCTTTAGTGTCAGCAAACCAGCTCATCCTAATCAATGAGGCCACACTAAGCCCTATGCAGGCCCATCATCATTGTTGTCGTCGTCGTCATCATATCATCATCTCATGTAGAGGGATCCAGCACCAGAAGGAGAAGTTGAGGGTTGAGGACCCTGAAAAGGTGCCTCCCACTGGTGTGAACTGTGGAAAGCATATTGTGAATAGAAAATAAATGATAACACTAAGTGAAATCAGGCAATCAGAGAAAGACAAATGTCATATGATTTCACTCATATGTGGAATTAAGAAAAACAGATGAACATAGGGGAAAGGAAGGAAAAATAAAATAAGATAAAAACAGAGGAGACAAACCATAAGAGACTCTTGGATGTAGAAAGTAAAGTGAGGGTTGATGGAGGGAAGTAATGGTGGGGGATTGGTTAAATGGGTGATGGGCATTAAAGAGGGAACTTTTTGGGATGAGCACTGGGTGTTATGTGTAAGTGATGAATCACTAAATTCTACCTCTGAAGCAAAAAAAAAAAAAAAAAAAAAAAGAACTAAGAAAGAAAGAAAGAGAGAAATAAAAGAAAAGAAAAAGAAAGAAAGAAAGAAAAAAGAAATGAGACCAGGCAAGGGAATCCATTTATATAATTAAAAGTTCTAAACATGGATTTTCAAGTTTAAAATTGTAATGGACAAATGGAAAGAGACTGGCCACTGTTGGGAATAAAATCAGTAACCTGGAAGAACAAGTGGGAAAAATAACTCAATTATACACAACAATAAAGAAATGAAAACCATCCAGACAATAGAAGACACTTAAAGAATAGATTTAGGAAGACTAACATGCAAGTAATAAGGTTCAAAACAAAGGAAAAAGAAACAAATAAATGGTTGAGAAGGAAATGAACAGAGAAGAAAGAGAAGAAAGATTTGAATCTGCAGTTGTAAGGGCTCACCAATTACAGCTCTGTAAATATAATAAAAATCATTGACTTACCTATTTTAAACAAGTGAACTATATGGTATGTATGTTCTATCTCAATAAAGCTATTAAAATATTACCAGGCATATAGTTGAAATAAAAATTTTGATTTCCAAAGATAGACAACAAATGACTCAGTGATGGACACTTCAACATGGAGAAAGATGGAAAGGCAAAAAAACATGGTAAGCAATTTAGCTTGTGATTAATTCACATGGTTATGCTGTGAATATCTTACCACTCTCAGCAACTGGATAGGGTGTGTATGTAGAGTTTGGAAGCATCATCAGGCAGCTTTCATCATGGAATACACTTACATGGACTACACATGTTTTAACTTGACAAAGCCACAGCTCACCAAGCATGTTTGACCCAAGAAGAGTCTAGGAAGTGGACAGAATTAGTGCTGCCCCTTCTAGATCTCATGCTTTTGTACTGTTGGTCTGGCACAAAGATCTTTATTTTTTAAAAATTTTAAAGTTTATTTATTTATTTTGAAGTAGTGGTGTGTGTGGGGGGAGGGTACAGAAAGAGGGAGAGAGAGAATCCCAAGCAGGCTCTGCACTGACAGCGTGGAGCCTGAGTCAGGGCTCAATTTCACGAACGCTAAGATCATGACATGAGTCAAAATCAAGAGTCAGATGCTTAACCGACTGAGCCACCCATGTGCCCCAAGTACAATGATCTTTAAATGGAGTACTTCCATACCCCTGGAAGTACATAAAGACTTTCTAAAGAATATTATGCAGGCATGGGATATTGTACAGGGATCATTTATCATATCATCTTTTGCCTAAATTGATTTGTCTGAGAAGACCTTTGTGGTCAGAGCATCAGGCTAGTTAGACTTTTCTAACTCCCCCTTAATGACTAACTACTTCTTTTTCCTAGCCCCCATATTATTATGGTGTATTTTTCTGGGGTGTAGAAAGTTCTAGGGTGCAAATAAAGGGATATCTCAAAATTTTTTCTAATTTAGGATCATATACACAGAGTAGGGCCCCTTGCTTCATATAAAATCCTTTTATTGGCTAAATGGAGTATAACAAACTGGCAATTTTAGTATATGTTAAGATGTTACATATACTAAATATACAATATATCTATATTCATATAGATACATTGTAGAGTGAGGTAGCAGGAGTAATAAGAATTTCTGTTTTAATAGTCTTTTCTCTTCCATCCCCTGTCAAAGAATGCATCCTTCTTGACGGAGCATCTCGTGAAAGTACAGCAAAGACAGCATCAGTATGAAATAATAAAGGTGGAAGTGCCTTCTTTAACCTAGGGAAAACCCTATGGAAAGTTAACCCACCTTATCTGTGCACCTGCTTATTTTAGAATATTCCAGGTTGACAAAAATTTGCTTGGAAACAGCAACTTATATGTGAAGCATACTTCCCAGGTTTGTACACCATTTTCTTTCAGGAGAAAAAGTGCCCCATTCACCAGTTTCTTGCTTAGGTCACAGGTGTATATTTTATATTATTTCAAAGAAAAGGATGTTACAAACTCCACATTTACTTCCAAATGATTCATGTTACATCTGAGGATGAAAGGAACATAGAGAGGCCTTACAGCATGTCATCTAAGAACACGGATTGTGAAACTAGTATTTTTGGTTTCTGGTTTGAGCTCAGAGTGACCTTGCACAAGTTCCTTAACTCTTTTGGGTCTCAGTTTCTTCATCTGTAAAAATGAGGGTGATAACAGTACCCATTCCATGAGGTTGCATGCACTTCATGAGTGTATTGGTAGCACTACAAAACTGAAGCAGGAAGAAATAGAAAATTTAAACAGACCATTTACCAGCAATAGTTGAATTAGTAATCAAAAAACTCCCAACAAATAAAAGTCCAGGAGCAGAAGGTTTCACAGGCAGATTCTAGCAATATTTAAAAAAGTTAATTCTGGGGCACCTGGGTGGCTTAGTTGGTGAGTCTGACGTAAGCTCATGATTTGTGAATTCAAGCCCCGCATGGGTCTTTCTCCTGTCAGCCCAGAGCCTGCTTCAGCTCCTCTGTCCCCTCTGTCTCGGTCTCTCTCTCTTTCCCTCAAAAATAAACATCAATTCTTTAAATAAGTAAGTAAATAAATAAGAGTTAATTCCTATTCATCTCAAACTATTTCCAAAAAAATAGAAAAGGAAAGAAAACTTCCAAATTCATTCTATGAAGCCATCGTTACCCTGATACCAAAACCACACAAAGACACCACAAAAAGAGAGGACTACAGGCCAATATCCCTGATGAACATAGATACATAGAACAAAATACTAGCAAACTAAATCCAACAATACATTTAAAAAACCATTCACCATAATCAAGTGGGATTTAGTTCCAGAATGCAAGTGTGATTCAATATTTGCAAATCAATCAACATGATACATCACATCAATAAGAGAAAGGATAAAAAACTATATGATCACTTCAATAGATGCAGAAAAAACATTTGATAAAATACAACATCCATCTATTCATGATAAAACCCCTCAACAAAGTAGGTTTGGAGGGAACATACCTCAACGTAATATGAAAAACCCACAGCAAACATCATATTCAGTGTTGAAAAACTGAAAGCCTTTCCCCTAGGATCAGGAACAAGACAAGGATGTCCATTGTCACCACTTTTATTCAACATAGTGTGGGGCGCCTGGGTGGCTCAGTGGGTTGGGCGTCCGACTTGGCTCAGGTCATGATCTCGCAGTCCGTGAGTTCGAGCCCTGCATCGGGCTCTGGGCTGACAGCTCAGAGCCTGGAGCCTGTTTCGGATTCTGTGTCTCCCTCTCTCTCTGACCCTCCCCTGCTCATGCTCTGTCTCTCTCTGTCTCAAAAATAAATAAATGTTAATTTTTTTTTAATTAAAAAAAATAAAAACATAGTGCTGGAAGTACTAGCCACAGCAATTGGACAACAAAAAGAAATGAAAGGCATCCCAATTGGTAAAGAAGAAGCAAAACTTTCACTATGACAGATAACATGACACTATATATAGAAAACCCTAAAGACTCCACCAAGAAACTACTAGAACTGACAAATGAATTTAGTAAAGTCACAGTATAAAAAATCAGCATGCAGAAACCTATTGCATTTCTATACATTAACAATGAAGCAGCAGAAAGAGAAATTAAGAAAACAATCCCATTTACAACTGCACCAAAAATAATAAAGTATCTAGGAATGAACTTAACCAAAGACCTGTACTCTGAATACTAAAGAACTGATGAAATGGAAGATAACAAAAAGAAATGGAAAGACATTCTATGCTTATAGATTGGAATAACAAACATTGTTAAAATGTCTATGCCACCCAAAGTAATTTACATATTTAATGCAGTCCCTATCAAAATACCAGTAGCAGGGCACCTGGGTGGCTCAGTTGATTGAGTGTCTGATTCTTGATTTAGGCTCAGGTCATGATCCCAGAATTATGGAATAGAGCCCCACATTAGGCTCTGCACTGAGCATGGAACATGCTTAAAATTCTCTCTCTCTCTCTCTCTCTCTCTCTCTCTCTCTGTCCCTCTCCCCCATTCTTTCTCTCTCTCTAAAAACAAACAGGGGCATCTGGGCAGCTCAATGGGTTGAGTGTCTCATGGTTCATGAGTCACAGGTTCATGAGAGCCTGTGTCAGGCTCTGAGCTGTCAGCCTGCTTCAGATCCTGTGTCTCCCTCTCGCTCTGCCCCTCTCCCACTTGTAGTCTGCCTCTCTCTCTCTCTCAAAAATAAATAAACATTAAAAAATTAAAAAAAAAACAAAGAAAAAACACACAACACACACAGAAAAAAACAGTAGGATTTTTCACAGAACTAGAACAATCTTAAAATTTGTATGGGACCACAAAAAGCCTCAACTAGCCAAAGCAATCTTGAAAAAGAAAAACGAAGCTGGAGGTATCACAATTCCAGACTTCAAGTTATACTACAAACCTGTAGTAATCAAATCAGTATGGTACTAGCACAAAAATAGACACATAGATCAATGGAGCAGAATAGAAAATCCAGAAATAAACCTACAATTATATGGTCAATTATCTTCGACAAAAGAGGAATGGATATCCAATGGGAAAAAGAGTCTCTTCAACTTAGGAAAACTGGACAGCTACATGCAAAAGAATGAAACTGGACCACTTTATTACACCACACACAAAAATAAATTAAAAATGAATTAAATACCTCAATGTGAGGCCTAAAACCATAAAATTTCTAGAAGAGAACACAGGCAGTAGTTTCTTTGATATCAGCCATAGCAACATTTTTCTAGATATGTCTACTGAGGCAAGGAAAACAAAAGCAAAATGAACTCTTGGGACTCTATCAAAATAAAAAGCTTTTGCACAGCAAATTAAACAATTAACGAAAGTAAAAGGCAACTAGTGAATGAGAGAAGATATTTGCAAATAACATATCCAAAATATATAAAGAACTCATACAACTCATCACCCAAAAAACAAATAATCCAATTTAAAAATGGGCAGAAGACATGAATCAACATTTCTCCAAAGAAGATATATATATGGCTAACAGACGCATGAAAACATGCTCAACATCACTCATCATCAAGGAAATGCAAATCCAAACTACAATGAGATATCACTTCATACTTAGGAGAATGGCTAAAATAAAAAATACACACAAAAAAACCAACAGGTGTGGTGAAGAGGTGAAGAAAAAAGAAAACTTGTGCACTGTTTGTGGGAATGCAGACTGGTGAAGCCATGCTGGAAAACAGTGTGGTGTTTCCTCAAAAGTTAAAAATAGAGCTAGGATCCAGTAATTTCACTACTGGGTATTTATCCAAAAAAATACAAAAACACAAATTCAAAGGGATAAATACACCCCTATCTCTATTGCAGCATTATTTACAATAGCCAAATTATGGAAGTGGCCCAAGTGTCCATCAAGAGATGAATGGATAAAGAAGAGGTGATATATTTATACAATGGAATATTACTCAGCCATCAAAAAGAAAGAAATCTTGCCATTTACAATGACATACATGGAGCTAGAGAACATAATGGTAAGTGAAATGTCAGACAGAGAGAGACGAATGCAGTATGATTTCACTCATAGGTGGAATTTAAAAAATAAAACAAACAATTAAAGGGAAAAAAAGAGAGAGAGATAAACCAAGAGACAAACTCTTAACTACAGAGAACAAATAGAGGGGAGGTAGGCAGGGGGATGGGTGAAATAGGTGATGGGGATTAAGCAGTGTGCTTGTCGTGATAAGCAGCCTGTGATGTGTGGAAGTGTTGGATCACTATATTGTACAGCTGAAAGTAATGTAACAGTGTATGTTAACTATACAGGGATTAGAATTAAAACAATATAAAAAATGCTATGCATATTTGTATGTTGTTATTTTGAAATAATACAATGATAGTTTGAAAATTATCAAGGCATAGCATTTTGCATAGCATTTTCTTTTTTTTCTTTCTTTTTTCTTTTGAAACAGAGAGTGACCAGGGGAGGAACAGAGAGACGGGGGAGAGAGAATCCCAAGCAGGCTCTGCACTGTCAGTGGGGAGCCTGGTGAGGAGCTCAATCCCTCAAACTGTGATATCATGACCTGAGCCAAAATCAAGAACCACCTAGGTTCTCCTGAAGGCATAGCATTTCCTAATCGTAAAACAAATCTTATAAATTTAGTATCACTGCTTTTTCCACTGAGGTTGCAAATTGTAATTTGTTCAATAAAACATATATTACCAAAAAGTTACAGGTAAATTCAAGTTTAGTAGTTTAAATTCACAAGTTCAGATGTCTACATTTATTAGTAATGGGATCTTTTAGTGTGTTTCCTTTTTATTTATTTTTATTTTTGGTTTGTCAGTCAAATCCTTATTTTATTCTGATAGAAGATTCGATACTGTATAACTACGTTTCAAGCATGTTAGTGAAAATATTTGTACATTGACAAATTAAATAACGCTTCGTTTTTTTACTGTCTTTGTTTTCCTTTCACTTGATTTCTTATTTAAAATTGTAATGAAGTAATAGCTAGAGGTACATGTTTTACTTCAACAGTTCAAAGATTTCAAAGTCAACCCAAAAGCCAATCCAGAGAGAGACAGAGTGTGAACAGAGAGGGGTAGAGAGAGAGGGAGACACAGAATGCAAAGTAGGCTCCAGGCTCCGAGTGGTCAGCACAGAGCCCAACATGGGACTCAAACTCATGAACGGCAAGAGCATGACCTGAGCCAAAGTCGGATGCTTAACCAGCTGAGCCATTCAGGCGCCCCTCCTCCAGATTTTTTAAAATGTTTATTTATTTTTGACAGAGAGAGAGACAGAGCACGAGCAGGGGAGGGGCAGAGAGAGAGAGAGAGGGAGACACAGAATCCAAAGCAGGCTCCAGGCTCTGAGCTGTCAGCACAGAGCCTGATGCGGGGCTTCAACTCATGGGCTATACAATCATGACCTGAGCCGAAGTCAGATGCTTAACCAACTGAACCACCCAAGCACCCCCAAAATTATTTTTTAAATAAAAAATATTTTCCTCCATAATTTCCTTGTACGTCAAAAGTTCAAGTTCATTGGTTATGTGGGCTGCTGTATAAGTAGGATGGTTACAAGAATTAAGTCTTGGATATGAATAGATTTAGTTGCTGATTGACTACATGATCTTAGCCAATATATTTATTTTTTAAGTCTTGTTTTCTTTACAGAAAGGGAACATTAAAATCTTGTTTTGTCTTTCATGATTCTATTTAAATTCAAGTTACCTTGGCAATGAGAAAGAATGAAATATGGCCTTTTGTAGCAATGTGGATGGAACTGGAGAGTGTTATGCTAAGTGAAATAAGTCATAGAGAGAAAGACAGATACCATATATTTTCACTCTTATGTGGATCCTGAGAAACTTAACAGAAGACCATGGTGGAGGGGAGGGGGGAAAAAGTTACAGAGAGGGAAGGAGGCAAACCATAAAAGACTCTTAAAAACTGAGAATAAACAGGGTTGATGGGGGGTGGGAGGGAGGGGAAAGTGGGTGATGGGTATTGAGGAGGGCACCTGTTAGGATGAGCGTGGGGTGTTGTATGGAAACCAATTTGACAATAAATTTCATATTAAAAATTTCAAGTTACTTAACATATACTACAGTATTAGCTTCAGGGGTAGAATTTAGTGATTCATCACTTGCATATAATACCCAGTGTTCATTACAACAAGTGCCTTCCTTAATGCCCATCACACATTTACCCTATCACCCCATCCACCTCCCCTCCAGCAACCCTCAGTTTGTTCCCTATAGTTATTAGTGTCTTATGGTTTGCTTCCCTGTTTTTATGTTATTTTACTTTTTATCCCCTTCCCCTATGTTTATGTGTTTTGTTTCTTAAATTTCACATATGAGTGAAATCATATGGTATTTGTCTTTCTCTGACAGACTTATTTCACTTAGCACAGTACCATCCATGTCATTGCAAATAGCAAGATGTCATTCTTTTTGATGGTTGAGTAATATTCCATCGCATATATATCTCACATCTTCTTTATCCATTATGTCAGTCAATGCACATAGGCTCTTTCCCTATTTTCTTCCCATATTTTGGCTACTGTGGATAGTGCTGCTATAAACATTGGGGTGCATGTGCCCCCTTGAATCACTATTTTTTTTATCCTTTGGATAAATACCTAGCAGTGTAATTGCTGGGTCATATGGTGGTCCTATTTTTAACTTTTTGAAGAACCACCATACTGTTTTCCAGAGTAAACTGGCTGCACCAGTTTGCATTCCCACCAACAGTGCAAGAGGTTCCCCTTCCTTCCTCTGCATCCTCACCAACATCTGTTGTTCCCTGAGTTGTTCATTTTAGCCATTCTGACAGATGTGAGGTGATATCTCATCATGGTTTTGATTTGTATTTTGTGTTTGTATTTTGATTTGATGATGAGCGATATTGTGTATCTTTTCATGTGTGTATTAGCCATCTGGATATCTTCTTTGGAAAAGTGTCTATTCATGTCTTCTGCCCGTTTCTTCACTGGATTTTTTATTTTTGGGTGTTGAATTTGGTAAGTTCTTTATAGATTTTGGATACTAACCCTTTATCTGACATGTCATTTGAAAATATTTTCTCTCCATCCCCTCCCCCCGCAAAAAAAAGAAAAAGAAAATATCTCCCATTTGGTTGGTTGCCTTTTAGTTTTGTTGATTGTTTTCCTTGCTGTGCAGATTTTTTTTTATCTTGATGAAGTCCCAAGGTTTATTTTTGCTTTTGTTTCCCTTGTCTCTGGCACATATCTACTAAGAAGTTGCTGCCGCCAAGGTCAAAGAGGTTGTTGCCTGTGTTCTCCTCTATTTTGATGGTTTCCTGTCTCACACTTAGGCCTTTCATCCATTGTGAACTTATTTTTTGTGTATGGTGTAAGAAAGTGGTCCAGGTTCATTCTTCTGCATGTCACTCTCCAGTTTTCCCAACACCATTTGCTGAAGAGACTGTCTTTTTTCCATTGGATATTCTTTCTTGTTTGTTGAAGATTAGCTGACCATATAATTGTTGGTCCATTTCTGGGTTCTCTATTCTGTTCTGTTGATCTATGTGCCTGTTTTTGTGCCAGTGCTATACTATCTTGATGATTACAGCTTTGTAATACAGCTTGAAGTCCAGAATTGTGATGCCTCCAGCTTTGATTTTCTTTTTTAGCATTACATTAGCTATTTGAGGTCTTTTCTGGTTCCATACAAAGAAATTTTTTAATATAATTTATTGTCAAATTGGCTAACATACAGTGTGTAAAGTGTGCTTCTGGTTTTTGGGGTAGATTCCTGTGGTTCATCGCTTACATACAACACCCAGTGCTCATCCCAACAAGTGCCCTCCTCAATGCCCATCACCCATTTTCCCCTCTCTCCCACCATCCATTCACCCTCAGTTTGTTCTCTGTATTTAAGAGTCTTTTATGGTTTGTCTCCCTCCCTCTCTGTTTGTAACTATTTTTTCCCCTTCCCTTCTCCCATGGTCTTCTGTTAAGTTTCTCAAGATCCACCTATGAGTGAAAATATATGCTATCTGTCCTTCTCTGACTGACTTATTTCACTCAGCATAATACCTTCCAGTTCCCTCCATACAAATTTTAGAATGTTTGTTCTAGCTCTGTGAAAATTACTGATGTTATTTTGATAGGGATTGCATTGGATGTGTAGATTGCTTTGGGTAGTATAGACATTTTTACAATATTTGTTCTTGCAATCCATGAACATGGAATGCTTTAGCATTTTTTTGTGTCTTCTTCAATTTCATTTATAAGTGCTCTATAGTTTTCACCATACAGATCTTTTACTTCTTTGGTTAGGTTTATTCCTAGGTATCTTATGGTTTTTCATGTAATTGTAAATGGGATTGATTTCTTGATTTATCTTTCTGTTGCTTCATTGTTGGTGTTTAGAAATACAACAGACTTCTGTGCATTGATTTTATGTCCTGCAGCTTTTATGAGTTCATGTATCAGTTCTAGCAATTTTTTTGTGAAGTGTTGCAGGTTTTCCATTTGGAGTATCATGTTGTGTGTGAAGAGTGAAAGTTTGACTTCTTCCTTGCCAATTTGGATGTCTTTTATTTCTTTTTGTTGTCTGAATTCTGAGGTTAGGACTTCCAGTACTATGTTGAACAACAGCAGTGGGAGTGGACATCCCTGTTGTGTTCCTGACCTTAGGTGAAAAGCTCTCAGTTTTTCCCCATTGAGGATTATATTAACTGTGGGTCTTTCATATATGGCCTTTATGATATTGATGTACGTTCCTTCTATTCCTACTTTATTGAAGGTTTTATCAAGAAAGGATGCTGTATTTTGTCAAATGCTTTTTCTGCATCTATTGAGAGGATCATATGGTTCTTATTCTTTCTTTTATTACTGTGGTGTATCACAGTGATTGATTTGTGGATATTGAACCACCCCAGCAGCCCAGGAGTAAATCCCACTTGATCGTGGTGAATAACCCTTTTAATGTCCTGTTGGATTCTATTAGAGCTAGTATCTTGTTGAGAATTTTTGCATCCATGTTCATCAGGGAAATTGGTCTGCAATTCTCCTTTTTAGTGGGGTCTTTGTTAGGTTTTGGTATCAAAGTAATGCTGACATCATAGAATGAGTTTGGAAGTTTTCCTTCCATTTCTATTCTTTGCAATGATTTCAGAAGAATAGGTATTGATTCTTTTTTAAATGTTTGGTAGAATTCCCCTGGTAAGCCATCTGGACTCTTGTTTGTTGGGAGATTTTTGATTACTGATTCAATTTCTTTGTTGATTATGGGTCTGCTCAGATTTTCTATTTCTTCCTGTTTCAGTTTGGGTAGTTTATATGTTTCTAGGAGTTTATCCATTTCTTTCAGATTGCCTAATTTGGACATACAATTGCTCATAATATTATCTTGTAACTGTCTGCATTTCTATGGTGTTGGTTGTGATCTCTCCTCTTTCATTCATGGGAGGTGCAGAGAGAGAAGGAGAGAGAGAAGCTCAAGCAGGCTCCATGTTGTCAGCCCAGAGCCTGGGACACAGAGCTTGATCCCTCAAACTGTGAGATCACGACCAGAGCTGAAATCAAGAATCAGATGCTCAACCAACTGAGCCACCCAGATACCCCTCTATTTTCATTTTGATAAGTCTGGCTAGGGGGTTATCAATTTTGTTAATTCTTTCAAAGAACCATCTCCTACTTTCATTGATCTGTTCTACTGGGTTTTTTTTCTATGTCATTTATTTCTGCTCTAATCTTTATTATTTCCCTTCTGTTAGATTTAGTTTTTATTTGCCTCCTGCTGGATTTAGCTTTTATTTGCTGTTCTTTATCCACCTCCTTTAGGTGTAAGGTTAGGTTGCATATTTGAGACTTTTCTTGCTTCTTGAGGAAGACCTGTATTGCTAAAGTTCACTCCTAGGACAGCTTTTTCTGAATCCCAAAGGTTTTGGATTGTTGTGTTTTCATTTTCATTTGCTTCCATGTATTTTTAAAATTCTCCTTTGGGCTCATGGGTAGCTCAGTCGGTTAAGCGTCTGACTTCAGCTCAGGTCATGATCTCGTGGTCTGTGAGTGTGAGCCTCGCATATGGCTCTGTGCTGATGCAGCTCAGAGCCTGGAGCCTGCTTTGGATTCTGTGTCCCCTTCTCTCTCTGCCCCCCCCCCCCTTTCTCTATCAAAAATAAGTAAATGTGCTCTTTCTCTATCAAAAATAAGTAAATGTAAAAAAATTTTTTTTAATTCTCCTTTAACTTCCTAGGTAATCCATTCATTCTTTAGTAGGATGTTCTTTACCCCCCATGTATTTGTGGTCTTTCCAATTTTTTTGTTGTGGTTGACTTCAAGTTTCATAGCATTGTGGTCTGGAAATATGCATGGTATGGTCTCAATCTTTTTGTAATTATTGAGGGTTGATTTGTGACCCAGTATATGATCTATTCTGCAGAATGTTCCATGTGCACTTGAAAATAATATGGATTCTTCTGCTTCAAGATAAATTGTTCTGAATTTGTTTGTTAAGTCCATCTGGTCCAGTACGTCATTCAAAGCCATTTTTTCCTTGTTCTGCTTAGATGATCTGAACATTGTTGTGAGAGTTGTGTTAAAGTCCTCTACATTATTGTATTATTATCAAAGAATTTCTTTAAGTTTGTTGTTAATTGATTTATATATTTGGCTTCTCTCAAGTTAGGAGCATAAATATTTACAATTGTTAGATCTTCTTGTTATATAAACCCCTTTATTATGATATAGTGCCCTTCTTCATCTCCTATTACAGTCTTTGGTTTAAAATCTAACTTGTCTGATATAAGTGTGGCTACTCCAGCTTTCTTTTGATGTCCACTAGCATGATAAATAATTGCCACCCCTACACTTTCAATCTGGAGGTGACTTTGGGTCTAAAATGAGTCTCCTCATTTAGCAGCGTATCAGTGCATCTTGTGTTTTTATCCATTCTGATACCCTATGCCTTTTGATTGGGGCATTTAGTCCATTTACATTCAGAATAATTATTGATAGATATGAATTTTGTACCATTGTATTAACTGTAAAATTGCTATTTCTGTAGATTGTCTCTGTTCCTTTCTAGTCTTTTTGCTTTTGGTCCTTCTTTCCCACTCAAAGTGTCTCCTTTAGTATTTTTTACAGAGCTGGTTTAGTGTTCACAAACCCCTTTAGTTTTCACTTGTCTTGGAAACTTTATCTCCTCTATTCTGAATGATAGCCTTGCTGGATAAAATATTCTTGGCTGCATATTTTTCCCACTTAGCACATTGAATATTTTCTGCCACTCCCTTCTGGCCTGCCAAGTTTCAGTCTGCTGCTAACCTTATTTTTCTACTCTTGTAGGTCAAGGAGCTTTTGTCCCTAGCTGCTTTCAGAATTCTCTCTTTATCTTTGTATTTTGCAAGTTTCATTATGATATGCCATTGTGTTGACCTGTTTTATTTTATTTATTTTTTATTTTGAGGGGAGTTCTCGGTACCTCTTGGACTTGAATGCCTGTTTCCTTCCCCAGATTAGGGAAGTTCTCAACTATAATTTGTTCAAATAACCTTCCGCCCCTCTTTCCCCCTCTCTTCTCCTTCTGAGACTCATATAATAAGCATATTATTTCACTTTATGGAATAGCTGAGTTCCCTAAGTCTACCTTCATGATTTAATAGTTTTCTTTCCCTCTCTTTTCAGCTTCATTATAGTACATAATTTTGTTTTCTCTATCACCTATTCTCTCCGCTGCTTCTTCAATCTTCATTGTGATTATATTCAGTACATTTTGCCTCTCAGTTAAAGCATTTTTTATTTCAGCCTGACTAGTTTTTAGATCTCTTATCTCTGCAGCAATGGTTTCTCTGGTGTCTGCTATGATTTTTTCAAACCCAGCTAGTTTGTCTTATGACAGTTGCTCTAAATTCTTTTTCAGATATATTGCTTATATCTGTTTTGAGCAAGTCCCTGGCTATGATTTCTTCTTGAGCTTACTTTTGGGGAGAATTCCTCTGTCTTGTCATTTTGGCTAAGTTTCTGTCTCTTGCATGTTTTGAAAGCTTGTTATGTTTCCTGTACCTTAGAGTGCAGTCATACATTGCCCAGGACCTGGCATTCAGGAAGTGTTTCTGGTGTATGCTGTGTGCACTCTGCTGTTGCATTTTGGCTGCTCTTTCCCACTGGTCAGTCCTCTGAAGAGCTCCTCTTTGCTTGCAGTGGGGAGTGTTTGGACCTGTACTCGCTTGATTTGTTTGTTAAATAAGCCTGGAAAAAAAGAAAAAAAAAAAAGAAAAAAATCCTGATCCAAAAACAGAGAAAAGGAAAAGTAACAAAAAACCAACCAGACAAAAAGCTATAAACCTGATTCCAAACAAAAAGAAAAAGAAAGAAAAAGAAAAGAATAAAAGAATCCTGATTCAAAAAGGAGAAAAGGAAACAAAGCTAACAAATAAACAAAAAAACTATAAGCCTGATTCTAAAGGAAAAAAAAAAAACAGAAGAAAAAAGAAAAAAAAAAAAAGTAAGCCTGGTCCTATTTCCACCAAAACTTCAGGTGCCATTTTGAAGCACTTGATGTTCAGTACACTTGGTGTATTGTGGGGTGTTGGCTGTGGTGTTCTGGAAGACAGGCTCCCTGCACTGTCTCGGAGTCAGTCTTGCCCTCAGATGCCAGGCACAGCAAGACTGGATTTGGTGTAAGCAGAGTGCAGCCTCAACTGGGGGCCACTTTGTTGCTCTTTGAAATCCCACCATGTTGGTGACAAGGGGAAAAATGGTGCCACTCCACTCTCTCATCCCTGGACAGGGGATCTCACACTCCTTGCTGTCAGGGAGCGCTCACAGAATAGCGAGGTCATCAGTGCACCCTGCGCCAAAGCTTTCCTGTGTTTTATCTTTGACACATAGCTAGGATTCAACACTCCAAATCTTAAAGGACCCAGCACGGGGTAGACCTCCGTCCCTCCCCCTTTCCCCCCACCCCAGAGTAGAGTCTCTCCAGGCTCTGTCTGATGTCTTTTTTTCCCAGCAAAATAGTCCCACATCTGTATGGTGTATGGAATTTATGGTGTAGCA